>NW_026590699.1:3514774-3569494 GCF_907164565.1 Psammomys obesus
GGAGAGGAGAGGAGAGGAGAGGAGAGGAGAGGAGAGGAGAGGAGAGGGGAGGAGAGGAGAGGAGAGGGGAGGGGAAAGGAGAGGAGAGGGGAGGAGAGGAGAGCAGAGGAGAGGTTGCTGTAGCTGGTTGCCTCTGTTCACTTCCTTGCACCTAGTACAGCCTGACACATCATTTATTTTTTCATAAAACCTTGAAGTTGCTGAATACCAAAAATAATTCTTGTTGTATCTAATCTCCAAAGTACAAATATTGATTCTTACTCCTCAGTGACTTCAGCAATGTTCATTAAAAATTAGAAAACAATCTTTAATGAGCAGCTTAAAAAAAAACAAACAAACAAAACAGAACAGAGACTAAGATGAAGCAGGTTCTGGCAACCAAGATGTCATTTACACATTAAAAGAGAGGTGGAGCCAATCTAAACAGTGAGAGCCACCTCCTCTTGCTTAGTGTTTGTAAATCTAATTAGTCTGGGGGTCACCAAACCCAGGTCAGCTCAGTGAATATCAGGGAATCTCACTCTGCGTGCTCTTTTTCCCTGACGACTGTGGTATGGAACTCTGAGGTGCAACAGGAGTGAGAGGTGACTTTCTTCTACACCCATCATCCTCTGCCTGCTGCCTGGGTGGGGAGAGACTCCAGTGAGTTACCCTCCCACACCCTGTCAGGTGTCTGCAGAAAGAGGTCTCCTGCTGCCTGCAGGTCAGAGCCAAGTGCACTGACATTTCCATGAAGTCATCTCAAGTTGTGGTGACCTAGCAGGTGGGGTATATAGCTTAAATTCCAACCTTAGCTGCCATAACCAAAGTTGTGCCTCCAGTTCCCATGGATATCTGACTACTTCTGGGATCTGATGTTCCCTGTCAGTCACTGCCCATCCTCCCTGCAGAAGACCTCACAGATACCAACACCAGTTTCTTCTGCACCAAAGTCCTAAAGGAAGACCCTTCCAGAAAAGGCTGTTAAAGATAACCTCTGACCTTACCAAGAAGGGTGAAGCCTGAACACTCCAAGCCTGAAGTGTGAGTGTTTCTGCATTAGGGGAAGGGCCAACTTATGCCATTTCTGCAGAAGTCTCTGCTGCCTACACCATAATACCTGGCATCCTGCTGTTTCACTACTAAGTTATCAGTGTTCATCCAGCTCAGCATCACTCAGCACTATGAATAAGTATCTCCTTCCTGACTCCCTCATGCTGGGCACAGCCATCTCCTGGTGACTCTATAGTTTACCAAAAATATTACAGTAGCTTGGATGCTATTGTGATTAAATTGAGGGGACATAACTACACAACAATTTGGCATGAAGTACACAAGCATTGAATAAATTCCTAAATCTTGAGAACTGTGTAGGTACCTGCCCTTGGCTTACATCCTCAGTTTCTTCTTTGAGGTCCAGGGCCATGCAAGTGTCTGATGTTAGTCCAGGCAGCAGTAGGTTTGTCAGGCTGACAGCATCAGAGGCACAAAGGAGCCCACAGTAGCTGGATGTTTAATACAGACATTAAAGGAATATGTGGGGCTGGAGGGTGTCTCAGCAGTTAAGAGCACTGCTCTTACAGGGAACCTGGGCCAGGATCCTAGTACCTACACCAGGCTCACAACCACCTGTAACTCCAGGTTCAGGGGAATGATGCCCTCCTGGGGCCTTTGCAGTCATCAGCACGCATGTGGTGACCCTACATAAATGGAGGCACTCACATCCACATAGGAGTTTTTAAAAGAAATGTCCTAGGATCTTATGAAATGTCAATGAATATCATGTATGTATATGGGAGTATGTATATATGTGTGCATTATATATGTATGTATACATGTTTATTTATGTATTTGCATATCTATTATCTATATGTTTGCATGTATGTATATGTATACATGTATGTGTGTATTATATGTAATACATGTATACATATATATGTGCATTATTTCTGTATGTGTATATATGTATGTATCCATATATCTGTATATTATATATATGCATATGCATGCATGTGTACATATGTATATATGCATATATGTATATGTGTATATGGGTTGTGTGCATGTATACCTATGTGTATATATGTGTGTGTGTGTGTGTGTGTATGTATGTATATATCAAAGTCTGATCATTTATAAACATTTCTGTCAAGTCATTTAAAATAACATTTAAGTAAACATATCAGCAACACAGAAGAACATGAGCGCATTCACAAGTGAATTATTTCTGTGAAGAAATGAAATACTAAACAAATGTGGAAGAACTGGGTCTCAAAAATGCCCAGTTAGATCAAGCCTACTTTCAAATATGGGCATCTGTGACTGAATCATGGCTACTTGGACTAGGTTAGACTATGGGTCCTATTTGGAGCTTAAGTCATTTTTAATCCTGGAACTCATTCCTGTGGCTGGAGTGGTCCCCAACCAGGTTGGGGACCCTGTGGAATCTGTGCTTGCTTTTCTCAGACAAGAGCCTCACAACACTGGCACAGCCCAAGGCTCCCTACAACCCAATAAGTCTGGCGTGGATATTGCAGAAGTCCCTTTTAGTTGCCTCTCTTTGGTCTAATTTTTATAATGCTGGTGTGATGGTTAATACTGGGTGTCAACTTGATTGGGTGGATGATCACCCAGGATGCTAACACTACAACATACTTCCCAGGATAAGGAAGTTTCCAGACAGCATTACCTTACAGATTTGACTCTGCAGAGCCTGACTAGTCAACATCACCCCATAGGCTGGGTACCTCAATGAAATAAAAAGAAAAAGGGATAAACTATACTTGCCATGTGTTGGACACAGAGATGAAAAGACAGTGGGACAATCTTTCATTTACTTTATCTGGCACAATGTACTATTCTGTGTCTTGTGTAGGTCAACATTCTTCACCACCTAGTTTGTGCTGCTAAGATTCCTTCTCTGTCTCTGGTTTGCATTGTAAAACATGAAATCTTTTCTCTCCTTATCTTGTTGCTGCCTGTGTAGCAATGGCTGAGCAAGCCAAGTCTCCATGGAAACTATCCAGAAAGGAGTCAACAGCCTGGTACCTTGCAAAATCTGAGGGTCAGACTTCCTGATCATGCCCAGGGGAGTACCAGGTGTCACCTTCCAGAGGTGAGTGAAGGACACAGAAGGATTCTGAGTATGGCTAAAGTTTAGGCAACAAACAACCTCAGTGTGGCCCAGGGTGTTTGGAATCAAAACTTTCTAATTTTTCTCAGAGTTGTCAATCAGGTCATAGTGAATCCTTGTCCCATATAACATTCAAAACAGAAATAGACTGTCTGGTTCTTTAGAAGGTATCTCTTAATCCATCAACAAAAATTCCATCTACATTCCTTATCTTGAAGGAGTCATGGAGATCCCTGCAGCATTTTAAATATCCAGATAGAACACTTCCACTTTGACGGAGGATGCCTTGTTTATTCTACTTGAGTTGGAGAGAAGAAATAGCTTTCTTGTCTCATTTTAATTTTTCTTTATTACCGCTTGGTCTCTTTCTTATCATTTTCATCATTATAAGATGTTTATATAAAACTTTTCCTCAGAGGAACTCAAATCATATCACAAACTTAAATTGCCAAATAGACATTAATCTTCACAGTGCCTGTGTGAGACAAGCCGGAGCCCTAGTAATTAAAACACTGAATAGGTATCCACAGCAAGTACCACACCGGGAAAACAAGATACAAAAGGAGTCAGGAGTTCATTATTTCAATTGTAAAAAGAAATTATGAGATTACAACCAATTCTCTGAGATAAGCACCTCAAAACAGTCGTGAATTAAGCCCAGATGCTTGAAGATCTATCGCCCTGGCAGGAAACTATTTCCACAGAGAGAATATATGCTAGGATGACTATATTTGTGAAGGACTTAGAACTTTTATCTTTGTGATGACAATCTTCTTTGATCTTTAGACAGCGTTAAGGGACTTGCTGGTAGGGAGTATTGTCCTGTTTGGTAATGGAGCCTAGACAAGTGGGACTATGGGCGACAGTTAGGGTGTCCCAGCTAGAGAGAGGCACTGTTGCCACATTATCTTCCACTACCATGCAGTATGCCAAAGATGTCAGGGGGTCTTTGTACAGCTACCTTCTGTATGTTTAATGTTTGGGTAATTTAGTGTTGAGATGTATATCTGCATAAAAATATAGAAATATGCATATATAGATATATTATCTTAAATGACACTCCAGCAAAGTTCAGTGTTTTCCCATTTTTGATCTTGCAAAATTGAGACTTTGCGGGAATTTAACATAGTTTCCCCATTTCCCTCTCTTGCTGCCTTGGTACCAACATTTCTCTGTCTACTATGTGTCTATGAATCTGACCACTCCAGAGGACTTTGTGTAAGTAACAAAACTTACACTTTCGACTTGTTGGGACTGCAATGTTTCCCTTAGCAACAGGCCCTGAAGGTTCAGCATAGCAGCAAGATATGCCAAAGTCCCCTTTAAGGCTTAGTTAGCAATGCTCCAATAATGGATTGTTGTTTTTGCACACAAATTCATTCATTTCTACACACTGTTTTTCCACCACGTTCAGTGTGAGCAGTGTCACTCTGAGCATGGTATGCAATTATTTCCCTGAGACCGGGCTTTCAGATATTGTTGGCTATATATACAAAAACAGGATGGCTGAACCCACATAGTAATTTAATTTTTAAACTTTTGAAGTTTCCATAAAACAGCCACAGCAGTTTGCATTCCCATCACTAATGCAGGCATGACTCGAGGATGGAACTTATCTGGGAGAAGAAAAAGCAATACCAAGAGAAATAAAACACTGAGAGAGAAACATAGGTTGAAACACCATTGGCATGGAAAGATACATGCAGAGGAAAGATCCTAAAATTCAGAGACAATAGAAAGCAATTGAGAGTCAAGCTAAAGAGATGCTGAGAAAGAGCAGGTAAAGGATGTAATGGAATCTACACAGTAAGGTGGCAGAAGGGTGCACTCTCTGAAGGCCGGAAGGGAAACAGAGAGGGAGAGGGGTAGGTGATGTACAGTGGGAGAGGGGGATGAAAAAAGCAGGGTATGATGGCACATACGTGTGAAAATGCCACAATGGGCCTCAATACTCTGTATGCTACCTTACAATTTTAATTTAAAAGGAGTACAAAAATTCATTTAGTTTATTTTTTTACAAATTTGGGCTGGGTATCATCTGGGCTTCACTGAAACCCCTACACTGGATTTATCAACTTCTCTAGACCCTGGATTCTTGCCTTTCCTTCAGTGTGTTCTGTACCCAGTTCTAGTCTTGTCATGCCATCTCCTATAGGGTTCATAACCTTCCCAACAGGGCCCACACACCTCTTCCTAAAGGTGTTTTTGACAGGTATTTTGACACAGCATTGAGAAAAGTAACACAACTCTATTGAGTGGCACATGTGAGGATCTGCAAAATAAAGCAAGTCCATGACACCTCTACTAAGAACCCACGGCTCTGTAAGGCTGAGGACCCTCGATGCTGATAGGGAGAGAGACCCCAGGAACAAAGAATGAGCCCCCTGAACGGTATGAGGGAGGTTTCTAGAAAGCTAACAACAGCCTTAACCACTTTACCAAGGAGCTGAGCTGTGCTTCTTGTATTTCCGCAAAGACTTATAAGTGTACCTACAATCCTACAGTAAATTTGTAAGAACTTTGTTCACAACAGACAAAACACAAAAACAGCCAAGGTGTCCTTCAGGGCTGACTGAATAAAAACCTGTGTCATATGAGGATGGTGGGGGTGGGGGTGGCACTTAAACTAACATTGAGAGTTGAAAGAAAACAGTCTGAAGATACTACAAGTCACATGAGCCCATGCACACGACATTCTGGAAAGGGCAAAGGTGTGTGTGGCTTTATGGACAGGTGGGTGATGCCAGGGGATTTGGGATGGGCTGGTGGGCAGGGACGTGGCAGACGGCTCTTACGGTGGTACTCTATATATTTCTACAAGAGGAGATGCATGCCATAATGTTCCTGGCAAAGCACACAGACTGGTACAACAAGCAGAGTGAACTCCAATAGAAAGTGTGAGGCTCGGTTAACAATGGTGCACAATCTTATTTTTGCCTGGCTCATATTCTTCTGAATCAACTCAGGATATTGACATAGAAGAATCAGAGAGAAGAGGTATATAAAAGCACCCTACTTATTTTTTTTCAACTTTTCTGTTAGCCTGAGTCTGCTCTGAAAAATATTCATTGTTTTTCTTTAATGCTTTCAAGAAGAAAAATAAAGGCTTTTTTTAAAAAAAAAAAAAAAATGTATTCTATACACGGTTGGGAAAAAAAAAAATCAAATGAGCCCAGAGCTGCAGGTCAGATGAAAAGTCTCAAACTTAACCAGTATCTCCACATCTGAAAAGTCACAGCTTGAAAGTGAGAGTCAACTGCATTTAAATTAGCATCCGAAGCCTGTGGGCGATACACATTGAGGAAAATCAGTGGAGGGATTTCCCACTGGACATGGAGCAGGACCACCATTATGCAGACCCACACAGCAAGCATGTTGGAAACGGGTTGAATGAGAAACCTGGAAAAGAACACACCGTGCTGTCAAAGCTCATCATTTCCCAAGAGGAAAATAAGCCAAGCGCCGTGTTCTGCAAGGCTTGGTTATAGAAAGCTGACGAGGACAACTTGAGAGTGAAGAAATGACAGATACCATACATACAGCAAAGCTGGAGTCAGGTGGGTTATCTTTGCTCTGATGGAGGGTACCAGAAACATTTAATAGTATGGCACTAGGAGAGGGAGTTACCTAGTCTCAGTGGGAGGCGTTGGTAGGAGAGCAGCCTCAGGCTGGAAACATCTAGAAGGCAGGAGCTGGGGCTGCTAGGTTTTTCACACATAGGTCAATCACTTGGAAACTCTCATACTTGTACCACAGGAGGCCGTTGCCATTTTCATGGCTCTGAGGCAAGGGGTCCTTGACACAGTTGTGCTCATGTCAGTACAGACATTCGATAAATACATCACCTTAAATGCCTTCGTTCATTCATTCACTCATTCATTCATGGCTTCCTCTCCTCCCCACAGTCAAGCAAATCAATAAGGAACACTGGCATAGGACAGCGGAGTGACCGGCAACAGGAGGATAACCTCCCCTATGAGTGGACTTGGAGAGAAGCATGGGAGGAGATGAAAGAGGGAGGGTGGGATTGGAAGGGGATGAGGGAGGGGGCAACAGCTGGGATACAAAGTGAATAAACTGTAATTAATATTGAAAATAAAAAATTAAATAAAAAATAACATCTTTCCCTGGATGTCCTTTTTGTCCAGGCCATTGTAGTAGGGGGCAGAGATGGACCAGGGTCTTTTATCCAAATCTGCTCATCACACTCTCAAGAACTCAGCCCATGCACACCCCCCATGGCTGCTTCATATTTGATGCTCTCTTTACTTTTTGGTTGAACTTTGAAAGACATAATATTAATTTCTAAGACAATGGCTTTTATTGAAACAGATGTTTCTGTAAGTCTAATGAATACACTGCCTTCAATTTATTGGACCCTCTGGACTTAGCCCAAGTACCAAATATTGATTGAAATAAAGGCAGCCTATATAGTAAAATAAAACTGATAAGACTTGACTTACTGAGAACACTGGATACATACAAGGATTATTTTAGGCTAACCCAGTAATTCAGTATGGCTTATCAAATAGTTATTGATTTTTTAAAGGAAAAAGAAAGGAAAACCACAGCACTTCTCATTAAACTCCATAGTATTCGACTAGCTTCTCATTAAAGCCATAGCTGAGCTTAACAGTGGTGTGTTTTGCAAGTAACCCTGTATTGTTTTGAGCTTCTGATGTTTTCAGATAGAATTTTCTAGATATGTGTTTTAGATTTGATACCGTTGAAATACATGTTTTCCTTTGTGGGGTGGGGGATAGAAAAGACAGAAGAAAAGGAAGAAAAAAATGGAAGACGAGGAAGAGGTGATTGGGGGAAGAGGAAGAGGACTGTATGTCAGCCCTGACTTGTGTTTTCTAGAAGCTGTGTTTGTGGGCATGTGCTGAACTTTAGAAAGGATTTCCGGTGGAGTCTGAGTAGGCTCCATTTCTGCATGCTCAGATGGTAAATGATTGTTCCTCTCTGTCCCCTAAATGTTCCATAATAAAACAATCTAAGGATGAATGCCTCTGTTTATTCAACTCAGAACATCTTGCATGTTTTCTTTAAAATTCTCTTTAACTGGGGTTTCTAATGGCAACAGTGGCAGCTGGAGGACTGAGGATAGCAGGTGTGGGGGACACACTCCCTGGTTTCCCTTGATGACAGGAGACACTAGCTAAGGGCCTTCTGTGACTCTCATTGACTTGTGAAGCCCAGCTCTAGCATTCAGCTGCCATGCTAATATAGAGATCTATACATGTCCCGACAGCTCACGTACCCTTTAAAGTGGCCAGTCCCTCACTCTGATCTTTAGAAACAGCCAGAACTGTTTCCCACCACACTCTCTTCCTCTGCTAGAAGGCTGTGTGGTGTGGCTCTTGCTAGGTCACTGTTACATATTCATTCCTTGATCTCTTACACATTTGGATGTCACCGTCCAATATGCTCGGAGGTCCTGCGGGCTCTGCATGACTTTGAGATGCCACCACTTCTTTATATTGCAAGAACACACAACCAAAGAGCAATACCTGAGGGGAAAGCACATATTTATACCTATGTCTAGAAAAGAAAGCCCAGAGTCTGTGCATTCTCCCAAGGGTTTTAGGAAGGGAGGACCAGGCTTGCATAGGCTTGCTTGCACAAATTATATTCATGGTGATTGGCTGAAACACGGGAGGTCTGACAAACCGCGCTGTAGGTTAACATCTAATGCTGTCTTTGTGACACTGTCGAAGACTATTGTCTCTAGAGAACTTATTACAAGAAATTGTGGCCACAAATCCATAAGCAAAATGCGAATAGATTCAGAATGGAAGAAAAAAGTCAGCCCAGGACAGGTTTATGAAAAAGAAGCCAGTCCAGTGTAGCTCAGTGTTCTTTCCCCGGTCCACTCAGCTGGCCGGTACTCACCTGGCATTGGTGCAGAGAGCTACAATTATCCGTGCACTTGTGTGTCTTCTTTGACAAGTAAGTTAATCAATTTGTGTGCTCTTCACTCTTAGTTCTCAAACAAACACCGCACTCTGCATTTATCTCGTAAATATCTGCTAGGGATTCCCTTCTGACACATAGCTGCCCAGTCGGCCAAATTGATCCATATTTTCTTGTTTCAGCATTATTCATTCTGCAAATGGTCTGTAGCAAACATTCCACAATATGTTGTGCTCTCAGATAGATAAACACTGCCCAGTCTCTGTTACAAAGCCATTCACAGATTAGAGGAATAGCGATTATCAGAATAGTGGTGAATAACATAAAAAATGCTTTCTATTTATGTATGGCATTCTCAGAGATTTTTTAATAGATCTGAACCAGCGTCTGAAGACACATGGCTTTGCAGAAGTAGAAAACTGTGCAGATCCTCATTCTGGGCTGCCTGGGAAGTTGTGGGCTTTCTCAAAGAGTCTGCAGCCCCTCGTAGCTGTGGATGAGGATGAGTTATACACACAGCACACTGTAAAGAAAGTTCTTTTTCCACGAACAGCAGGAGCCCCCGGCTGGCTACCTGTAGGGTATTTTAGGCTGGGAATCTTGTCAGGGAAGCACCCCTGGAGCAGGCCAAACGATGGAGACTTGCAGGTGAGTGTGGAGCTGTCACAGCTGCAGAGGTGAGAGAGAGAAGGGAGGGTAAAGGGTGACCCACAGTCAGGCACGGACAGTCACCACCAGGCAAAGGACAAAAAAGATCAGATGTCAGCACGGTCACTGAGTCCCTCAGCAGTGACTGGATGATAGACAAGGCCATAGAACAGAGAAGAAAATAAGAACTTGGAAGGCGGGTGAAGTTGGATACAGTTTGGAACCTGTCCGTTGGTAATTGTTGGTATGAACGCTCCTTGTTTCTTGCTTGTGTAATTTTTTTTTTTATTTGACAAAAGGGAAGATGTGGAATTTAAGGATATGAGAAGCCTTTTGAATTCACTCCTGGGTCAGAACCCTAATTTTGACATCATGTGGTACTCACAGCATCTGAAGTTCTAGCTTGAGATGTCTCCAGCAGCTCCTCTTCAGCCACCCAGGTCCTATCAGCTAACTGTTCAAAGGCATATATTCAAATCCCACTTCTTCATTTCACACCCATGTTCTCAGGTCTTGTAAACAATCTGATGACCCTACACTGAAATCTGGGGTCACAACAACATTTCCTGTACTAACCATCCCTGGCTAGTAGGGGAAGTCTTGCTGCTTTGTCCCCTAGACAAATCATAAACCATCTATTCATCTGCTCTTGATTCAAGCTCCCCACACACACCCACACACTTACTTGACAGATCCAACCCACTCTCCCTATCTCTAAATGCCCATCAAAGCATCTTCTCTGTAGTATTCATCCACACAGGCAGATCCTTGCAACCTCCAGCCACATGATGGGAGCCCTACATGAGGCACCTGGGCCTTCATTGCCCCAGATGTAAATACAGCCCCTCAAGCTCCTACCTGCCAACAGCATCCACAACTCTCTTCCCCTCTCTGGTGTTTCTCAGTCCATTGTTGTATGACTGGCTCAGCCTCATCTTTGACATGCCTTCAAAGATACAATATTGTCAGAGATTGTTGTTGGTCATTAAGCCACCCACCCTCCCTTGGTTCACAGTCATTGTTATAATTGTCCCTTTAGGAGATTCAAACTGTTCTAAAATATCTTTACTGTACACTAGTTTCTTGCCTTCTCTCACACAACTGTCTCATTTGGATAGGAAAACTTCATTTTCCTCCTAGCAGGAAAATAAAAAATTCAAAACCAAACAAAATAAAACAAGGAAACCAAATCAAACCAAACCAAACCAACCAACCAACCAACCAACCAACCAAAACCTCTCTCAGTTTCTTTGGTAAACTCATTTCACTTGTGAGTGCTGACTCGTAAGTACACACTGAGCCCATCATGCCATTTTTTTTTTTACAATGTAACAAAGCTGTGATGACCTCTTTTGTATCTCAGAAGCCAGTTAACCAGTTAGAATGTGGCATACTGATCTTCTCAGAAGAAATTTGCATGGTGAGAGAGCAGACAGGTAGCTTTGGGTTCACTGCAGGAGGAGACACGATAATAGCCACGGATGTTGGCTGTGACTTTTAAGGAGGTAGATGGAGAGTCGTGTCTTGTGACCATAGGAAGTTGGCAGCGTAACAGGGACCTCAAGAAGCATTTTTGGTGGTAAGGGGAAAGTTGACAGTGCATAGATCTACGCTGAGGACTGTAGTTCTCCGTAGAGAAATTTAGTTCTTTGAGGAAGCCACCATCCTACCAGCCAAGAGGAAAACTCATGTTTTTGCAAATAGTAGGATCATCGAGGAGACAGTGGACAAGAGAGAAAAGAAAATGTAATTTAGATGATTTACGTGCAAGAATAATATGATGAATCCAGGTACTTTGTTCCTCCGAGGGGTAGGGGATAAACTCAGAGATATTTGACTGCCTTTTCTACTTAATCACTCCCTGTAAGAACAAGGCTATTATGAAGAAAGATCTGGGTGTCCAGACCTTCTAGAAGTCCAGGGAAACATGAGACACTGTCCCTCTAGGATTCCTGTGAAAGAAGCTAAACATGAATGTGGTATATTTCCTCACACAGATACCCAAATGCAGACTGGAAGTATTCTATATCAGTGTGTCAGCCTCCCCAAGGTGCTTATAGAATGAACCATAATTTATCTTTTACTTATTTTTTCCCTTTACGTGGATATGAAAAATGAGTTTTGCAAGTTTTTTCAGATCCAAATCTAATAAGCAAACCCACATTTTAAGGAAAGAAAAGCACAACAGTTGAGACCTGCTGGACTTCAGAATTCTTATAAAAATTAAGAAAGGGAACAAAATGTGCAGTGGCTCTTCCTGCAGTGCAGAAGATAATAATGCTTTCTTCTGGGAGCATGGTGTACTGGTGCTATCCATTCAAATTAAAGGTGGGTGAGCAGGCAGGGCAACCTGCCCATTCTCAGTTTGTTTCTACAGTCCATTCTTTCTAGTGTTTGGTTTCAGGGCAAACCATCCCTTTCCAGTACAATACACCATGCAAAACAGAAGCATTACCAACAAGAGCAAGGGCCACATATTTCAACATGAATGACATAAAAATACTCATGCCATGGTTACTAACCTCAGGAGTAGAACATTGTGGCACAGCCCTGGACAGAACTTTCCAAATTCCCCTTTCTAGGGTTTATTTTATGGATTGAAATTCTCTAGAAAATACTAGAGTCTTCTTTTCTCCATAATAAATTCCACTGAAAATTTTTCCTGGAACAATATTTCTATTTAAAAGAATAAATGGAGGTGCATGAAAAGAAATGGCCAATGTTTTATCAACTTACCTGCCATCCAGAATAAGGCGCAGGAGCCCAGGAGGGAGCAGGATGAGGGAGAAGATGCTTTATCAGATGGACAAGTTGAGGCTGGGACCCAGGCCATGGTCCATGCTCAGCCACCCTCCACTGAAAGAGTGCTGACAAGGACACATGTGCCAGGACTAAACAGCACAGGCTCCTTTCCTGCCCTCCTCCCATGATATACAAATATGGCTCCAACTAGAAGGAGTGGCCCCTGCCCCAAGGCACAGAGACTGAACCTCTGCAATGGTCTTGGAAATACGATCCCCAGATTCTAAATGATGATCCTCAGAGATGGGGCCTTTGGAATGTAGTTAGGATTAGACGGGGTCATGGAATTAGGCTCACAACAGCATGCCTGGCTTTCCAAGGAGGACAAAGATACCATGCCAGTTCAGTCTCTGCCACATCCTGCTAGCCTACTAAGTGCACCGTGCTCTCATAATTCTAAAGCTCTAAAACAGACACTTTTGTTTTTTTCATTATGAATGACCAGTTTGGGACCAGTGGGATGGATCCCGCCACCAAGCCTCATGACTTGAATTTGATCCCTAGGATCCACAGGGTGAAAGGAGAGAATTGACTCCCACATGCTGTTCTCTGACCTCCACACTGGAGTTACGGCGGCATGTGAAGACATGTGCACAGGTACACACATGCACATGTGCCTACGCAAACACACAGACACGCATGCACGCACGTACACACAGAGGCATGCACACGAAAATACTAAAAATGTAAGTTAAAAAGTTGAGTTCCCCAGTCTTAGATATTCTCTCATAGCCACAGAACACATCCATAGATGGCCTCCCAGTGTATTTCTACCAGAGCTGAGCTACAGTGGAGAAGCCACATAGTATACAGCAGAGTGACACTTAGACCAATCTCTGGGGGCAAAAAATTCACCTCCGATCCAAATCTCCCTCCCTGTCTCTCCACCCCTTATGCCATTTCAGACTGCAGAGTAATATGGATGGCCACACTATAGGCACAGTCCCCAAGCACTTCTGATTGGCCAAGAGGGTCCTGAAGAGGCCAGGGTCCGCCTTCTGTGTGCCTGCTATGCCTGCCTCGTGCAGAACTGCGCTATATGGAAACGTTACAGTGGCTGGTATCACAGTCTTTGAATTCACTGGGGGCCCCAGCTACAGCAACTCAAACATATAAGCACAGAGTTGAAAAGAAATTGAACAGTGAGAAAATGCCTTTGGCGGGGGGAACTGTCAACATTCTGATATAAATAAATAAACAAATAAATAAATAAATTGTTTTAAACAAATCTCCTTTTAGAAGAGGAATAGTAGACAGGAAAGAAGTAGCCTGAAGTTCTGTTTGGTCACTGAAGAGAGAGCAGGATGTCTCTCAGTGAGAAGGACCCCAGGCTACCATGTTTCGTGGCTAAGTGAGGTTGCCAAGTAACGAGGCTGGAGCCACAGCTTCCTCAGAGACCTGGAGCAGATGGCAAACCAGGCATACCCCACCCCCGAAAAACTGAACAGCCACCTCCCTGGGGTTGCAGACTATGGGAAATTTGCAAGGATGATTACTTTCAATAACAAGACAAAAAACATATAATTAAAAGAACGGGCATAATTCTTTGAGATAATTGAAAAATAGATTGAGTTCAAGTTAATTCATGTAAACACAAAATGATATAAAAGTAGGTCAAGTGGTAAAATTAGAATACAAGCAAGAAATTCTCCCTCCCCCCTCCCTAAAAGCTGCACTGGCAATGGGTTCTGTTAGGAGACAATTTCCTGAGTCCAGCCATCTCAGGAACAAGTTCCATCTTCTGGCAGGGTCAAAACTGTGTTCATATTCCCAGGACCTTCAACCCAACTCCTATCCTGCTTCTTCAGGTGTTTCATGCTTGTCTGTTAACCATAAAGGGTGTAAAGAGAAAAATTGCCATTCTCTGCTGTCTAAACTAAGACACACAGGTTGTAAACGTGTCACCCTATATTGACTTAAAGCTTGCCTAGTAATTTGTTGCCCTATAATTCAAAATTCCAGGCCAAAGTCCAAGAGGGGACATGACTACAAAGAGCTGACTTGAGGGTTCTGAAACCAGGTGACCTGGAAAAGCCCAGTCACCTGCATTTACTTCCTTGCTCTATGCTTTGTGTCAAAATATGATTGGTCAATGGAACAGTCCATCCCCACTCCTCCTCACTTTGTGTTCCCATCCTTTAAAAATGCTGTACAATCTCCCTTCAGGAACATGGTTCAGACTGTGAACTGGCCCCCTCCCTGCGTGCACAGAAAATAAAGTTTGCATTTTAAACTTCTGTCACTGATGTGAGTTTTCTTGGCTTCCACCTCAAACCCAACAGGTTCTTCTAATCTTCATGATAAGAACCCAGGTTTTGTATCTTGCAGCCTCTGGTAATGTGTTGTGGGACTGACAAGATGGCAGCAACCCTCACAGTATTAGTGGATCTTATGCTTGACTGTCTCTTCAGACTGACAAATAATAGATAGATAGATAGATAGATAGATAGATAGATAGATAGATAGATAGATAGATAGACAGAGAAATAGGTAGAGAAATAGATAGAGAAATAGAGATAGAGAGATGTGTGTGTATGTATTTATGTATGTATATGTGAGCATATATATATATATATATATATATATATATATATATATATATAATTTTAAAGTTTCTTTATGCGCTGGGATAAGTACAAGATTTGAGGGGCTGGAGAAAAGTCACAGTGGTTAAGAGTACTTGCTGCTCTTGCAGAGAATCTGAGTTTAGCTCCTAGCATCCAGCTAGGCATATTACAACCACTTGTAACTCCAGCTCTAAAGAAATTAACTCCCTCCCACACACATAATTTTAAAAAAATCAAATCCTTTAAAATAGAGAGTATGAGAAAAGAGTACAATATTTGAAACTTCATGGAAGTGCATTAAAATGTCTACTCTGTCTACTAAAGACTATCATATCACAGATAATTAATCTCACATAAATTAAAACTGTCTTTTCAGTATTCCATATAATCTACTACTACCCCTGCTCAAAACTGTTCAGACTAATATGTACTTTGCTTCCCTGTTGTCAGTGCTGCTGTTTATGGATATATTTGTGATTTTTTTTTTTTTTTTGCCTGTTAATCATGCTGAAAGAGCAGTTGTAATTTTATCTCTGTCTCCAACCTCATGACCTTCTTAATCCTTGAATTAACCCTTATAAAACTCTGCCTGATACCCCATTCTCTCCTAGTAACCATCCAGGCTCTAGACTAGCCAACAATCACTCCTTCATTGGAATTGGCTGTGGCCATCTGGGGACATTGCTCAACTCAGATCTCTCTGAAGAAACTACAGCCCTGAACAGAACATCAAAGGTACAATATTTAGTTGAAAACTTGAATAATATTCCCCCTCCTTACTGTCTAGGAGGAGTGAGGAAGACATTTTTTACCTTTTCTTCAGGAGATTAAAGATTAAGATAGGGTCATGGGGTTGAAGGAGACCAACTAACAGGGAGAACCCCAAATGAGGAATAGAGAGAGAGGGATGGAATCTGTCTGAAGCTGACCATATCCTTTTTGGGAGCTGAGCCACTCCACAATTCTCACGGCATTTCTTCATCTCCCTTACTCCAGATCTGTACCATATGCAGGTAGAGCTGCTTCCAACTTAAATGAATCAAGAGATGTTATAGGAGCATAAGGAAACTGAGGAGAGGTAAGACTAAGAGGGAATGGAAGAAGAAGGGAGAGAAAAGATGAGAAGGAAAAAAGAATGGGTGCAAGAAAGGAAAAGAGGGGAGGAAAGGAAGAAAAGGGAAGGAAAGGAGGAGACAAGGAAATGTAAAAGAGAAAGAAGTGAAGGCAGTAAGGAAAGAGAAGAGAAAAAGGAAAGGAGGAGGAGGAACCTGGAAGGAAGAGAGGGGCTGAGGAGAAAAGGAGGAAGGAAGAAAGGAAGGAAAGATGGAAGGGGAGGAGAGGGAGGGAGAGTAATCATGTCTTTGTATGCACTACACAGTTCCCCTGTTGGAATATAGTTTCAAGGATAAAAGGAATTTTACTGTGTTTGTAGATCGATTACTATAATAACAGTGCCTGGGCCCAAGTTTGCTTGTGAAACAATATTTATTATGAGCAAGGTATGGTTGTGCGTGCCTGCAATCCCAGAACTTGGATGTTGAAGCAGGAGGATCACAAGTTCCAGGCCAACTCGAAACACATTATGGTATCCTGTGTCAAAAGAAAAAGAAGAAATCTAGAGAGGGAGGGAGGGAGGGAGAAATGGAAAAAGGGAGAAATGAAAGAAAGGTGAACATTAGCGAATGAATGAGTGAATGAATGCACTCTTTGTGGCGTCTTGATTCTGGCTTCTGAGTAGCTGGATGCGCTGCGCATACACAGCTTCCTCCTGTTTCTCTTCCTGAGGCCACACCGTAGGCCCCATCCTCTGCTGCGCTATACTAATGCAGGCATGTTGTTTTGCTCAGTTCTCTGCATATCAAAGTCCAGCATGCTTTCCCTCAATCCACCATCTCACAGTTCTTTTAAGAAAACAGCAAGATACAATATGTAGACTCCTCCCAGAAAACACCCACATACACACTCAGGAATTCATCTCTGGGGACCGGTGGTGCTCCACCAACATCTCTGTGCGGCACAGTCTCTCTACCTGCTCTCATCCAGAGATAGCACAGAAGCATGGCACCTAGGAACATGATGCGAGTCAAGCACAGAGCTCCTTCCTCCAGCAGCAGCACACCTGCACCGGTTACCATGGCAACGTGGCTTCCTAGGGTCTCGGCACCCTCGGTTTCTGTCAGTTTGTCAACACTCAGCTGGTAAATCCCCGAAAAGAAGTCACACCTGCCCCATCCATGAAGATCCTCACTAGTGCCAAAAGCCAGGGTGCACCTTCCACAGGTAGACATATCAGAGCCTTGGAAAATTCCAACGTAACACTCATGCTGACTACATTTGCTTCCCACCTGCTGTGGGCATCAGTTTCCAGATAGGAATACCACATACCTAGGACAGATCATTTCTCCCCTTGGCACTAGCCAAGGAAGCAGCAATATCCTGCTGTGGAGCCAAGGGTAGCAAGCTACCTCTTATGTGCTTCAGTTTGAATAAAGTTCAATCTAACAAGCCAGTGTCACGAGGCACATAAACTAACAGGTGGGTTCAACGAGCAATGATTGGATAACACCGTATATAAAATATTAAGCACACAAGGTGTGAGAATTCGTCTGCATGTATCAATACGACAGTACAGGAAGGGAGAAGTGTGACAGAATCGCACACCTGGTTCTGACTTCACAGCAGTTCGAGTCGAGAGAGCATGGTCAACGTCCTGGAGTCCAAACCCATTGCAGCAGCTGAACAGGCCATGAGCAGATGGCTCACTTGAGGTCTTAACTTTGAGCTGCAGTGGAATCCAGGACATGGGAAGGCCTTCCCCAGGCCCCACCCCACAGGACCCAGCAGGAGGTTTCTCTTACCACCCTTCCACAGCACAGCACTCATCTGTCACTAACGCGTTCACTCTTGTTCTTTTTCTGTCTCAATTTAGTACATCTCATTTATATCACTAGGTTACGAACTTAAGATTTAAATATTTATAAAACACATTTAAAAGGAAACTAAGAGATGGGTGTTGCATTTTTAAGTAACATTTTTTTATCACTCTAAGTTTTTCATGTACTGATGTGATATATTTTGATCATTGCTGATTTCTTGCTCTTCCTTTCTTGTGGGAAGCCCCTGTTTCTCCCCATCCCCACACATCCCCACACTGGGGAACCCTGCTTTGTTTACTCTTTCTTCTTTGTGGGAAACTTTCCTGGCCATTATATTTGCTTCCATCACAGAATGGCCACCATAGCTTTTATTCTGTCTGGGGCTCATTACACAGACTAACAACTCACCAAACATCTACATCAATGTATTGTAGTGTAAAGAAGAGTTTGTTTTTAAAACCTCTTTCCCTATATCTCATTGTGCATAACTCATAAGCATGAATGCTAAGAATACTTCAACATCACCTGGCTAAGGACCCTCCATTACCAATGGGACAGTAAAGGAAGCGCAGGCATGGCCCATGACCATGAATATTAATGAGAAAGTGACACCAAGAGGAGCTCCAGTACTGGGTCCCCTTTGCTATAGTGTTAAATCCTCAGTGCTCAGGTATAGAGTCTACACCCCAGCACCCAGGCACTACAGGACATGTTAGCCTCAAAGACACAGAGGTTTGACACTAGTGAGAACCTTATAGGTAAATGCTATTTGTATATGCAATGTAGAGAGTTGAAACCTAGCAAAGAGAGAGAGGAATAAGAGTCAAGAGGGTAACACAACCAAAACTAAAGGGTCAAAGAAGAGAGTGACAGAGAATCTGAACAAGCTGGGTATGGAGATGATGGGAGTCCAACACTGAAACCCATCAGGCTCCCCCACCCTCTCTTCTCCTTGACAATCTACAGAGGGTCTAGTCACCACTGGTCATGAACCTTTCTCTTAGCTGTGAGAGGATTTTATATAACCTTATTATTGCCAGAAAGGCTTTACTTTTCCTACCTGCTTAGAAAGATGCTTAAGTGGGTACTGAGCTTAGCTTTCCTCAGTAAACAGCCCAAATTCACCCAGAATGGCTATATTCCAAATCTATCCAGAGCTTTTTCTCAAACATTTTGTAGACTTTTACCATTTATATTTATTTTCTTCATGGCAAATAGAGAGACCTTTGGTTTGAAACCATTCAAACAATGTAATCAGTAAATGAGCTAATAAAACAGACACTTCCCAGAAGATGAAGTGCAAATGGCTAATAAGTACATGAAAAAAAAAATGTTGCTTAATACACTTTGACACCAAGGAAATGTAAACACATCCTGATTCCAAATTCACCTACCAAAATCATTGAGAAAACAAATAACAACAAATGCTGGTGAGGATATGGGGAAGAGGAGCCATTCTGTGCTACTAATGGGAGCACAAACTGCTGCAGCCACTGTGGAAATCAGTATGGCACTTCCTTAAAAATCTAAAATGAAGCCACTTTGCTGAAGGTGTTTATCAGCTGGAGGAGTTCTCTGGTTGAATTTTTGGGATCGCTCATGAATGCTATCATATCATCTGCAAATAGTAATACTTTGATTTCTTCCTTTCTGATTTGTATCCCCTTGATCTCCTTTAGTTGTCTTATCACTCTAGCTAGGACTTTAAGTACTATGTTGAAGAGATATGGAAGGAGTAGGCAGCCTTGCCTTGTCCTTGATTTCAGTGGGACTGATTTAAGTCACTCTCCGTTTAGTTTGATGTTAGCTTTAGGCTTGCTGAGTCAGAAGCCCTCCTGTATACCAAAGACAAAAGGGCCAAGAAAGAAATTAGGGAAATAACACCCTTCACAATAGCTACTAAGAATATAAAGTACCTTGGTGTGATTCTAACCAAGCACGTGAAAGACCTATTGGAAAAAAACTTCAAGTTTCTCAAGAAAGAAATTGAAGAAGATATCAGAAAATGGAAAGATCTCCCAGGCTCATGGATCGGTAGGGTTAACATAGTGAAAATGGCCATCCTGCCAAAAGCAATCTACAGATTCAATGCAATACCATCAAAATACAAACACAATTCTTTACAGACCTTGAAAGAAAAATTCTCAACTTCCTATGGAAAAACAAAAAACACAGAATTGCCAAAATGATCCTGTACAACAGATCATCTGGAGGTCTCTCCATTCCTGATGTCAAGCTGTACTACAGAGCAATAGTAATAAAAATTGCATAGTACCGGCATAGAAACAGAATGGAGGATCAATGGAATCAAATAGAAGACCCAGAAATAAACCCACACACCTACAGACACTTGATTTTTTTGACAAAGAAGCCAAAACTATACAATGGAAAAAAGACAGCATCTTCAACAAATGATGCTGGTCTAACTGAATGTCTCCATGTAGAAAATGCAAATAGACCCACATTTATCACCCTGCACAAAATGAAAACAATGGTATAACACAACTAAACCACTCCTGAGTATTTACCAAAGGACTTTAAGTGAATCAACACACCACAGAGACACCAGGACATTCATGCATACTACAGCACTGTTTACAATAGGTCAGTATTGGTATTAGCCTAAATGTCTCTTGAAGGATGAACAGATGTGGAATGTGTTCTTTATATGTATGTATATATGGCTCTCTCTCTTCTGTCTCTCTGTCTGTCTGTGTATAATGGACTTTTATTTAACTATCAATTGTGGAAAAATAGAAGCAACTAAAGATTGTATTAAATGAAGTAAGTCAAATTCAGAAAAATATTTCCTTCCTTTGTGAATCCACACATATTTGATGAAATGCAAGAGCAAGATTTTGTGCTAAGGCTGGAGAATGGGAGGGTGGGTGGACACAGTTGAAGTACATGGTGTGCCAAGATAAAAACAGCCTGAAGAAGCCCACCACTGTGTGCAGGGAACATGCACAAACCAACAATTATTTTCCCGTATCAAACATTTCTACCATGGATTTGAAGTGTGACTCACCCTGTCACTTCAATTAGATTAGAAACAACTCAGCCACAAACCCCATAAGGTGGCTGTCAGAAATGTTCACAGCCAGCCTGGAAAGTTATTCTGACACTCTAGGTTGCTGGTGGGTCCTTTCTATTAACCTTACTGACACAGACTTTCCCCATTCTGAAAGGGGAGTAGACATATCTAGGGATGCTATAAGACAAAGGGTAGCAAACATTCTCCTCTTCCTATGTGGGCAGAGCCTGGGAGGCCCCAGCTGTGGACCAGGTTGGCATCTCTACACCAGCATTCATCTCTGTCTGCTCTGTGACTGTGTCGCATTGACAGTGTTAACCATCATAGTGAGCATGGGGACATCAGGGCTTGGGTACCACTGCTTTGCATGGTCACTCCTCAGCCTTCTTCCCTCCCATCTTCCATTTCCCACCGCTCCTGAACACTGCTCATTCAAGGTTCTGCCTCTGCAAACTCTGCCTGCACTGCGTCCTCAGGTCCCTTGTCTTTTGTTAGGTATAGCCCCTGTTTCTGCCAACTGAAGCCTTGGCCATCCTTAGGGCAGGCTGGGTGAGGCCTCCTGGCTGCTGTGAGAGTTCCACAACAGGACTAACAGGAATTTTTTTTTCTGTTCCTGAATACAGCTTCCTCTTATCTCAATCCTGATATATGGATCCTTCTCCATAGATTGGGGTGCAATAGTAGGTTATGACACCTACTATTGCAGGTACCCACAATCAAGCTGCATGTCCTCGGAGAGTCACTGATGGCCCCTGTCCCTGTGGGAGATTCTGCCTGGTAGTCAAGCAGCTGCTGCCCAGGGAGATTTGTTGACAGAAAGCAGCCCCTACGGTTTCTGTGAAGGGAGAGATTGGTTGCTACTGAGATGTCTCTGCTCTTGCCCCAAAGAGGACAGATGGGAAAATAAAAGCTCTGTGTCCCCATCATCAAAACAAAACGACTGCCTACAGATTGGGAAAGAATCTTCACTAACCCTTTATCTGACAGAAGACTAATATCCAGTATATACAAAGAACTAAAGAAGCTGAAAAGCAGCAAACCAAGTAATCCACTTAAAAAATGGGGAACAGAGCTAAACAGAGAATTCTCGACAGAGGAATATCGAATGGCAGAGAAACACTTAAAGAAATGCTTAACCTCATTAGTCATCAGGGAAATGCAAATCAAAACGACCCTGAGATTTCACCTCACACCCATCAGAATGGCCAAGATGAAAAACTCAAGTGACAACACATGCTGGAGAGGTTGTGGAGAAAGGGGAACCCTCCTCCACTGTTGGTGGGAATGTAAACTGGCTCAACCACTTTGGAAATCTATCTGGCGCTTTCTCAGACAATTAGGAATAGTGCTTCCTCAAGACCCAGCTATACCACTGCTAGATATATACCCAAAGTTTGCTCAAGTACACAAAAGGGATACTTGCTCAACCATGTTTATAGCAGCTTTATTTGTAATAGCTAAAACCTGGAAACAACCCAGATGTCCATCAACGGAGGAATGGGTAGAAACTGTGGTATTTTTACACAATGGAATACTACTCAGCAATCAAAAAGGAGGAAATCATGAAATTTGCAGGCAAATGGTGGGATCTAGAAAAGATCATACTGAGTGAAATATCCCAGAAGGAGAAAGACAAACACGGTATATACTCACTTATATAGACCTATAAGATATGATAAACATAATGAAATCTATACACCTAAAAAAGATAATCAAGAGAGCGGACATGAGGTAAGATGATCAACCCTAGTTTAGAAAGACAGATGGTATGTGCATTGAACATATGACAGGAGTCTACTGAGTGCATCTGAAAGACTCTAACTAGCAGTGTTTTCAAAGCAGATATAAAGACTCATGACCAAACCTTCGGCAGAGTACAGGAAATCATATGAAAGAAGGGGAGTTAGTATGATGAGGAAAGGATAGGAGCTCCACAAGGACCAAATATAACTGGGCACAGGGTCTTTTCTGAGACTGACATTCAACCAAGGACCATGTATGGATATAACCTAGAACCTTTGCTCGGATGTAGCCTGTGGTAGCTCAGTAACCAATTGGTTTCCCATAGTAAGGGGAACAAGGACTATTTCTAACAGGAACTCAATGGCTGGCTGTTTGACCTCCCCACCCCCCAAGGGAGGAACAGTCCTGTTAGGCCACAGAGGAGGACTTTGCAGCCAGTCCTGAAGATACCTGATAAAACAGGATCAGATGAATGGGGAGGAGGTCCCCCCCTACCAGTGGACTTGGAAAGGGGCAGGGTGGAGATGAGGGAGGGAGGGTGGGAGTGGGAGGGAATTAGGGAGCGGGACACGGCTGGGATACAGAGTTAATAAAATATAACTAATAAGAAAAAATAAAACTAAAAAAAAAAAAAGGTCTGTGTCCAACAAGAGGTGCCTCTGGCCTCCAGGAGGTGAGCTGCTGCCCTGCTATAAGGGGAGTGGAGTTGCCTGCTCTGTATACCCAGAGGGGGCACCCAGACTTGCAATTCCTCCAGGTTCAGCCAGAGCAATCTACATGTGAGCCAGTGCCTTTGGGCTGGATTGCTGGGTACTTCACAGCAGGTAGTCACTGGCTGTTTCAAAACATTACAGTTCTTGGTGCAACTGATATTCACCAAAATTTTTGTGGTTTGGATGTTAGAATTGAATTCCTGGAAACTTCTATCTACTCAAAGACTTCAGCAAGGGCACTGTCTTGCTAAGTGCTGATGGCTCGTTGTGTTTATAGGTGAGAAGACTCTGCGAGTCAGCCTCCCACAATCTGGGACATCTACAGCACACATGGAGTAGTCCCTGAGCTTCTGATGGCCTTCATGCCAAAATAGAAGCCATGTCCCCAGCCGGGCTTCTAACTAATTCAGAGTTTGTCAATAATGTAATCATGGGTACAATGATTCAGTGCTAACTTCATACATAGAATAGAAATGTATGCTGAAATACTTAATATACAGATTGTACTGTGGACTTTGTCATAAGGAGATGAGGCCATATTCTGTCCATTGGAACAGTGTATCAAATTGTGGTTGTTATGTTAACACAGGCAGTCTGAGATCAGAGGGAATTTCAAATCCCTTCTCCATGCTCAGGTGACTAATCCACAGCAATAAAGTATCAGTTCTGCAAGATAATCAACTTCAGTTATACAGCCCTGATACTCTCCTTGGTCACACTATATATTTAACATTTTGCTAAAAGGGAGAGCATACTTGTTAAGGGGCTGGAGAGAGATGCCTCAGTAATTAAGAGCACTGACTGCTCTTCCATAGGACTTGGGTTCAATTCCCAGAACCCACATGGTGGCTCACAATCATTTGTAACTCCAGTCCTAGGGATCCAATTCCTTCTCTGTTCTCCACAGATACAAAACATACATACGGAGTATCAACATATATGCAGAGAAAACGCAAATATATATTTTTTTTAAAAAATTAACTAGCATCTTACATTATCATTTAATACACATTGTTGTTTTATTACATGTATTTTTTAAATTATGCATCTGTGTGTGTGCATGCGCACACGTGGGTGTACATGTTTGTGCAGGTTTCTGTGGAGATCAGAGGTATCAGATCCCCTAAAGCTGGAGTTCCAAGTGGTGACAAACCACCTGATATGAGTTCTGGTAACTGAACAACTCCGGTCCTCTGGAAGAAGAGTAAATGTTAACCACTGAGCCATCTCTGCAGCCCCTATGAATTTATTTTGTGTGCACGTCTATGTGTGTGGACACGCCCGCAGTATAGAAAGCAGAAGGCAACTAAGCCCTTAAAAGGTTTATTTTCTGCCTACTACTGAACGTCATCATAACGCTATATAATAGAGCATTTTCACCTACTCAGTTGCAGTACTATAGCAACAGTGCTCTGTCTGCTTTTATACTTGTTTTGTTCTAAATTAATTGACCTAGGCTGTGAAGTTTAATGGGGGGGGGGGGGGCGTTAAAGAACAGGAAACAAGTGAAAAAGAAGTTCTCTGCTCTCCCTCTGAATGAGTAAGGAATGTTGATAAGACACAGAACTTGATGGGGAAAAGCTGCACTTTCAAAGCCTCCCTGGAGCTGGTTAACTGGTTAGAATTCGGTGTTGAGGGGTTGTGATGTTATAGGTCCAGAGCCATGTTTAGTTCTGAAATAGTCAGTCCTCTCCCACCTTTGCATCAGACATACTGTTAACATCTATTAATAATAGACAAAAACATCTTTAAAAACCTTAGTTTCCAGCACCCAAAAAGGCTGAGAGTCATCAGACAGCCTGGGCCTATAGCTGAGATTTCTCTACTTTCCTGCTAGCCACTCAAATGTTTTCTCCAACATATTTTAAAAGTGCCTTTGTTTATAGCCTTCTCTGCTCAGTTACTTTAAAAACTTCATAAAAGTGCTTCCATTTTGGAACATGAAATTTAGTGTAACCTAAATCTCTGTCCCTGGGTCACAAATATTTGGCTCCAGAATAAATTATCTATTATCCTCATTAGAGGAGAGAGCTATTTTTTTTTTCAACCAGCAGTAATATAGTCAGACTGAAACAAGTAATTTCATGTTTCAAATAACTGAAGCTGTTTGATTGTAGTAATTAAAGATGTAGCTCTCAAAGTTACCCTCTACAGATGGGAGTGACACCACTGGGTCCTTCCTAGAGAAGACCTAAACCCGGGGTTGTCTCTCACATACAAAATCTCTACCCAGATACCCTCTGGTAGGAGCTCTCAGGGGAGAGGGGAAAGCAGAATCCAGGGAGGACACTGGATCCTTGTGGGTAGAGGAGTCAGAGGTGCTGATCCATGTAAGAAGCATAGAGGAGGTTCAGAAAGCGAAACTTGGGAGTTGGCAAGCACGAGCTGCTCCACTCTATGACACTTTGGAACATATGTTGTGTGGGTAAGTTGTCATTTACCGTTTAAGTTTGTGCTAAGTGCTCTGTGGCATTCAGGAAGGTTCCCCTGCCCTAGGCATCAACAAGGTCATTTCAGGCATCCCCAAGACTCCTTGTCTCTGGGCAGGCTGATACTCAAACTATGTAATAGGGATAAAAGAAAACATCAAGCATCTGAGGGCCTTAACAACACTGTGCTCTCAAGAATAGCTAGAAGGCGAACTATTTCTCATACTATAAAATGCCTGTAAGTGGGAAGAGGAAGCCAGAACTTCAGCCAATCAGGAACTCTGCTGGCCACCTCATCTCTGCCACCCTTGCCCTCCATTTCTGATGGATGGTTGTAAATGTTCAATTTGGTGCTGTTATCTCTCTGTGGTGCTACTTGATCTTTCATTTGGAAACTTCACCCGAGGTGCAACTTTGTTCCACTTTAGACTATCAACTGAGATTCAGCAGGCATTCCCAACAGGGCTTCCACAACTCACTTCTGCTCTGTGTTTGCAAGCTCCAGATTTGATGGTGCTGCTTTTGGACTGTTGGGCCACTCTAGTCATCTCTGCTGGATGCTGCAAGCACCCAATTTTAACTGCTGCTTCTCTATGTCTGCTACCAGCTATTTATTCTTTTGTTTTTGCTTTTTGTATGTTTAATAAGCTCACTCATCCAGATATGAAAGCACAGCCAAGATCACTCTCCAGACCTTGTAGAACATTGCACAAATCTGAAGTATGCAAAGCAGTGAAGGAGCTATCGTCTCGTCTCTCTTTAAATATGATCTATTTTTGACATTAACAAGTAGGTGACTTCAAGTTTGCAAGGAGGCCAATAGAGATCATCAATATTTGAATGATCCAAAGAACATGGTCAAGAGGGCAAGTCAACAGGAAGAGCATAAAGGTCTGATGTGTAGGTTTCTGTACATAGGAGAGCAGCTGGAGAAATGTTGGCAATTAAAAAACGTATGTACTAAGAGAGGCAAATGTGAGGGTGAAACCTTAGGTGGGTCTGTAGCACAGAGATTGCCACAGTTTCACTATTCATGGTTGCCATCTTTTGCCTGTTTATTAAAACAATGAGGAACTTAAGAGCCCAGCACAGGGCAGCCTTCCCAGGTGGGAGAGCATCACTGTCTCCTCCAGCTCATGACTAGTTGGTTTCATCACACTGATTGAAATAGGGGTCCATTCTTGCACCTCCCTCAAGCCTTCACCTCTGCCTACAGAGAGAGAGAGAGAGAGAGAGAGAGAGAGAGAGAGAGAGAGTAGCCTACAATACCATTAGGAGAAGGGAGAAGGTCCTTCCTGTGAGGTCCTTCCTGTCCTCTCTGAAAGTTCTCAGAGCCGAGTACTTGAATCAGCAGAAAGCTGAACAAGGCTCATGGGAATACCTAAGAACAGGCATTCCAACTGGAAAAAAATGGGAGCCACCACTTTCTAACACTGGATGGGTTCTCCTTACAAGGGCAGTATCAGAGTCCCACACTGCCACCGCATGTTCGACATAAAGATGGCGGGCTGGTACAGGTCAGAGAGGTGGCATCTCTAGCATCTCTTCCCATACATAAGGCTTCACCGTTGGTCACTGTTGTCAGCTTCTTCCATTTATTCAGGCCTCTGGTGTTGGCATTATAAATATTTTCTTTAATCTTTATGGAATTCCAGATTCTGGAGGTCCTTGGATGGGGCTCCGTGTACACTCAAGTTCTGTGGTCTTATACATCATGAATAGGAACCGCATGTAGAATTGGTGTGGATGGGGATTAGACCTGATGATGCAATAGGTTCCTTTGGGCTCAAAGGTTCTGTGGTTCCGATTCTAGAGCTGCAGGCTAGAAGAATGAAGGAAAAGAAGCAGGATACAGCAGACAGAGGCACAGGAAATATTTTCTGTGGCATTTCTGCCATTTAGTCATTTATATGCTATCAGAGTCACTTTGTCCAAAGAATGGTCTGAGTTGATGCCATGAATCAACCTTAGAGATATCTCTACTTCCATCATAAGTCTCCAAAAACTACCTTAATTGGCAGCTATTAAAGATGCATTATTCATGGAAGCTGTCAGACCGCAGGGAAATGCTTTATTTCACTAAATTATACTTAAATTGATTTGACCAATTTTGATTTAGGGCTACTAAAACCCTGGAAAATTACCATCCCATCAAATTTTAAGATGCAAAAGTGCTTAATTTTAACAAGTGAAATGTACATAACTAACATTAGCCATTAAATCTCTTCTGTCTGAAAGCACCAAAGCTTAGAATCTAGGCACATGTTTTGCAAGTAGTGATTTTGGTAGAAACAAAAGCCACATTTCCTTAAGTCATGCTCAAAATCTGTTTATCCTCCCAAACCCCTCATTATAGAACACAGACCACCCTTGCTTACTCCATTCAGTGCTGTGCCTGAGACAGACACATGTCCTCAATCGCTCTGCACTCTGTGCCCAGAGAGCAAAGCACCAGAGACTATTCTGCAGCAATCACTTTTTTTTTCTTTCCTAAAGTTCAGAGGAAACTTTCATGTACCTTCATTTGCCAGTTTGACATCTCAGCACAAAAGCCGTTGGTTATTTCTTATAAGCTACTTAAATCCCACTGCAGGTGTTGTGCATACAAATGTCCTTCAGTCCCCAGGAAAACACAGTCTCTCACTCAGAGAGGAAAAATCTAAGAATCCTCCCCGTAGTCTCCTGCTGGAGAACCACCAACTTCAGAAACAAAAGAGTTCCCTCCATAATTTTGATTCACTGCCATGGGAAATTTTTAATTTAGAGTATTATGAGAATGGATGCAGGCAGGGGTTGACACCTACAGATTCAACCAAGTCTGGACTGAAGATGATATCGGATTTAAAAGAAATTGAGGCCGGTCGGGAGCAGCCTGGGTGATTTAGGGAGACTGTATGACAATAAATGTTTTTAAAAGGCCAGGCACGTGGCTCAGTGGCAGAGCATGAAGCATCTCTAGGTTTAACGGGTAATGAAGCAAATGTGTTTGTATGTGACAGGTTCCACATTTTCCCTATTTTTCCATGTGACACTATTCCAGGGAAAACATGAACAATTACCAAAAATATAAACTAAAGACACCATCAAAATCCAATGTAGCAAACCAGTGAGTTGTTATTGGGGTTACTAACTGGAGTATGGGTAATAGATTTCTTTTTTTTTTCCTCATTTTTAATTTTTATTTTTTATTTAACTTTTATTAATTACACTTTATTCGTTTTGTATCCCCCATAAGCCCCCCTCCTCCCCTCCCCATCCCACCCTCCCTCCCCGTTCTGCATGCATGCCACTCCCCAAGTCCACTGATAGGGGAGGTCCTCTTCTCCTTCTTTCTGATCTTAGTCTATCAGTTCTCATCATAAGTGGCTGCATTGTCATCTTCTGTGGCCTGGTAAGGCTGCCCCCCTCATCAGGGGGAGGTGATCAAAGAGCAGGCCAATCAGATTATGTCAAAGGCAGTCCCTCTTCCCATTACTATGTAACCCACTTGGACACTGAACTGCCATGGGCTACATCTGTGCAGGAGTTCTAGGTTATCTCCATGAATAGTCCTTGATTGGAGTATGAGTCTCTGGGAAGTTCCCTGTGTTCAAATTTTCTTGTTCTGTTGCTCTCCTTGTGGAGTTCCTGTCCTCTCCAGCTCTTGCTATTTCCCACTTCTTACATAAAATTCCATTCACTCTGCCCAACAGTTGGCCATCAGGCTCAGCATCTGCTTTGATAGTCTGCAGGGCAGAAGCTTTCAGAGGCCCTCTGTGGCTGGTTCCTATGTTGTTTCCTGTTTTCTTCTTCTGGCTTTCAGAGGCCCTCTGTAGCAGGTTCCTAGGTTGTTTCCTGTACATCTAAACAAACTAAGAAAAGAGAGAACCCTAACTAAAATGCTCAATCCCCATCCTGAAAGGCAAAGAGGATGGACATCAGAAGAAGAAGAAAACAGGAAACAACCTCATTTTTATTTTTAATTAATTTATTTTTGTTAATTACAATTAATTTATTTTGTATCCCAGCTGTAGCTCCCATCTTCATCCCCTCCCAATCCTACCCTCCCTCCCTTTTTCCCTCCCATGCCCCTTGCCCAGTCCACTAATAGGATGGTCCTCCTCCCCTTCCTTCTGACCCTAGCCTATCAGGTCTCATCAGGACTGGCTGCATAGTCTTCCTCTGTGGCCTGGTAAGGCTGTTCCCTGCTCAGGGGGAGGTGATCAAAGAGCCAGCCACTGAGTTCCTGTCAGAGATAGCTGCTGTTCTCCTAGGAAACCCACTTGGTCACTGAGCTGCCATGGGCTACATATGTGCAGGGGTTCTAGGTTATCTCCATGAATGGTCCTTGGTTGTAATATCAGTCTCAGAAAAGATCCCTGGGCCCAGATTTCTTATGGGAACAAAAACTGACTCAAAGACCGCTGTAACATCAAAGCTCAACCCAGCATGGTGACAGACGACAAAAGCTGAGAAACTGGAGCTTACTGTACAGCCTGTAGGCAGCTCACTTGCTTCACCCAGGCATCTTGGTTGGCCTTTCTCCTCTTTGGCCATCTTTCCTGTTTGTATAAGTGTAGGGATGGGGAAGTCCGGGACATCACAGCAGAAGGAGTGATAGCTCCTATCAATTCCCTCTCTAAGCCACCCAGTCCCTCATTCATGGGGCAGAGCCCTCATGACCAGGTCACTATCTCCAGTGATCAGTGTGTGTTGTATTGCTAATAGTACATATTAGTTACTGTGATAAAACACTGTTGACTAATGCAACATGCAGAGGTCAGAGTTTATTTTGGCTTATCGTTCCAGGGGGCTAGAGTCCATAGAGGTGGGAACAGTGTAAAGGTAAGTGGCAGGCATGGCAGCTGGAGCAGCAAGCTCCAGGCTCACAGCTTGAACCACAGCACGAAAGCAGAGAATAAAACGGAGGAAGTCCTTCAATTCTCAAGGATGTCTACAGTGGAATAATTCCTTTATCGAGGTGTACTTCCTAACCCCATTTCCAAACAGCACCACCTATGGGGTCCAAGTGTGCAAATTCCTGAGATTACAAGGACGTCATTGCTGTGTTCCGTCACAGATTCTATACTTCAGCGTGAATTTTGGATGGGCACGAATGCCCACCCAGTGGCAGCACCAACATGCCTGTTTTCTTCCTTTGCCTGGTTTTCATATGGCCACATACTGTGTATAAATGGATTTCTTACAACACAGTGTTTTTTTTTTTTTTAATCAAATCTAACCTACAAGGCCTCATAGCCATGACTCCTCCCTCTAGACATTACGAAACATTCCATAGTGAGTGCACTATGCTGGTCCTAGGGACCTTGTGACATAATATGGTCAGAATTCTTCCAGAAAGAGAGATAGAAGAGAATTGAGATGCTCAACAGTGCTTGTGAACTAAATAACTCAGTCTTTGGAAGTATGAGTGCCCATCTCCAATATCATCACACATAAATAGTGTTCGTAAAACCAGTTAATATTCATTATTTTCTTTCCAGTTGTGAATATATAACTTCAAAATGAATTAGGAATATAGCTGTTTTACCAAATTAATTCTAACCAAGAAAAAGAGCCTGATAAGTAGACACAGAGTAATTGTTTTCCACATATGGCTCTGTGAAGATGTAAGACAAATTCCATTCCTGAAGAACACCGGAAAAGGGTTTCTGGGTGAAGCACTATCCAGTCACATGAACCATAAATAAATAAATTCACACATTTGCAGGCATAATGTTACTTGTCTGATTCATTTGTATGTCTCTTCCAGGGCTTCCTTTGTACACTTTTCCACATAAGAGATGAGCGATCACTAAGGGCCTGAAGAACCCTCCTCATACACACAGGCCTTTAGGTCAGACAGAGCCTGAATAAATTTGTTCCATATCTCATTCTCTTCTTGGTGCCCTTCCAAGTGTACGAGAGGAACAGTGACACATGCGGTCACAAGAGTCTCTGTCCCGTGATGTAACATAAAACCAGCATCTCACAGCTTACAGGTGTAAGGGGAATGGAAGCTCAGCACCTACAGTCCTACTGACCAGGGTACTTCTGAAACTGAAGGGGCGGAAAGAGAGAGAGAGGGATGGACTGAGAGAAGGAGGGGGGAGAAGTCATTCATAACATCTGTACTCTGAGACTTTTAGGCCCAAGTCCTGGAAGGTTTTCATACACCAGCGACTTCACAGAGATGAAGATCATGGATCTCAACCTTCCTAATGCTGCGACCCTGTAATACAGTTCCTTATGTTGTGGTGATCTCACCCATAAAATTATTTTGTTCCTACCCCATGACTGCAATTTTGTTACTGTCATGAATTGTAATGTAAATATCTGATATGCAGGATAGCTGATATACGATTCTCAAAGGAGTCATGACACAGAGGTTGAGAGCTGCTGCTGTACAGTGAAACCAGAAGTAGGACAAGCCTGTGTTGGTGGTGGCGTGTTTTCTGTGAGAACAATGCAACTAAACTCAGGTGATAAATGAAATGAAAATGGTCAAGAGATAAAAGCTCATTAACTATTGTATTCAAAATTTATAAAAGTGAGAGGATCTTAATTAAAACTGATCCTAGACAGTAATTAGGTAAGGGAATAGAATAACATGAATATTAAAATTGGATAAACCTGAATTGACTACTAGGACAAAAATATAATTCTTCCAAAATACCAGAATAAATTTTGAAAAGATAATAAAAAATAACACATTAAAGAAACATAATGAATTTTTAAATGATGATAATAATTGTAATCCAAATCATAAAAGTGACCCAAACACACAAATCTATATTTGGAGAATCTCAATATATGTATCAATAAATGTGTATGGATTTAACAACCATATTAAAATTAAAATATTTTTAATTTGCCTCAAGAGTAACACAAAATTATATATTATAACTAGGAGACAAACAACTTACAAAGATGTAAAAGTAAGTAAAGTGCAAGATAATAAGCAAATTACCAGGAGAAATGAAGCATTTTTGTAATCCTGGTAATAATTCAGACTAAAAATATTTAATTATTGAACTTTGCTCTTATATGTTTAAAATTCTCAAAAAAAGTTCAAAATAAATGAATAAATAAAGTATCTAACTGTAATATTAGACAAGAATACTGTGTTTCTATTATTAAAGCTACAACTTAGAATGGAACTATAGAGATACAGCTACCTACTCATACAGCACCCAATGCTACTGAGAAAAACTGCACTGTGCAAGGCTGTGCAGACACACCTTAACCACAGTGAGTTCATGTACACAATTTTAAGTTCAATTGAATCATGCTCACAACCAGTTGTCAGCGTCAGTCTGTTCCTGGGGATTTACACAGCTCTTGAGCCTCTTCCCCGTTCATTCCGTGTCTCTGTAAACCTTTGCCACATAGGAGATGAGTGATGCCTGACAAGTGGACCATGGAGCCACTGCTCATATCCACGGGCTTTCAATCAGACAGAACTTGAACCCAAGTTATTGCATATTTCCTTCTATTCATTGTGGCTTTCTAACTGTATGTGATGATCAATATTACCTGTGCTTCATTAAGAGTCTCCTTATTCTATGACACACGTAAAATAAGCACCTTGGAGCTTACAAATGTGGGATGAGGGGAAGTTTACCGATGACTGTCCCCCAAAACCTTACTGGCCAAAGTATTTCTGAAATAAATATATATATCCATACACACACACACACACACACACACACACACACACATATATACATATACATATATAATAGGTATGACACATACCTATTCCTACTAGATGATCAGAAAGAAGAGTATATTATGTAACCTTTGACAACTGCCAAATCTTTTGAAAGCCACTCAATAAAGGTGTCTCTTGCAAAAGACATAAGATAGATAGAGAGATAGATAGATAGATAGATAGATAGATAGATAGATAGATAGATAGATAGATATGAATTCCAAATTTGATTTTAGATTATTTGAATTCACTGGATAGTGTGTTTATTGAATAGAAACATTTAACGAAAGCTTTGCATTGGCTTTGGGGGATGTACATTTTTCAGATCATTTAACCCCATTGTTAGGTTTCCAGCACCTGGATTAAGGCACTCCAGGTTAACAGAGTTTAAATCTCTAAGAGAAAGTTCTGATATCTGCAATGCATCACAGCATGTCCAGGTCTCACCTAGTGCTGGTCAGTGCTCACAAAGTACCACTTCCCCCTGAATGTGCATTTTTCTTCTCCTCATCCCCAGATTGATCCCTACCTCTGAGATGCTCCCTTCACATCCTTTATCTCACCTATGTGACCATCCACACTGACTCATTCTCCTCTCCCAGGCCTCCCTGCATATCCAGGACATATTCCTGCCATCAGCATAGCCCAGGAGCAGGCACACTGCTTCAGAGACACTGTGCCAACGATGCTGCTCATGCTGCAAGCCCCTCTGCCTGCCCCACAGGGCTCTTCCTGTAAAAATAACCGGCCACATCTTTATTCAAGGGGTTTGTGTATTTGTCACTCAGGTTTCATGAGAATCTGAGAAGACTGTGTGAGTTCCACGCTGCAGAAAAGTAAGAGATTTAATTCAAAAAGTGCCACAAAGATTTTCCTGGCCACCTTTTGTCACAGCAACAGTAATTAAAGCCCCGTTGAGGTTAATGGAATCAGCTATTGTTAGAAGCCACAGTGACAGCTCTCTGGATTCTGATTAATTGTTATTCTAAATGTTAGTCTGGCTTCCAGGCAACTTTAGCCTCAACCTTCCCTTAAATAACTCTGTGATTATGTCTTGGTATGCTTTCCCAGAATGGTCTGTAATCGTGTGTATAAAATGTAAGTTACCCTTATGGTCAAGTGGATAGTGGATTAACAGTATCTATAAGTAGTGTTGGGAGGTTGGTCTGGTGGCATATATACAAATGCTAAATTCTAGGCCCCAAGATCTGGTTGCAGTCCAGATGAGTACATGCTCATGTGCATCTTTGTTGTGTAAACTTTACTCCCCAGTTATCTCTGGATGATTAATAAAGAAAGCTGAATAGCCTGTAACTGGGCAGAAAAGAAGTAGGTAGAGCTTTGGCTCCTGAGCTTGAGGTCTCAGGTGGGGACCACAGGCTGGGAGGGGAGAACAGAAGAGAGGAGGAAAAAAAGAAAGAAAGAAGATGGAGAGAGAGGACATGATATGATGGAGCAGATCCAGTCCAGACAGGATGAATATTGACAAGTAACATGGGGAGTGTAAGTAGCTGGGAGATAGCCCAGACTACCTTAGAAAATTAGTTTAAATCAGATCTGCCCAATTATTATGGTTAAATCTTGTTTAAATAAATTAATAGTTTTCTGTCAAAACCATTGTAGAACTAGCTAGGTCATAGAAAAGCCCTCTAGAATTAAATAAATACTCAACAACTAGGTAGAAAAAATTCTCTCAAATGATTTGTCAAGTTGACTGGAATTGGAATCACCTAGAATACACACCTCTGCATTTGTCCATCAGGGGGTTTCTGAGAAGTTTAAGAAAAAACAGCCAAATGTTGGACAAAAGTCCTCAACTTGATAAAATGGGGGAAAAAGAAAAGAAAGCCAACTGAACCCCCTCATCCATCCATCTCTGCTTTCTGTTTGAAGACACAACACAACAGCTGACTCACACTCCTACCACCATGCCTTCCCAGGAAGGACTATTATCACCTCAAACCATGACCCTTTCTTCCTTGCATTGATTTTGTCAGGCATTTTGTTACAGTCACACACAAAAAAAAATAAGTAGGCATGACCTTTTATTTTTCCCGGTTAACACATCAGGCAGCCCTTTAAGATATAGAAAAGATTAGGGCTCTGACATCAGTCTCACAGCCTTCCTTTGAGTAAGAAGCTAGAAGATGCAAGGGCTTCTCCTAGGTGCCATTTTCCACAGAGCATGGTCCACACAACAGCCATAAGATAAAATCAAATGCAATGTACTCAGAAGCTTGATGAGTAGATGGCAAAGGGGGAAATGGCATTTAAAACCTATTCACCAGTTTCCTTTGGTGAAAGGAACTCTGGAAAGGATCCCTCATGTTAGCTGTATCCAATAAGCAAGCTGAGTGGGGTATATGGTTCTATGACTTGTTTGAGATTTAATCATCTCCACAAGGGGTTGAAGATATAACTGTAGACACTGGAATATTGACTCAGTGACCTGTGAGTTACCTGTGAGGTAAACTAGGGACCATGCCAAGTAGATACAGCTGAGAATGTTGCAGTGGTTTGTGCCTGAGAACACGGCCTTCAGAGTTCATCCTTAGACAAAGTCAGCAGCTGGGGAACCTGGCATAGATGCCCAAAGGACACAGACCTTAAGGACCTCATGCCATTGTATTTAATTCCTGGGGTCACGTGAAAGAGGAAGGAGATGTTACAGTTCCCACAGAGAGACTCAAAGTATTTCTTGTTAAAATAACAATCACTGTTCCTTGAGTCCCCGACCAAGGCAGGCTTTAGCACATCTCTAACCCAACAGTCTCAAAGTTATTGGCTACATGATGTCCTATCTCTTTCCTAGACTGTCAAATGGAATTTTTAACTTACCATCTATCATGATTTCATTACACAACCCCAAGTCCAACTGCCTAAACTTCTGTTTTAACATCTATTATCTGTCTAAAATGCATCTATTTAAGCAGCTCTGTTGCCCCATGCTCACTGTTTTATGGAGAGCATCTACAACCCAAAGATAGATTTTAAGTGTAAAAAGTTTTGTCCACCACAAAACTGTCTTTGCAAACTTAGAATTCGAACTACTTAGGTTTAAGAAGTTTTAAATCTCATGGCTATTGTTCTATTTATTTTTAAAAACCACTCCTATTTAACATTCAAGCACTGGGTTGTTCTTTGGGCTTCCTATTTGCTGGAACAAATGCTCAATCTCTTTTCCTGGAGCCTCGGAGGACATCTAAAACTCAGCAACAGATTAGAACAAGAACTTTGAGCACTTCATAGGAAATAATGGATAAAGTGGAAACAGTACAGTTGTACGCTGAACACAGGGAGTTAACCACCTGGGAAAGTTACAAAACTTCCCAGATAAAGGCAAAATCTATTCCCTATCTCATTCTTAAGGAAGAAAACAGAGAGCATCCCAAGCTTTGTTCTAATTCCCAAAATTCTCCTGCTTGTAACTTGGAAAACACATAGCCGATTTAATATTTAGGTTTCATTAAAGAGATCTTTCTTTGTTTGGTCCCGAGTGTGAGCTTTATAAAAACAATATTGAGACATAAAAACTGCAAAAAGCCCCTATTATACGATATTTGACAAAAATACTTTTCTTGATTCAATTCAACATGGGGTGGAAGCATAACAGGATAGGTTTGTTGTTGTTCCCCCCCCCCCCCACTGGAAAGAATATGTTGAGCTAGTATTTGATGGAGCTGAGCTCATTATCTTCCTCAAAAATTCAAAGTAGGAGTACTGGGTGAGGAGTGGCTGACCTTCCTGAGACCCTCAGCCTTAGAAGCAGTCAGATTCAAACCATGGCGATTGAAAGGAGTCCCTGAGGTGCCCTTCCTCCTTAGCAGACAGATGGCACACCTGCTCACTCCCTTTGATCTAAGCAGTTGCCTTCAATGCTATCACAGTACGCCAAAGCCAATTTAGAGAAAGAATGGTTTTATTTGAGAAATTTGCCCCCCCCCCCATAGAAAGAAGAATCATTATAAAAATTAAGAAAGTGGCACTGCGGCTGACTAGGTCTACGAGCAGCGTCACACTACACAGAGAGGCAAATGGTGCTGAGACCTAGCACTGTGACCAAGGCACAGTGGGGAGCAGGGAAAGGTGGTGTACTCTCCAGCAGGCAATCTTCAGTGCAAATCACCTCTGCTGTGTTATTGTCAAAAACACGCCCTCTGGCTCCTTGATCTCACTAAAGCTGCTTTCATTTGTTTCTTTTACACAGAAACACACACACACACACACACACACAGGATGAAATCCAAGACCAAGACTTCATGCAAGCTAGGCAACTGTTCTACCTCTGAGTAACATCCCCAACTTCCTCCTGTTTTTGTTTGTTTGTTTGTTTTTTAGTTTAAGTATGACTGCCATTGTTCAGGCTCAAAACCTTGAATGTAGACTTTGGTAATCTTTGGATCTGATTACCCCTCTGCAACCAAGAGAGAGAACATTTCAGAATACCCAAAATACTCCCAAAAGCTACATCCCTGCAAACATAGCTGGTGTCATATATTAATTTATCCTCATTCCTGTGTCTTTCTCCTCAACACATTTTTTTTAAATAAATGCATTTACAATCAGTGTCCTTAGGTTGTTAAAATACCTGGGGCTCTGGGAGTTCAAAAGTATCTATTATACACTTACACATCTGATGGATGAAACTAAACCTTCCAGTTTATTCTGCAATGCCCTCCTCTATCCAATGCTGCTGTTAAGAACTCTGTTTTAATCGAAGTCTACTCTTTTCTGCCTACCCACATATATTTGGAGTTGGGTACTGAATATCCAGTTCCTTTCTCAGCTGCAGATTTCTCTACATTTTAAGCTGGACTTGACTAGAGCTTGCTTGAGCAGGGATGGAAGAACAATTGTCATGTTGTGTCCTAGAGTGGTGAACATATTGCCTTTCTACTTGGCATGGCTCCTTGTCAAGGGAAATTACTGAGTAAAACTGTATTATCAGAAACTTGTTATGATGTCCGTCAAGTAGGCTTTCAAGTAGATTATGAAAAATGTGTGTTTAAACGTTCCAGTTAAGTCAACAAGATGTTTGTCATCCAAATCTATGCATTGAGGAATTCAGCAGTTTTACCAAACCTATGCATCGAGGAATTCAGCAGTTTCATGGTGAGATGGCTTAGAAGTCTTCAAAAGCCAGGACCTTTGTAACTACAGAGAAAAACATCAGGTTTCATGCCAGATATATTCTAGCACGCAAATTAACTTACGCATGCACTCTATTCTATAGTTCTCATTCCTAGATTAAACTATTTATATGGTTCTTCCACACATTTACTATCAGAATAAACATTTTTAAAAATACAATTTGGTTTAATACAATTTAATATTAGACATCAGTTTATCTTTCAGTAACAATTCATTAAATTTTCATTGTTTATCTTAAATCAGTTCTGGAATAATCAAAATAAAAGGTCTCTGTCTTCACATGGCCTTATTCATTTGTTCTTTGCTCAGCCACAGGAAACCAAATATAAACTGTTCTCCCTGACAAATCTTCAGACAGACTGAATACTCTTCAAAGCTCTACTGGGTTCCATTCCTTGTATTCTTAGCTCCTAGGTCCTGTGTAAGAGCCACACCCCAGTGCCTTGGAGAAAATAAACACATACAAGTTTTTGCTTTTTTGTGGGGTACAAAAAGTGCTTGAAGAAATTCTGTCAAAGTTGCCTTAGAAGCCTTCATCTCCAGGGGGAAGCCCTGCTAGACTTTGAAGCTTAAGAAGCATTGGGTAGTTAGCTAGGTATTGGCACAGTCGGGACTCATAATCAGCAGCTACATGACTGTGAGTGGTATGTGGCATGACTTGAGGGCTGAGTGAGGGTATGAGTTGTATCTCTAAGCAGAGACATGATATTCTGAGTTACCTAGAAAATCATAAGTTTAGTACCTAGCCAGCCAGAGAATCTGCTACAGAACAAGGATTTTCCACTGTCCCTTTCCAATGCAAATGGGTCTTTAAATCACCTGGACAAGAAAACCCCTTCAGGGGAAGCTGTCTCTTCTAGAGAATTTAGAAATAGTATAAAACCTGCCTAACGTGTACATTGGCACATCTCTCTTCCAGTTATCTGTTTCTCTCCTTTACAGTGTACACTGCTCTGCAATGGTCCTTTCGGTGCTATTCATCCTCACCCCTTATAGGTACTTCATCCTCCTCTGTAATGAATTTTACTTGTCTTCTTTGTAATTTCTATGTGTTTCATCTGAATTCTTCCAACAAAGATCAAAGGGACTAGAGAGATGAGGAATCCAGAACAGAGAACTTATTGGGAACAAAGAACTTATCGGGACACCACATCAATGAGATAGGTCACTGGGAACCATATGACCAAGGCCCTGTGGGAGAGTAAACGATGAAGTCAGCTCACAGAGAAAGCCTTGGGAAAACCAAAGGCTTCACAATTCCCATGCAAGGTGAACCAGCTGACTAATCAGTGTGATCCTGGGGTCTACAGGGAATTGGCAGGAGTCTACTTGGCTTGGAGTTAGATATGATGACTGTCCTGGCTGATTTTATGTCAACTTGACACAAGCTGGGGTAACCTGAAAACAGAAAATTACCTCACTTAAGAAAATTCCTCCATAAGATCCAAGTGTAGAGCATTTTCTTCATTAATGATTGATAAAGGAGAGCACAGTCCATTAAGGACGATGCCATCCCTGGCCTGTTGATCCTAGGTTCTAAAAGAAAGCAGGCTGAGCAAAGCCAGGGGAGCAAGCCTGTAAGCAGCACCCCACCATAGCCTCTGCATCAGCTCCTGCCTCCACGTTCCTATCCTGTTTGAGTTCCTGTCCTAAAAACAATATGATGTGTAAGTTGAAATAAACCCTTTCCTCCTCAACTTGATTTTCGGTCATAGTGTTCCATCACAGCAATGGAAACCCTGACTAAGACAATGATTGTGAGGACTCAGTGGGAATTCCTGCAAGGCTTGGGGCCAGGTGGCCAAAAACTGGGGGCATGTGTCTAATCTTAGCTCCCTGAAATTCCTATAGGAGCCGTGAGCATGAACCCCTTGTAGGATCAGAAGAGCCAGCACAAGTCTACTGGCTGGCACAAGTGCTATTTAAGGCAGCGTACCATGTAAGCGGTAAGATTTAAATTTCTTTTTAGCAAAGAGAATGCACAACCCCAACCATGGAAGTAATCTTCCTTCCTGTAGCAGAAACAGAGTAGCCTTGTGTTTAAGATGACTCCAACCTTGTACACCCTCTTGTTGGTCCCTTCCTTAGCTTGACCTAGAAGCTCAGGTCCCTGCCCTTTGTCTAGCTCTCCTCAATAGCTTTCCTCTCAGAGGTTACACAACCCTGAAGACTAGTGTCTGCATTTCTCTGTCAACCCAATGCAGAAAGATGTAATCAGGTCTGCTTTTGCCTCTTGCTAATCTCCAAGCACTGAGCCTTGCAACCTCATTCTGAGAGGTTTTCTCCCTCATACCTTGAGTTCCAGACAACAGAGAGGGGAGCACTATGGTAGCATGGATGTCTGCCTGAACCTAGGTCAACAGACATTAACAAAAATGAAAAGTTGTTGTATAGACTTTAGAAAAATTAGCATTTTACCTGTAAAGATGAAAATTTTGGAAATAACACTTCATATATTCCTGTGGATTGGAAAGCCAAGCCCAGAGGTGGCATGAGGGGAACCCACTGTTCCCTTTCCTGGAAAATGAGAGACATCAAAATTCCAAGTCCATCCTCAACTCTTCCAGATGAGATGCTAGTCACATCTGGCTATTTCTCAACAAAGATGTACCATGTTACCACCAACACATGTCACTGAGAGGAATTTGTTTTCAGCATCCAAAAGCCTCCGTTATGAGAAAGGAAGCTTATATTTGCTGTGGAGGTAATTAAGTGTGATGGAGTGTCTTGTACATTTTCAGTTCAAATCTTTGAAAGTTGTTTGGAGCTCATATTGGCAAGAGACCCCTCTGTCACCGTTCCAGGTATAGGCCCTCCATTGCTTGCATCTGTCATGCTATGAAAGCCTCCTTGAGCTTACAGGGATGAGCTATCCAAATGAGCTGAGCACTGAGTCTGGTAATATGACCTCAGTGCTCCGAGGTCCTCTTGTCATCACTGAGAGGAGCCAAAGAGGGAAGGATTCAAGCATAGACTGGTGGACAATGATGGCATGCAGGATGCCATGGATGTAAATGTCTCTGGACCACTGTGTAAGGCGGGGACCACTGTATGTCTCCAGGACCTATGTCACTAGCCAAGGACATTGCAGCTAGCAATGACATGTCTAGAAAAGGGAAGGAGGTAATGGTTTGTTCTTCCTCATCAAGTGTCCCACCTGCTGGTCAAATTCAGAGGACAGGAGTCACACTGACTGAAGCCCCTGAGGATCCCACCTATAGACTCCACAGTGTCACTAACCCCGAGAGCCTGAGTCTGAGAGATTTCCGAGATCACTGTTAAGCTTCGTGTCTATGGAGGGAGTTGACTGCACTGGCATCAGATCAGAGGCACCATGCTGAGAGAAGGGTCAGAACATTAACACTCCCAGTGCTTCATGAAATAAAATCTACCCGGGTCAGAAGTGCTCTGCTAGAGCAAGAAAAGCTAGCTGAGAAAGGGCAGTCCTGCGCATCTTAAGTCACAGAATTTGCCCTCCTGTTTCCTTTGTTCATTGTTCACTGTCGGGATGGTATGTCTAGAGTAGAAGTGACTGCATAGTTTCTTATTTCATTTGTTCATTCAATTGCTTGTTGCTCTTTAATTTGGTAAGAAACCCCACAGCAGGAAGAGGGGACACAGTAAGCAGAGGCAGATCCACCCCGGGTCCCACAGATTCTAAAGATCTTTATATAAAGAAAGGAATACACACATACCCTCACAGACACACAAACATTCATATACACATATACACAAATACTCATGCATATAATCACACACACACACACACACACAGGCAAGCTCTCTAAAGTCAAGTGATTGTGATAAGTGCATATTTGGGCAAGCATTCTTCAAGAGTTAATCTGTCAAAGAAGAAGAAGGTTTATCTAGCTTTCTAGACAAGCCTTTATCACTGAAATCCAATCCTAGGTCCAATTAGAAAAGATCTGAAGACAACCATCAAGTATTCATCAACTGAAAGAAAAGAGAACTGGGTAGAGGGTGGAGATCTTGAGTGTAAAGTTCTATGGAAAATCTAAATCCTGCAACAAATATTTTCAGTGCATGTTCAAAGCTGATGGATCTTCAAAGGCTCCACAGCCACCTGACACAGGAGCCATCAAGCACTTGCATGTACAAGCCATATCTTCTCTCCAACCATTCAGAAGCCCAGTCTAGGAACACTCTTGCCCAACAGCCAGGGCAGATTTCTCAGAGGTATAACTTCCTCCACTCAAGTCCATCACATTGAGAACAAAAGAGAGTGAAGTAATCTTTCAACTGTCCCACAAAGTGAAGAACAACACCAGCAATGAAAATGGGGGCAGAGAAAGGTCTTTAGTTAACAATATTCCAGGAGACACATCAAGCAAGTAGACAGAAGCAGACAGAATTAATAATATATTTTGTCTAAGCCACTGTATCTAAAACATAATCATATGTAAAATACATTGAGATTATTTTACAATATACTGTGCACTCAATCCCCCTGATTCTCATACATACCACAGGAAGAGCAGCATCTCCACATTACATGTAAATTGTTTCTTAATTATGTGTCCACAGTGTGGAAGGAAGTCATGGGTCACCATGCTTAAAATAAAGTGTCCACCACAGCCACCATCCTGCACAATTAAAATGCTAAGAAAGCCTGTACTGGCTCAACATATGGCTTTCTCTGACCAGTTCATACCCTTGAGTTATGAACATAACTAAGAAAGAAGGAAGATGCTTAATTGTGTGTGATAGGAATGCTGTAGAGTCTTAATATAAGGCAATGAATAAAAATGCAAATTAGAAACTAATACTTTTGAAAAAGTTTCCTCTGCTTAAAAGGGCAACTCAAAGTTGAAAAATAATGTTAAAAAAGAATAGTAGAACAGAAACGTCAGCTTTTAAACATGAGAAAAATACTTCAGTCAGTCATAAATGATGAATAGAATAGAATAGAATAGAATAGAATAGAATAGAATAGAATAGAAGACACAGAGGTAAATAAATATGGCTACATAGTCATATATCACTTATCCTCCAGATTATCTAGATAATAAAGACAGATATGGATATAGAGACTGATATAGAGATACGAATGATGCAGTAAAGATGACCAAGTCAGTGTGTCCTCCTGCACCTCCCAGGAGATGATCTACATTAAACTCTGATGAGCACAGTGGGATCCTCTGGCCAGGGAGGCAGTCCCATAGCTGCCATCAGTCTTGCTGCACACCTACAGCAGAGGAACATTTATGCTGTAGTGCCTACAAAGACCCAGGATCAGGACGGAACGTGACACATATAGCTCCTGTCTTAATCTTCAAGACTGAGGTCTGGATGTTGGGAATATTGAGCTGCACTGATGCTCTGATATGATGATGTCCATCAGTGGGGAGAGATGAAGTTACTCAGCATCAGGGAGGAAGGACACAGTCCTGGGTGAGGAGGCCACAACAATACATAAGTTTACAGTGCTCAGAAAATACTGAAGGCTGGGAACCCTGAACTGAGTCCTAAAACAAGGACAGCAATTCACAGAACACATATTAAAGAGATGCAGGAAGAATACAGAGTGCTCCTGGGAGCACAATCCCTGAGGTTCACAGAGCTAACTCTTCTATCCAACTAAAGCAAGACAATTACTGCAACTCCCATTTTAGCACTAAATTAGATACCTGGGAGACCCTGACGAAGCCAAGCTGAAGAAATGTCCTCACCAAACCTGTTCTTTTCTAGCATGGAGACATTTGTTTATTGTGGTGGAGCATAAGGAGGTTGGCTGAAAGGATCAAACTTCCCTGAATTCATAGCCAGAGGGACTTTTGCTTTTGTGCTTCTACAAATGATAACTGAGAAGGAATAATCTGTGGACAATAGAAATGTGTTCCCAATAGTCCTGGAGTCTGGAAGTCCAAGACTGAAGAACCATTCCTGACTAGGGTCACTGCGTCATCCTCCGAGGGAAAGAAAAAGGTGCATCCTTCCATAAGGAGCCAGGGCCCACTACTGTGATAACAGTGACAGCTGCAGTCCATTCAGCAGGAAGAGGTTGGCCTAGGTCCCACTTCTCAACATCATTGCATTCAAGGATTACCCTTCCAAAACACAGATGCCACAACTGGAGCCTTATTAAAATAAGAGCTCAATTCATATACAAGGAGGTCTGGAAGCCTTTTGGAAGCTCTTAAGGAAAAGCAGAGGAAAAACTCGTGGTAGACTTGGACATCAGGTCTAGAGAGAGGACCTTAAAATAGCTACAACTGCGTTCTAAATTCTTGTACAATGAATTTAATTACATTGGGCACTCAAACACACCTTCAAATAATGTGCCATGGTAACTTGCAGTATAAGATGTCTTCACCATGAGGCTTTGCTATATGCATGCTATTGTGGTTGGGCCTGTGTGTTCTAGGCTCAGTTACCAGGCACAGGGCTTTTAGGGTGTGAGTTGGAAGGATTGCAATGCTGTGACTTTCATCATCAACTAAACCAATCGTGACTTGATGACATGATTGAGAGGTGATAAAAACATGGGACAATAGGCTTAGTTGAATAAAGTAGGTCCCTAGGGGGACACTGCCTCACCTTGCTTCCTGCTGCTGAGTGAGTGAGTGACTTCCGCTGTCATTCTCCAGATGCTATAGTGTTCTGCATTGCCACAGACACAAAGCAATCAAATAAAGCAATCTCAGACCAAGGCTTTGAAACCTGACAGTCAAAATAAATCCCCCCCTCACATTATTTTCCTCAGACACTTACCGGAGGCTAAAGTTGACTCACGGATATATATTATAATTTTATTACCAGTCACCTCACATGGCTGGCTTTGTTGAGTGTATAGCGGGATCCTGGAAGGTCTGTCCTCTTAGCAGCTTTATGTGTACACCACCACATTGCTAGCTGTAAGGACCAATGCTCTGCATTGGTTGTCAGAACTTAGAGCAGACATTCTGTACCCTTTGATAAAAATCTACCCACTCTCCACTCTCCCACTTTCCCAGCTTCTAGCAAGCCATAATTCTACTCTTTGTTTCTGTAAGATTAATGTTGGCAGAGTCTATTTTTTAAATGATATTGGGGAGAGATATAAAATTTGTACCAACCTCCAAACTGGAACAGAAGCAACAGCCCAAACAGTCTTTCAAGTTCATACTGACACATGAAATGCATTCATTAGGGTTACTTGTAGATGGAAGGAGACTACAGATGGCCATTTTTACCTGAGGCTGTCAATCCCTCTGCTAACCAGAATTTCATATGACTATACATCTATAGAAGAAATGATACAACCTGGGTTCATAGCATCACCTGGTGTGTGGAGGCAGTGGAGGTATACAAACTCAAACAATATAATGCACAAACCTTTCTAAGAGTTCATTATGAGATGCATTCTTGCTCTTAGGAGGGCCTATGCTGGCCTCAGGAAACACTGTCCAGACATGGGAAGACAGGCTTGCTTCTCTGCAGGCTAGCATGTGGAACAGCTGAGTGGTGGTTTCCTGCAAGCTGAAGTTAATATGGCGAGGCTCTGCAGGGCTAGTCTCGTGATACACACATAAGTGAGAGAGACCTTGTAGTCTCTGACCTCTGAGATTTATCACATTGTCAGAGGCCAGTATTCTTTCTATTTTAAGAATAAGCAGTATTCTAACCAATTATGTCTATACACTATTTTTTTTCCATTCTGGAAGATCAAACTTTTAGCATTGGGCCTTCTAGGCAAAGGCTTGATCACCAACACACATGGAGACATACCATACCTTTTTCACCCATCTACTGATGGACACTGAGGTTAACCCTGTGTCTTGGTTTCTGTGGATAAGGAACATGGAGTGCAGACATCTCTTCAACAAATTGATTTCATTTCTGTTGAGTATATTCCCAGAAGTCAGGAAATTGTGTATCATGATAGCTCTATTTTTAATTTGTTGTGGAAGCTTCATACTGCTTTCCATCATGGCCACACTGATTTATATTCCCACCAACAGTGAAGAGGACTCCCTTTCCTCCACATCCTAGATACCTGTTATCTCTTGCTTTTTATGAACATTCTCCTAAGATGTAAGAATGGGCATTAACTCCATGTAGGGGTGTGTAAGAAGCCTAAGAACTCCCTCAAAGAACTGGGGTCTCACTCACAACACCCTGACAGGCTGGTGACAGTACAGTGATCAGGATCTGCCTCCCGCTGCACTGCACCTCAGCTTCTCCAACAGAGTCTCTGAAGAGATGCTGCTGGGTGGTAGTGCAAGGCCCATTTCTCCTACAAGTGCAGAAGTGGCTTCATTTTCATTCCAGCTGCAGTGCAGTAAAACCATGCATTCTGCCCCTGGACTCTGCGGCCGTCTCTTCCTACCTTCTTTACATAGAAGACAAAACATTCAGATAGAGAACTGATACAGTTATAGATATACACATATATACATATACAGTAACACACACATACATACACACACACACACACACACACACACACACACCCCACAGGCCAGTAGGTAGTGTCCTGTGCTATTGGCTAATGGATAGAAGGAGACAGGGTTGTGAAAATGATCAAGGAATTTGGGGTGGTGATAGACCTTCTGATAGAGACTGATTCTGCTGCATCAGCTCTCTCAATAGGAGCATTTCACAGTAGGCCCTGACTCAGTGGTGGTTTCCTGAACAACTCCTGAGAGTTTAGCACACTTCTTGTGAGAAGAAGAAATATACAAGCAGCTTTCACTCAACACTGGGGTTCATGTAAATGGTTATGGCAAAAATCTGAGCTGACTAGCATAGCAGCTTTGGTTGCAAGGAGAGGGATGTGTATCGGATGATCAGACACAGAGACCCTGAACTGTCTCAAAGGAGTGGAGGCAGTGGGTATATGTGCCAAGGCTCAGTGACAGGCACATATCCAGACCCAGGGACTAGAAGATGATAGATCACATGACCAGGCTCCCCCACTAACCACCACCTTTCCTAAATGGAACTTACAGCATCCTTACTTTCCCATCATGAGATAAAATAGATCCCCAAAACTTTTCTATGTACAAAGATGTCTGGCGTGAAAAGTTTCCAATGGTTATAAAGTTTAGTAATTCCCTCTAGCCTGTAGATAAAGGAAGCAAAGTCTTAAAAACACAGATCCAGCTTCCAAGTTCCTTCGGAACAAAATGGAAAGTTGCTCATGGCAAGAAACCCCATATAGATTGCTACCTTATGTAAGTCAACGTGATTCCAGAGGTTTCTGATTTAAAGAAGGATTCCTGGGGAATAAGAATTGAAGATTTGCATGCCATGAAATGCAATTCTTTCTATTCCAGGGAAAACCAAAAGGGGAAATAGCCATGTGTTAGGAGACCAGTGTCTAAACCTAGTTGTTCACTTGACTATGTCTAGAACAAACTGAAACCTGAACTGCTGGGCACCCCTGTGAGGGCTTTTCTTAATCAAAATGTTTGAAGCAGGAAGACACACCCTAAATATAGACCACTCTTTCTGGTGGTACCCCAGAAAGTATGGAAGAAGGACAAGGAAGAAGGAAGTTTTTTTTTTTTCTTTGCCTTCTTGTCCTCACTCTCACTATCCTGTCACTGAAGATGGTATTAAACCACCTTCTTCAGGATTCCAACAAAGACTGAAAACCAGCAGTTCTCCAGGAATCCTCCAGACTCCAGCACCAGACTGGAATTCCAGAGACATGCAGCCTCATGGATTACAGGTCAGCCTTTTTATCACGATACAGTCATTACTGGACTACCCAGATCACACCTTGTTAGCCAGTCTAACAAATCCCATATATAATATAACAACATAATTAATATATAGTCTATAAGTTCAGTTCCTTAAGCAAATCCTAACACAAGAGACACTTATAAATGCAGGGAAATGCAATTTTAATTATGAGAGTGTGTAAACATGATCAAGTGAGTTCTGAGCCTTAGCCAAAGAAATGTGGAGGAGGCTTGTAAGTGAAGTGTTGATATGGTGAGTCATTTAATCCAGAAAACCTGCTTGGTGAAAATTATTTTTTTCTTTTTTTTTTTTCTTTATTAATTACACTTTATTCACTTTGTATCCCCCTGTGGTTCTCTCCCTCTGCCACTCCCAATCTCTCCCTTCCTCCACCCTCTGTATGCATGCCCCTCCCCAAGTCCACTGATAGGGGAAGATTTCTTTTCCTTCCTTCTGATCCTAGTCAATTAGGTCTCATCAGGAGTGGCTGCCTTGTCCTCTTGTGTGGCCTGGTAATGCTGCTTCCCCCTCAGGGGGAGGTAATTAAAGAGCAGGTCAATCAGTTCATGTCAGAGACAGTCCCTGTTCCTATCACAATGGAACCCATTTGGATACTGAACTGCCATGGGCTACATCTGTGCAGGGGCCTTAGGTTATCTCCATGCATAGAAAATTATAACCAAAAAGAAAGATCTGATCGGTATTGTCTAGAAAGTAGCTCTCACCTACCCATGGACTGTTGTACCTGCTAGCAGACTTCCAGCCTCGGAAGTGGGAGAATGGTCTGCAGTGTCATGTCAGTCTGAGTAGATCAGATCAGTATGGAATTCTAATCTTATTTGTCTCCATTCTCAAAGCAGAATGGGAAACAAGGCTACCTTTATGAGTATGTATATATGTAATTTTAATTCGATGCATGAATTTTAACATAAACTTATAAAATTTCACCCACTCAGTGCTTAACCCCTTTAGGTGTTTGAAATCATTACAGGCAGAGGGTTTTCTTGTTTCGTTTTTTGTTTGTTTGCTTTGTTTTTGTTTTTGTTTTGTCTCTACCAAATAAATATTGATGCTGGAACGGCAGACACTTTGCATACATGTGAGTGTCCAACCCAGGAAACCTTAAACATCCCAGAACCCTAGACTCCTTCTTTGGATGACAAAATGGTAAAAATTGACAAACCCTAAAATCCATAGACAATAAAACTTGCCTACACATATAATAAAAATGTAAAATAACTTGAATTATCAACTCCTACTTTTAGCACTAAAAATACAATGAAATTTTCCAGTGTCTGAAACTCTGTGATGTTGGCTGAGGGGTAGGTGAGATGGTTCATAGGGTAAAAACACTTGCCAGGCAAGCATGAAGATGTGAGTCCGATCCAGAAACCCTGGTAGAAGGAGAGAACCAACTCTCAAAAGTTGTCTTTAGCAACCGAGATCATGACAGTTGCCTGCTCTTTGATCACTTGCCCCTGGTGATGCAGCCTGTCCAGGCCACAGAGGAAGAGGATCCAGGCAGTCCTGATGAGACTTGATAACCTATGCGCAGATGGCAGAGGAGGAAAACTCCCCCTTTCAGTGGACTAGGGGAAGGGGAGGAAAAGGGAGAGAGGGTAGAACTGGGAGGAGTTGAGAGAGGGGGATTCAATTAGGATATATAATGAATAAATTGTGAAAAAAATAAAATTAAAATTAAAAAATAAGTTCTCTTTGAACCCTCCTACATATGGTATATATGTGCCTGAATTCATACATATTCAACACACACACACACACACACTCAAACATTCTTAATAATAATAAACATACATAAAAAGAGGCTGAAAATTGTTAAACTAAACAATAAAACATTGTTTTTTTTTAAAAAAAGAAAACAAAATGCTGTGTTTTCTCAACTTATTTGGGAATTATATATAAAACTATCTCATATGGAAAAGTTTGGGCCCAAATGGTTACAAGACTTGTCATCCAAAGAAGGAGTCTAGTGTTCTGTGTTTTTTAAGATTTCCTGGGCTGGACAGTCAGGTGTCTGCAGAGTGTTTGCCATTCCAGCATTGATAGTTATTGAGCAGAAACAAAAACTCTGCCGTTGATGATCCCAAACACCTAAGGTTGTGAAGAACTACCAACACAGTTAGGACAATTTACTCTTTTAAATGAGTGTGCCTGTGTCGATGTGTGTGTGAAGGGTGTGCTGTGAGCAGCTGTGTGTACATGCAGTACTGAAAGGACCAACCTTGAGTTATTTCCTCAACTGGGATCATCTAAAGGAAACCCCCCCCTCTCTCTCTCTCTTACAATGGAAATACAGACCTCCATCTTCATGACAAACATTCCACTCAGTCTGGTCCTTCCCTATCAAAAGATGCTTCTTTCTCTGCCCTGAAGGAACTGGCTGCTACACCTGCTCTCCAGCATAGGACACACCATCTTTTTCCAAGTGTTTTTGTTTTACATCTCCAGGTAGACTGTTCGTTCCTGGAGTTCATGATCTGGCTTTCTTCTTGGCCATTCTTGAGGCCCTCATTGTCCTGATGACATGAGCAGGGGGTACAGACAGTGTCCCTGTGTGCCTAGCTCATGAGCAGCTCACATCCCAGACCTGGATTTGCACTGGTTGCCTCTCACAGGAACCCTGAACACATTCCCTACTTCCACAGGTGTGAACACAGGCAGTGAGCAGCACAGTCGAGAAGCAGAAGGCTCACGCTCCTCTTTGCTGTGCAGATCAACAGCAGATCTGAGAAGCGATTAGAGCCAAAGGCTTCTTGGTGATTTATGTGCTTAATTAAAGGCTCATAAGAACTCATTAAGGAGTTACATAAATCATCTTTATTCCCTACATCTGGATTATTTACACATACAGACTCATATTTATGGAAGGAAATAGAACCATTCCATCACATTTTCAAACTACAGTCAAAACATGTGTTTGGGAGCTGTTGACAGGAATATTCCATTAACTTCTAAGCAAATGGAACTTGGTCAATGGAATCTGTATGCTATGTATATATCCCAAGCATCTTGGAGTGCCATTGACTGGATGTCCAAGGATGGTCTTGCCTCTTCACTGAAGATGGTCGATCACAGCTCATTTTGCAAAGTGATGAGCTAACACTGAACTGAAATGGCCCAAGGTGACTCACACTTATTAACACAAAATAATCTTGCCTGCTTAAAAGATTACCTCTTCTTTCTTAGTTAGAAAGAAAAATCACAACTAGGTCTTGTCTCCAGTTTTAAAATGATCACTGAGAAGCGTCCATGTACATGGTACTTATAAGCCATGCGCAGCTGTTACCATGGTTCAGTGCAGTGTGTGTACGGGTATTTGTGTGTGCGTGTGAGAGAGACTAACACACATGAACAGAACTATCTTTATGGATGGAAAGCTGTGATAAATGCATGTGTGAATTTGTTTTTTTCTTCAAAAAGCAGTTAATACCCCTGTGTTGCCGTGGACTGCATTAACCAGTGCTTCAGCCCACACTCAGGAGCACACCCAGTGTCAGGTACCTTTCTGCAGTCCTGGAACAGGATGGATGTGGCTGACAACATCCCCACTGTGGAGTCTGTAGAAACGGGTTTCAAAAGCTTCAGAGAGACACAGGTGCTTTTCACTCTAAACTTCCTATCAAAGAGAATTACTTAGAACGGTACATATCCATCCTAGCATCCTATACATGGACTCAAGGACTGAAGAATCTCAACGTAGTGAAAATCTACAAGTTCAGGTGCTGGGTCATCAAAAGATTGGTAACATAAGTAAAGGTCTCTTAGGGATAAATAAGGTGAAAAAAAGAGAAAATATACAAATTGTGACTATTACAGATGAAAGAGGGATCATCCTACTGAAATAAGGAATATTAAAGATATAATATAATAAGGAAATATAATTATGACAGAAACAATGGAGTGCCTACAATCGTGACAGCAGGAAGAAATGAAAAATTCCTGTAAGGGCTGTTCTAGAACCCACAGAGATCTGCCTGCCTCTGCCTCTGCTGGGATTGAAAGAATGTGCCACCATGCCCATCAAGACACTTACAATGAAATCCATACAAACAAAATCAGATTGCTTAAATGGCCAGGCCTTTATCAAGTAAAAGAAATAAAATTTCTAACTTTTCAAAATCAAAATATATCTTGCCCAGATAGGCTGCCCATTCAGTACACAGTTCCTTTAAGGAAGATCAATGATGCTAACTCTACAATGCTCCAGGTAACAGAAGTCAGAAATGCTTCACTTCACTCTGACATCAAGACTCCTCCAACAAAGTCAAACAAAAAGAGAAAAGACAACCACAGACTCACTCTCACAAAACCCCAGCAAATGCTCACACATCAAATCCAGCCCGGAATAAAGAAAATATAGCACAACCAACTGGGATGGATTCCAGAGAGACAATATGAATCTGTATGTGTAAATAATCCAGATGTAGAAAATAAAGACAACTGATGTAAGTCCTTAATGAGTTCTTACGGGCCCTTAATTAGGCACATAAATCACACACACATCAGCACAGAAGAAAAGTCATGCAACCTGGAGTTTGGCAATGATATTTACATGCAGAATAAAAAGCACGATACACACAAGAAAATATGAAAAACAAGACACCATCAAAATGAGTAACTCCTCCTTTGCCATAGCACTGCTCACAGAAAAAGAGAAGCAGAGAGGCCACTGAAGCTCAATTCTGCTAGATCTGCTGGCCAGCAACATCCAGGCTGTCTCCATGTGGAAACTTATCTTTCTTTGTACAACTTAGTATCCCAAGGTGATCAAAGTACAGCCCTGGTGACACTGAAAACATTAGTGGGTGCCAGAGCTTGGGGAAGGAAGAACAGATATAGCCCAGAGGATACTTAAGGTGATGTTGATACAATGCTTTAGCCATGCATAATTTTCTCCAAACCCTTAGGAGCCCAGAAAGACAAGGGAAGCTTGTTCACTTAATGTGAACATACCGGTTGATTTTGTGTCAGTTTGACACAAGCCTAGATATAGCTGGGAAGTGGGAATCTTAGCTGAGAAAATGCCTGTAGTCTGTAGTTCATTTTCTTGATTAATAAATGATATGGGGGAATCCAGCTCACTGTAGGTGGGGTCACTCTAGGGCATATGGTCCTGGATGCTGTGAGAACACAGACTAAACAATCCATGAGGAGCAAGCCACTAAACAGCAGCCCTCCATGGTCTCTGCATCAGCTCCTGCCTCCATGTTCCTGCCCTGGTTTTCATCTGTGCTAGCAGATGACCTGACAGGTCTAAGAAATAAACCCTTTTCTCCCCAAGTTGTTTTGGTCACACTATTCTGTCTGTCGGTCTATCTCTCTCTCTCTCTCTTTCTCTTGTTCTTGCTTTTGCTCTGTCTCTCTCTCTCTTCTCTCTGCCTCTCCTCTATCTCTCTTTCTTTCTCTCTCTCACACACTTTTAATATTAGCTTATAAAGTATAACAAAAATACTCTAAAGAAACAGAACTCTTCTTTTTCTTTTCTTTTTTCTGGTTTTCTGAGATAGGGTCACACTATTATCCAGTCTGGGCTTGAACTTATCACAGTCTTCCTGCCCCAGGAGCCTCGGTGCTAAGAATGCAGGCCTAGACCATACATTGTGTAAAGAAGAATTTACAGATCAAGGAAATCGAGTCAAGATTAGAGTGTATAGACTCTCTGGACCTTCTTAACATGTTATAAACAGGCTTAACATGTTATATAGGCTTTTGTTTTAACTATGAACACCCTTCTATCCAAAGATTTTTTTTCTTGCTCAAATAACTATTTTTAACTTCTGTGACTAAATCTGTTTTAAAATAGTAATGAGCTAATTTCTGAAGCACATTTCTTTTTCTTTCTGAAACCGTTTATGATTTGGTAGATCTTAAATTAAACATACATAGTTAAACTCATCTTTAAGTCTCAATTTCTTAAACTATATAGGAAATCACCCCTAAATAGAACAGGAAATGATCAGGGGTTGATTTTTGAAGCATGAAGGTAATGCTGGGATACATGAAAACTCCATAATATGGGCATCTGCAATGCAAAAGATGTGAAGGGCTGTCCTAAGTACATCGAGGAAGATTGAGTTATAATTGAAAAGCTCAAACTATAGCATTATCATCAAGCTTATAAATCAAATAGCATACATTAAGTGAGTGAAAATCATATCCAAAAGGAAGGCAATTTCAAATGAAATATTCAAATATCTACAGTTACTAACCCTGCTCCATTATTGAGCTGTCACAGATATACAGGAAGTGACTAAGACATAAGACTTTGGAGGACACTAGTGTGTGTGTGTGTGTGTGTGTGTGTGTGTGTGTGTGTGTGTGTGTG
>NW_026590699.1:3569504-3585505 GCF_907164565.1 Psammomys obesus
TGTGTGTGTGTGTGTGTGTGTGTGTGTGTGTGTGTGTGTGTGTGTGTCTTTATCTGGGCTTAGATCTTCTGAGTTACAAAAAGCACAAAGTGAGGTGAAAGGCAGACTGTCATTCTGCTTCTGTAGTTCTTGGCTTCAGTTCTGACTTTGGCTGCTGACTCCTCAAACATGTCAAGATTAGTCCTCTCACAGTGGTTGGGTGCCATGAGACCCTCAGTCCCTGGAGCCTCTTCTCTGCCTATTAGTTAAACCCATTAAAGATAGGAAGGTTGTCCCTTCCCACACCTAGGGTAAGCCAGACAGAAACATGCTTGGCCCAGTAGGATCCGAGTCAACGCTGCAGGGAATCCACAATCCGAGGCTGCAAGTGAAGTGTTGAGCCTCCTGAAAGACTGAGCCTCAAGGACTCAAAAGCCAGCATGACTCATCTGGCACCTTGCAGCCTGGCTACCAGAGAAGAAACTTGGGGTTAGTGTACAGGTACCTCACAGAGGCAGACCTTCCTCCTCCACTGAGGACCCTGGAGACTCTTGCCTTCTTTCTGGGCCCTGGGAAAATACTCATTAGTAAAACTCCAAAGTGACATATTATTCTTGGCCAAACACATAATTATAGCAAGTGGAAGAAAACTAGGAATAAAATTGAAGTGGCAAGGCTGCGTCATCGCCAGACTCTGAACCCACTTGTCAATAACGGGAGTGTATTTCCAAAGTACTCCTCCAGGAGATGCCGTCATATATCAATGCTCATAGCTTGCTCATAGCGCTCTGCATGCTTCTCCCCACTGGATCTTGTTTCTGTACATTACTTGACTCTTTCCTTCTGAAAGTATTTACTGGATGTTCGTGACAGCCACCACCTCAGCTCCCATCAACCACTGTGCCTCTGTACACTCATGGGACTTGGCTATTGCCTACTAAGGAGACCCTGTTTGGGACTTTGGGGCTCAGCAAGGCCTACTACTATGTGTCTGAACCCAGGATAATGCATCCTTCTTGATAAGTCACTGGGTGGAAATAAAATTCATTTCCATGTTTTCTAGATTGCTTACTAATCCTTTCTGCTATTCATTTCTTCCATTGCATGAACATTTAAGGCTCATGTGGGCAGATATCCCTCAGAAGAACAATTTGAGATATAGTATGAACTGCATGATTGAATGGACTAGTATGAACTTTCCTCAGGGTCAAGTTCCCCAGGGAAACTGGAGCCTAGACCATCTAATATTCAGACATGCACTGACTGGTGTTCTCCAAATTACCCTAACTACTCTTTAGCAAAACAAAATTTAAAAGTTACATGCATGTTCAATTATACAACAAGGACATTTTCTCAACCATGTTCATAGCAGCTTTATTTGTAATACCAGAATCTGGAAACAATCCAGATGTCCTTCAATTGAGGAATGGGTAAAGAAATTGTGGTACATTTACACAATGGAATACTACTCAGCAATTAAAAACAAGGAAATCATGAAATTCGCAGGGAAATGGTAGGATCTAGAAAAGATCATCCTAAGTGAGCTATCCCAGAAGCAGAAAGACACACATGGTATGTACTCACTTATAATTGGGTATTAGGCATATAATATAGGATAATCATACTAATATCTGTACATCTAAAGAAGCTAAGCAAGAAAGAGGACTCTTGGTAAGATGATCAATCCTCATTCAGAAAGGCAAATGGGATAGACACTGGAAGATGGAGAAAACAGGGAACAGGACAGGAGCCTATCACAGAGGGCCTCTGAAAGAATCTCCCCAGCAGAGTATCAAAGCAGAGGCTGAGACTCATAGCCCAACTTTTAGGCAGAGTGCATGGAATCTTATGAAAGAAGGGGGAGATAGAAATATCTGGAGAGGACTGGAGCTCCACAAGGAGAGCAACAGAACCAAAAAAATCTGGGCCCAGGGGTTTTTACTGAGACTGATACTCCAACCAAGGACCATTTATGGAGATAACCTAGAACTCCTGCACAGATGTAGCCCATGGCAGCTCAGTCTCCAAGTGGATTCCCAAGTAAGGGGAACAGGGACTGCCTCTGACATGAACTCAGTGGCTGGCTCTTTCATCACCTCCCCTTGATGTGGGGGCAACCTTACCAGGCAACAGAGGAAGACAATGCAGCCCCAGTCCTGATGGACTAGGGTCAGATGGAAGGGAAGGAGGTTCCCCTATCAGTGGGCTGGGGGAGGGGCATGGGAGGAGAAGAGAGAGGGAAAGCCAGACTGGGAGAGATTAGGGAGGAGGCTACAGCTAGGATACAAAGTGAATAAACAGTAATAAATAATTTTTTAAAGTTACATGTATTTAGAAAGAAACATGCTTATCAAACAGGAGCAGGGAGCAGAGGTGATGGCTTTGCTGTAGAAGGTGGAGAGGGGTTGAGGTCTGCAGTGCTCCACAGCGTGGAGGCAGGCTGTTGCCCTCATGTCAGGGTGGCATTTACAGGTGAGTATTTGGGAGGTAATTAGGTACAATGAAGCCACTGGAAGTGAGATCCACCATGAGGTCTATATCCCTATAAGCACTGCATGACTTGAGGTTTTCTAATTCCAGGTGTTTTTTTTCCAAAACTAGACATATGAACCAAATCAGTAACGTGCCTCTGGGACGAGCCTGGATTTCTTCTAGCCACTTTTTGATGTAAGCTCTTTTCCATTAGAGCCATTGCATGTTGAATACGGCCTTTTACATCTCCCAGTTTCGGAGTCTCTACCTGCTGTTTAACCACATCTGAGAAACTTACATCATCACTCATTCTTTTATAGGCATTGAGTGGCTAACAATATCTTTAAAACAGGTCTGGCTTTTATATACCATAAAATGAATAATTTTTCTGACACACTATATTGCTAAAGAGACCAGGCTAAACTGCCTTGAGCTCCCAAGGGTTGGGATTACTGGCCTGTGTCACACCTGGCACAATATTCAAGGAAGCTTACTTGTGCTTTTCTAATGCTGATACTCTTCAGAATGACTCTCTATGTTCAGTGATGGGCAACTGATAAAGGAGGAGCATTCCTGAGGAGTAAACTAGGTGTACGCCCAACAGGAGCATCCATCACTCCAACCAGAAGATTAAACCAGAGGGTTGGGTGAATTTTCAGGAGGGCCATCACATGAACGTTGATACTGAACCCTGGATAATGGCAAGGTGGATGAGTTGCCATCAACAGTAGGGGCTTGGCAACAATGCTCTGGTCGAAGTGACTTGATGCAGACCGGATGTCACAGAATGCCGTGAAGTATTTAGCAACAAACTGAGCCCTTAAAGAACAAAGCAGATGTATAAATACCACCTGGAGGAGAGCCATTTTGCCTTCAAGAGAGCAAGTTTTTTCTGTACTTACTGAGTACTGTGTGTCCTCAAAGGTAAACGGCACCACCTGGACTGGCCACATGCAAGACAGGACAGGAAACACCTATGTTTCAGAACCAAGGCGGGCAGGCCAAGGTGCTCTGTAGGGCCCTACCCAAAGCATATGCTTTGCAGACAGACTTTATCTGGTGATTTATTTCTACTTTAATTTGTTCTAAAATCTTTTCTGAACATGCATTCCTGAAGAGACCTTTAACACTGTCAGCTAACTATGTAGTCCTGACAGTGAATTGTTGAATCCTCCATCAGAGCTATGTATCTTGTGCATGCCCTATGGAGCAGCTCCATCTGTTGGGCTCCAAGACATCACAGGATCACTCTGGAGAATAAGCCTGTCTTTCCTGAAGAGGAAGTCTGCAGCAAAACCCACAGGAGAGCCTTGTGGGTGTGGTGGACATTCAGCTCTGCAGAGAACCCACAGCACAATTCGCCCAAGTGAGCTTAGGAAACGAGCAGGAGCTCGGACTGTAAGAGCCCACAGTCAACACCTGTCCCAGAGGCTCTGTTCATGACATCTTCATTATCATCATGGTCAAGGCAAGAGAAGCTGCTGGAGGCAGATGAAGGCTACAGAGCAGGGTGGTTGGCCCAGCACCTGACAGATTCAGTGCTCCTGGTGAACAAGAAAGATGGCCGACCAAATAGAATCTACTCTTCAATGAGATGAGCTTCCATAATAAAAAGAAAACAAACAAACAAAAAAAAAGTAGAGAACAGATATCTTGGTAAACATTGACTTTGAAAAGGCAGTATTAAGGAGACAAAACTTGAATTGAATTTTTGTGCTTTATATGGAAATTTGCTCCATTTATATGAATATTTCAGTAGATGCCTTCTGAAAATGTTAAATCTCACTTCACAAGATAAGAAGGAAATAGAAAAGGACCACAAAGTCATCGAGCCTAGTTCTGCACACTAGTTCATAAATGAATCACATAGGACATTCTTTCTAGAAAAATAATTGTCAAATTTATTCTGATTAACCTGTTTTGAAACTAGGTCAGCCAGCTCCATGGTTATATTCGCTTGACACTGTGGTCAGGGCTGAGGCATCAGTCACAGACCAAGAGAAGCAGTCTGGACAAGGAGGCAAGGTGCAGTGATGCCAAGGAATGCAAAGTTCAGGCCTGCACTTAGGGGTTGCAGAAGCAAGAGGGCTCGAAAGAAAGATCTAGATTATCCCAGATATCCCAGCATGGCTCAGGACTCCCACTATACTACAGCCGAAAGTGGGGGAGCAGCATGTGTGGCAGCCACAGCATATATAGTCAGACCATGCAGCCCAGCAGGAAAGTATTTCCACACATTCCAGGAAGCATGTTCAGATGGCATAGCCCAGGTGGAAGGCGTTTAGAGAACGGTGCAGTATGTCAATCCTATCCTCTAGTTACATGCTTTCATTGTAAAAAGAGCACTGCTCACAGAGTACCCAGATTCTAGTCAGCTGTTACAGGGGGTGTGTTCAAAGTGGAGAGATAAGCAAATCTAAGATTCGAGCACACCAGTGGGATTCACATTCCCTCATCAATAATACATTCCCAAGAATGCTACTGCTCACTAGCCCTGTCTACTAATCACAACTCCTCAAACTGCACCGTGCGCTTGCAGTCTCCCAGTGACTGACTGTCTATGCCGTGGCAAGTCTCCTCTGTGGAGTCCACCTCCTGAAGCTGATGAAGCGGAGAGAAATCTCAGTGGGAGAGTGGTGGGGAAGCCCTGCAAAGCCAGTGTTGGATGCATATGGTGATTTCAGGAAAAGCCACCTAACCAATCACTTCACCCACCAGTGTGGACACCACTGAAACGCCCTCTATGATCTATCTTCTCCTGGTGAGAAACTTAATTTCTATGCCCCAAACTGAATGTGGACTCAAGTAGCTTAAGTCCATACAGCCACACACACACAAAAAGGGGGTGAACCAGTTCTACTCAATACATACTGTATTGCATTGCTTGGATGTGCAACTCTGCTCTTTGGACATTGAATGTGGTACTCAGAATAGGAGACACTGTGCGGTGGGGATGGGAGGGGTGGTGCTAAAGGTGACTTCCAAGCCGGGAGTGATAGTAGATGCCCAAAATCTCAGCACTTGAGAATCTGAGGCATAAGAACTGCCATGAACTAAAGGCCAACCAGGGCTTCACAGCTAGTACCAAGCCAAACAAAGCATGCCTCAGTAAATAACAAACAAACAAAAAACAAAAGTATGAATGTCTCCCCAGTACTATGTCCAGACAAGATAAGAAATCATTAAGATTTCATTGTAATATATAATAAATTATATATATATTACTTTTAGACAATATTAAAGTTCATGTCCTGGGAGGAATAAAGGGTCCTGACTGTACTACACAAGCCAGTGAGGGCTACAGGTGATGTAGTTTGACACATCTAGGAGAGTGAAAGCATGTATTAAACTATGTCAGCAAAGCACTTCCAATATAAGCACAGGAAAGGCCCAGCCTACAAATGCTGTCAAGGACATGGAGTGGCAAGAAAGCTCTCATTGCAGGGAGAAATGGGGAAAGGTGAAGCCACCCTGGTCTGCAGTTTGGTAGAGTCTTAAAACTTTGAACATACTCTTACGATGAATGAGAGGTGTCCCCATAGGTTCACGTATTTGCACACTTGGTCTGTACTTGGGGGTTCATTTGGGGAAGGTTTCAGTCTTGATGGCAGAAGTAATGTCACTGGAGGTGAGAGACCAAAAGATAAATTAGCAGCTATTATTAAAACCTGAAGTAGGTGGGTGGAGAAGTCCAGTAATGCCCTGAGGGGAAGGACTGCCTTACTGCATTCTTTCCTCACCCACTAGAGATAACAGTTGCTAGGAAACTGGCCCATCCCCCCCAGGGAGGGACAACAGGTCATTATGGTCTGGGGACCTTCTTATAGCCAATCAATTCAAAATGTAGCATTTTGACCAATAGATGCTTGCCAGGCAGGAATCACCCCTGCCTTGGGCATGCTGGGAGGGATCAGAATCTTTAAATCACCCAACTAACCGGGGCACAGCTCGCTCAGCTCCCACCGCTTTGGCGGTGGGTGTTGTGGGCCCAAGCTGCAGCTTGTAATTTACAATAAAAAGACCCTCATGTGTTTTGCAATGGAGTCCATTCCTGTAGATCTTTTGGGGGCTTGCAAACTGGGTGTAACAGAGGAAGGCTATAGCCTCGCCCCATCTGGCTTCTTTCCCCACCCCCCACTATTTCCTGTGTGGGGATAAAATGTGATCATCCAGCTTCCTCACCTGCTGGCACACTCCCCCTGCTTGTTGCCCGTGCCTTCCCCTCCAGGACAGATTTTAACCCTCTAGAGATCTAAGCCAAGATAACTTTTTTTTTTTCCCTGAGCTGCTTTTAGTCATAGTTTTTATCAACAAAACAGGAAAGGAACTAAAACATTTACCACAGGGTAACTTCCAAGCCAGGAGTGGTAGTAGATGCCCAAAATCTCAGCACCTGAGAGTCTGAGGTAACACCTCATGTTTATCCAAATGACTGAAAATAAACATCACCCTGCCCAACATCTGTCCCAATAAAAACATCCAGTGGCCACTGATGGTCAAAACAGAACCCCTACAATGGTCTGCCCCAGGGCTGCATGCTGGGTCTCTCTCCAGGTACCATTTTTACCTCCAACCTAACCCTCCTTCAAGTCCACAAACAACACTGCACATTCCTGCCTCCGGATTTCATGATTATTTTTTTTTTCATATTAGCCTCCTCATCTTGTCTCCAAAGCACAGACTTTTAGACTCACTTTATTTTAGTTCTCTGATAACAAAACAAAAGAAGAAAGTAAAAATATTCAAAAATCTACTGAGTAAAAGTAAAACTGTCCTAAAAAACAAACAAACAATGTAAATAAAAGCAACGACAGTGGTGTAGCCAGACACCTAGAGCAGACTGAAGGTGCTGATAGCCTGGGCCATGAGGAAGTTAGACATCAAGAGATGGAGAGCAGAGAAGGTAGTGGTGCCCTGAACCACTGACAGGACTCCAGAAAGCAACCACGGGAAAGGAACCCACTACCTCATCTAAACACAGTGCTCTCATTTCAGTTCTGTTGGGTTTATTTTGCCCACTGTTAATTCCAAGTTAAGGGTCCATCATTTCTGGGAAGTCACTGCAGGAGTGAAAGCACATTACGCCCACAGTCAAGAACAAAGAAAGAATAAATGCATCCCCGCTTGCTTCCTTAGTGCTTTGTTTGTTCCATCCCATGCAGCTTTCTACTTTTATATATATCTCAAGACCCCCTAGCTAGGGAATGGGCCCAGAGTGGGCTGGGTTTTCTAATGTTAATTAACAATCAAGAGAATCCCCCACAATCACAATGGCCACAGGCTACCTCTAGTCAAGTCCTTCATTGAAACTCTCTTCCAAGGTGATTCTGGGTTGTGGCAAGTTTGGCATTTAAAACTAGCCCACACAAATAGTAACTAAATAACTGCAGGTTTTGAAGTTTGGGTCAAGACACTGCTCTGCAGACTACTTCCTGAATCTGCATTTCTTGGAAACTGACTCTCCCTGGTCGGCCTTTATTCACAAGCACATGCTGGCAGAGTCTATTTCAACATTTCGTTTGAATTTTGCCTCTTTATAAGAAAATGTGTATCGTATCTCTAATTTCCACAATCCTGCAACTCCTTTCAGAACACATTTCCTGTTGATTAAGGATAGTTTGTAAACAGCCACATCCACTGGAACAGCAATGTCTGCTGCAGATACTGATATTAAGTTTATGAAAATGCATTCATCACCCAGTCTCCTGGCACTCACATTGCATAAAACGAATAAAATACAGGACCCATCAATTTCAGGACAATCAGTCTAGTTTATGAGTTGTAGATGGATTGTTTGAAATGGAAAGCTGAACCCTGGCAGAAAAGGCAGTTCTTACAGTCCCTGAAAAACCTGAACTTGGTACTCACAGTGGCCAGGAAATGAAGTAAGCAAGAAAACAGCCACTTGGTTGAGGCTGATGCAAATCAGACTGAAGACTCAGAGGGAGGAGAGTCAGCATTAATGTTCTAGCTGCTGGGATTGTTCTCCTTTCCAGTTCTGGACAGTATCTGCTATCCTTTTCAGCAAAGGCTCTAGGTAGCATCACATCTGAAGAAACAGAAACATGTAAACTTATCTTCTGGGGCTGAAGAGAAGGCTTGGCAGTTAAAAGCACTGGCTGCTCTTGCAGATTTAATTCCCAGCCTTATGGTGCTCCCGGCACCTTCATGGCAACTCACAACAGTCTGTAAAATCCAGGGTGAGGAGACCTAATGTCCTTTCCTGGCTCCCATGCCTATTGCACGTATATAGTGTGGATGCATACACACAGGCCAAATACTGGTATACTTTAAATGTAAATAAATAAATCTTTAAACTCACTATCTAGCAGTCACACAGCCCTTATAATAACACAGTATTTCCCAATATCCCTTCCCTTTATCCCTATGTCATCCTGTTTCCTCTATTCCAGAAGTTTGAACCTAGCTTCATTCATACTACATCAAACTTGTACAAATATTTTATTTTATTTTAATAATTTTGGTCCACAGACAGTGTTTTTAAATTAGATGACACCACAAGTGACTTTTGTTACTACCTGTCTTGATGCCAGACCCTAATTCCAGGCTGTTAACAGCTGGCTGTTTAGTACTGAAATGGTGCTCTTGGTGCTCTGTAGAGTCGCTGCCATGGCCTGAGGTTGTTTCATTCACTTACTCTACCAAAACTGCTGCCTGCTGGCTGTGGAATGTGATATAGCACCTTGCCCTCGATTGTCACTTGTGAATACTGCCTGTTCCTTGTATTCCTGCTATTGATTTCATTCACTTTTAACCCTTCAGTGTAGAAATGAGTATAACAGTGGCTTCAGACCAAGTCATATATGGCTGCTTCCCATGTGAAACTACATTCATAGCTGAAGAGAAAAGGAAACCTGGGGACCAGTGTGTAACCTAGGCAGAAAAAGTCCCTTCTTCCCAACTTCCAGACAGAAGAGTGAGTCACTGTATATCACTCCTCCTGGAAGCACTGTGTGAGAACGTCATCCAAAGGAATTGGATTGCATTTTCTTATACAACATAACCTCATTGGCCCAGAGATCTCCATTACTCTGAAATAAGGAGCAGTGCATGGGTTTGATGAAAGAGGAGACTTAGCTACAGAGCACAGAGGCATCCTGATCCATAGCCATGTGGGGTCCCACCTCTTTAGCACTGCTGGTCACACACACACACACACACACACACACACACACACACACCCCTCTCATTGGAGACAGTAAAAACACAGCAGTCTGGTGGCTGCTTGGAGATGCCACTGACACACATCATGGATATGAGACTTTGAGTACACTAGAAAACAAAAAAGAACATGTTTCATGGATTTTGCACCTCAACTGTTAGAAGCAAATTCATACCTGTTTCATTACAGTGAAAAACTATCAGATGCAGGATAAATACAGTCTAAACTACCTACATGCTCAAAAATAGATCCCCAGAGGAGATAAAATTTCAGTTGTAACTTTAGCAATGTTGCAAACTCAAGAATGAAAACTAGGCAGCTGGAGTTGCTATTTCCAGCACCGGCTTTGGCAAAGCAAACATAAGGACTGTGGGAACAAATGCTTGAGGGAAGAGCTGAGTGGAAGGTTAAGTGTTGAGGGAGTCTCAGAGGGACTCTTGGAAAGTGAGGTTACAAGAACACATGAGTGTAAGCTCTACAACTACGAAAATAAAACTATGGGTACCTATCGTGTACCTGCTCTGAGTTGGAATGTTCCTTCCTGGAGTCAGGAGGTGGGTACAGATCTATTTGGGATTACTATACTACCTCTAATCTTAATGATATGCTGGGAAAGATTGTAACCAAACCTAAAGAGAAGCCAGTACTGGAAATAGCATCTCCAACCTACTTCGTTTTCATTCTTGAGTTTGCAACATGTTAAGTTTCAAGTAAAAATTAAAAATTTGGTCCTCCTGTATTGCATCCCATTGGAAAATCATCTAGGACCTCACTGATTCTCACACAATCAGGTCTCCATCTTGATCAGAGAAGAAAGGGCTAGCATATGCTTTTGTAGATATACTGTTTTCAAGTGTGGAAACCTGGAAGCTTAGTCTGCAAGCTCAGCCATGATGAAGTGTGACTCTGAGCTGCAGAGATATTAAGCCATGGTTAACCAGAAAGAATGGTGCTGAGAATCCCACAGAACCTCTTCAAAAGCAAGCTGAAAATCTGCTGATCAGGTACATAGAAAGAAGGCCAGCCCACTGGGAGAGTGATAGCAGTAATTTAATGTCTCAGGACTCAGAGAAAAAAAATATTCATAATCTGAAATCTTTTTAAGAGACGAAATGTATTCCATTTCTAAAGAAACTTGGACCATTCACCAACTAATTCTTCATTGATTTATTCATTTCCTTGAGGTTAAATGATTTAAGTTTTCCTCCTGAGATATTTAACTGAGGCAAAAGCATGAAACTTTTTCAAGTAGCTGAAGAAGAGTGATGCTCCAGGCAGTGCCACAGAAGTTCTGTATATAATGGCCTAATCTTGAGACAAAGGTTACGGTATGCGGGATACAGTTCAGAAGGGGCCATCATCAGATACCCCCCCCCCCGAAAACCAAACAGAAAGTCTTTGTTGTGTTTTTATTTAGCAGGGACTATTTGTTTGGTTTTGTTCCTAAATTTGTAAAAGAAGCAAACAGCTTGTCACTGAAGTGCTCGCATATGTGTCTGCTCTGCTGACTGTAAGAGACTGGCCGGGAGGGTTCAAGGCAGGAGGGAGGCAGAGAGGTTTGGTGTCAAGATGGAGGGAACAGGAAGCAGAAACAATAAAGGAAAATCAGGTTTGTGTAAAGGAGCTGGAGATCCGCCAAGTCTCCCGGGAAGAACCTTACAAGTTGCTTTCCTAAATATGTGTGCATCTTTTCCAGAAGAAATTGGGACTTTGGGAAACTTGCTTGGACTACAGACAATTGAGGTATTTCATTAACAGTCTGAACAACTAGACAGCTTATTGGGGATAATATCAGAAAAGCCACCATCTGTGGTGGCCTCCAGGAGCCCCCAGATTGCACTAGTCCGGTTCATTAGCAAAGAGAAAGTTGGGATGCTTGAGGACATTCCATGACAATGGATCATGTCTACAAGTCTCCCAAAGGTACCTGTTGCCAGTCACGAGGTAGACCTGAGCACCCAGATGTTCCTGAAGTCGTCAGCATTAACGCAGAATTGATAGTAGTCTGTAGCAATGAAGAATATCGCACTGGCCCACTAACCACAGCAGTATCTTAGCTATTAAGGGCACCAGATAGAATTTGTCATAAGTCTCTTTTCCAGGCCTATCTTGCAGTACCTTTTCAGTCTTAAGGGTACCTATAGAGCAGATACAACCAGCAACATGTAGAATCACACTGGTTCCTTCATAACTCACCCTTAAGATAGGGAACCCCAACTGAATGCTGCTAACATCCCCTTTTCATGTAAATGTGACCCAAAGGCAAGATGATATGAACAGGGAATATCAGAGGTCATTGCTCCCATCAACAATGACCCTTATGCAGAGATGGGTTTCCTGTAATCGCATTCTACATGCTTCATCTATCTGTGAAGATGAACGCATGCTTGCAGAACTCAGTGAATGCTATAGTTACTCACTCTAACAGCTGCTGTTGTTTCCAGATGTTTTTCTCTTCACTGAATCAATACAATTCATCGAGACACATATTTCACAGTGCTACTGAGTGAGCAGGTGAGTCTCTGACATAAGAAGCAGAGGAACAGACCACGTTTTTAGCCTCCCTTCATTTACTGAGAGTAGCAGTGGCTGTCAGGTTATAGATGACGTTTCAATACAAGCTTCGGGTTTTTTAGATCTGAGGTATAGCAGTTCCGGATTGAATGCAGCCTAATTATACCACAGTCTCGAAATGTTCCCCATAATAACTCACACAACTGTCATCACAATTGACAGCAAGTTTTCAAATAAAGGTTAATGAATACAAAAGTGACTAAAATCCATAGCAGAGCCTACAGTGCAGTGTTTCAGGGAGCTGGTGACCTAATTACCTTTAAACATCTACTCAGGTGTGTCCAATTTCTGAGTCATTTTTGCTTGCTCCATCTAGTGTATAAATCTTGTGAAGACTATGTCCTTATTACTTTCAAACAAGAAAAAAAATTATATTTTGGGTCAAGTTTCTAGCTGTGTTGTGATCAATATCTCCATCATATCCAAGATGGAACTCTGACATCCAAACCATGCACAACATGTCTCCTGGTCTCTAAAATATTAAATTGATGATTTACTTGGGATATGGCATGTACTGTTATTTTCTCCTCTCTAAAACAAATATATTGTCAAGGGCTTAATATTTTCTCATACCAATCAATTTGGACCCTAAAAATTTCTGCCTTAAAATCCCAAAGCAAAAATACTGCAAAAGCTCCAAGCAGGCAGCAGGACCCTGTCCAGGCCAACTCCATGCTGAAAAGCTAAGAACACCTCCTCCCCAGATGTGGGAAACAGTGCTGCAGTGTGTGAGTGATGGATTCTAGTCAGGGAAGTAATCTCAGAAGACTTCGGTCATCTTCTGTTGGCTATCAATTTCTTGTAGGAATAAGAAATGGATTACTTTGGACACAAGATCTGTTTTCTAAGAGTGGTACTAATTAATCCAAGAAAAACCAGACTTGCTGTAATGAAAATCAATGAACACTACCTAAAAACTACAGACTCAGGGATTGGATTTGTCTAGTATTCTTTGTTACATTGAGTAGAAGCTGTAGCTTCTGATCCATAATCAATTATGAATCGCGTGGCTTACTCATAAGCTCAGTGTGAGCCTGTAATGTGTATATGCTTTATAGAAACTCTGGAGGGGTTGCTTCCATTTCTTTGAAAATTGGAAAAGGATTACGTTAATGTATAGCAAAAATAGCTATAGAAGATTTGCCTTTAAGTTTGGGAATTTAAAAGAAACTCCCCCAAACAATAACAGGATTGTATAGCTAAAATGGAAGATGATATACTTTGAAGTATGATATACTTTGAAGATAATATACTTGACTCATTCAGCCAGCATCACTGCTATTGTGCTGCTGTATCACAGTACCATACATGGTTCTTAAGGATGAGGACTTTGAATCCTGTCCACTGCGCACTCCATTTCCTGGCCCACAACTCTGCCTGCATTCGCAGTGGTCTGCTGGTGCCAGAGACCACCAGGTGAAACCCCTGCACTGCAATCCCCAACCTGCTGAGTTTTCCTGAGCAAGCCCAGAAGCAGTGGGCTCTGCCATGTGCTCTCTCTGCACACACCATTTCCAGGCCCACAGCTCTACCTGCATTCCCAGAGGCCTGATGCCACCAAAAACTACCAGGTAAAAGCCCTCCCTCCAACAATTTCCTGTCCACTGGTCCCCCTAAACCACTCCCAACAGTAGTAAACTGTACTTGCTCTCCTGTGCTCAATTTTCTGACCCAAAACTTCCCCTGCATTTCCAGAGGCTTTAAGGCACCAGGGACAACCACATAGCTAAAGGTCAGCATAAGAATACAATCAACAAGAGCTAGGATAATATGGAGCCAACAGAACCCAGCTATCTTATGACAATAAGCCCTGGATGACCTAACACAGAGGAATCACAAGAAAATAACCTTAAATTCAATCTTATAAAGATGATAGAGGCCTTTAAAGAGGAAATGAATAAATCCCTTTTAAAAGTACAGTAAAATACAATCAAACATGTGAAGGAAATGAGTAACAATGTTCAAGACCTGAAAATGGAAATAGAAGCAATAAAGAAAGCACAAACTGAGAGAGACCAGGAAATAGAAAACCTAGGCAAGAAAACAAAAACCATAGACACAAGCATCACCAACAGAATATGAGAATAAAGAGAGAATCTCAGGCATACAAGATACGACAGACGAGATTGATACATCAGTGAAAATGCTAAAGCTAAAACGTCTCTAACACAAAACATAAAGGAAATTTGGGGCACTATGAAAAGACCAAACCTAAGAATAATAGGACTAGAACAGGATAAGATTACTAGCTCAAAGGCCCAGAAAATATTTTCAACAAAATCATAGAAAAAAATTTCCCTAACTTAGAAAAATAAATGCCTTTAAACATACAAGCAAATAGACTGGACCAAAAAAGAAAATCCTCCTCCTACATAATAATCAAAACACTAAATATACAGAATAAAGAAAGAATATTAAAAGCTGCAAGGAAAAAAGCCAAGTAACATACAAAGGCAGACCTATTAAAATTACAACAGACTTTTCAACAGAGACTTTAAAAGCCAGAAGGACCTTTAAGTCTCTAAGAAACCACAGATGCCAGCCCACACTACTGCACCCAATGAAACTTTCAATCATAATAGATGGAGAAAACAAGATATTCCATGACAAAACAAATTTAAACAATTATCTTTTCACAAATCCAGCCCTACAGGGGATACTAGATGGAAAATTCCCACACAAGAGGGTTAAGTACACCCAAGAAAACACAGAAAATAATTTCACCAAAAGAAAAAAAGCACCCATAAACACACACATACACACTACCACTAATATCAAAATAACAAGAATTAATGATCATTGGTCATTAATACCACTCAACATCAATGGACTCAATTCTCAAATAAAAACACTCAGACTAACAGAAAGGATGTGAAAATAGGATCCATCAATCTGCTGCATACAAGAAACACACCTCAGCAACAAAGATACATACTACTTCATAGTTAAGGGCTGGAAAAAAAGATTGTGTAAGCAAGTGAATCCAAGAAGCAAGCCATTATAATATCTAATAAAATAGACTTTCAACCAAAATTAATCAAAAGAGATGGGGAAGGACATTTCATACTCATCGAAGGAAAAATCCAACAAGATGATGATTCAGCTCTGAATATCTATGCCCCAAATGCAAACATACCCACATTCATAGAAGAAACATTATTAAAGCTTAAATCACACATTGAACAGCACACATTAATAGTGGGAGACTTCAACACCCCATTCTCAACAATGGACAGGTCATCTAGACAGAAACAAAACAGAGAAATAATGAAACTAACATACATAATGAACCAAATGGAACTAACATATTTACAGATTATGTCACCCAAACACAGAAGAATATACCTTCTTCTCAGCACTGAACAAAATATGTTACAAAATTGATCATATATTGGCTACAAAAAAGGTCTTAGCAGATACAAGAAGATTTAAATAACCCTTTTTACCTTATCAGACTACCATGGATTAGAGTTGGACTTCAACAACATCAGAAACAACAGAAACTCTACAAACTCATAGAAACTGAACAACTCTCAACTCAATGATGACTGGGTCACAAAAAAATTAAAAAAAGAAATTAAAGACTTTCTAGAATTCAATGAAATAAAGGCACAACATACCCAAACTTATGAGACGCTATGAAAGCAGTGCTAGTAGGGAAGTTCATAGCACTAAGTGCCTTCATAAAGACCTTGGAGAAATCCCATACTGGCAACTTAATAGCACATGTGAAAGCTCTAGAACAGGAAGAAGAAGAAGAAGAAGAAGAAGAAGAAGAAGAAGAAGAAGAAGA
>NW_026590699.1:3585515-3833126 GCF_907164565.1 Psammomys obesus
AGAAGAAGAAGAAGAAGAAGAAGAAGAAGAAGAAGAAGAAGAAGAAGTAGAAGTAAACACACTCAAGAGGAATAGACAGCAGGAAACAAACTCGGAACTGAAAGCAATAAATTAGAAACAAAGAGAACAATACAAAAAGCAATGAAACCATGAGCTGGTTCTTTGAAAAAGTCAACAAGATAAATCCTTAGCCAAGCCAACTAAAATATGGAAAGACCATATCCAAATTACCAAAATCAGAAATTAAAAGGTTGACATAACAACAGATACCCAAAAAATCAAAAGAATTATTAGGTCTTACCTCAAAAACTTGTATACCATAAATTAGAAAATCTAAACAAAATGAACCATTTTCTTAAAAGATACTACTTACCAAAGTTAAATCAAGATCAGTATAAACATCTTTAGCAAAATGTCTGGATATAAACTAAAACAAACAAACAACAACAACAAACAGCAGCCCTCCTTCACAATAGCCACAAATAACATAAAATATCTTAGTGTATCTCTAACCAAGCAAGGGAAAAACACGTATGACAAGAACATCAAATCTCTAAAGAAAGAAACTGAAGAAGATATCAGAAGATGGAACGACTTCCCATACTCATGGATCCATAGGATTAACACAGTGAAAAAGGACATCTTACCAAAAACCAGCTACAGATTCAATGCAATTCCCATAAAAATTCTTTACAGACCATGAAAAAGCAATTCTCAACTTCATATGGAAAAAACAAAAAAACCCAAGATAGCTAAAACCATCCTATACAGTAAAAGAACTTCTTGAGGCGTCACCATCCCTAATCTCAAGCTACACTACAGAGCAATCAACAGTAATAAAACCCTCATGGTACTGGCATATAAACAGACAAGCTGATCAATGGAGTCTAATTGAAGAACCAGAAGTAAACCCACATACCTATGGACACTTGGTTGTTTTTTTGTTGTTGTTGTTTTGTTTTTTTGTTTTTGTTTTGTTTTGTTTTGTTTTACAAAGAAGCTAAAACTATACAATGGAACAAAGAAAAGCATCTACAACAAATGGTGCTGGTCAGACTGGATGTCTGCATCTAGAAGAAAGCTAATAGATCCATGTCTATTACCCTGCAAAAACCTCAAATTTAAGTAGATCAAAGATCTAAACATAAAACCAGATTCACTAAATCTGTCAGAAGAGAAAGAGGGGAATAGCCTTGAACATACTGGCAGAGGAGACAACTTCCTAAACAGTATACCAACAACTCAAGCACTAAGATCAACAATTCAGAATGGGACCTCATGAAACTGAGAAGTTTCTGTAAGGCAAAGGACACTTTCAAAAAGACAAAATGGCAGACTACAGAATGGGAAAAAATATTCACCAACCCTGCACCAAACAGAGGGCTAATATCCAAAATATATAAATAACACAAGAAATTAAACACCAACAAACCAAACAACCTAATTAAAAATGAAGTAGAGATCTAGGTAGAGAATTCTCAACAAAGGGATCTTTAATGGCTAAGCACTTAAATGTTAAATGTCCTTAGTCATCAGGGAAATGCAAATTAAAATGACTCTAAGATTCCATCTTACACCCATCAGAATGGCTAAGATAAAAAAAAAAATCAAGGGTTGGCACATGCGGGTGAGGATGTGGAGCAAGGGGAACAATCTTCCATTGCTGGTAGGAGTACAAACTTGTACAGCTACCTCGGAATTCAGTTTGGTGGTTTATCAGATAATTAGGAATAGTTCTACCTCAAACCCAGCAACTACTCCTGGGCATACACCCAACAGACATTCCACCATACCACAAGGACAGTTGGTCACCTATGTTCATAGCAGCTTTATTTGTAATAGCCAGAAACTAGAAAATACCTAGATGTCCTTCAATTAAAGAATGGATAAAAAATAGGGTACACAATGGAATGTTACTCAACTATTAAAAACAATGACATCGTGAAATTTGTAGGCAAATGGATGGAACTAGAAAAGATCATCCTGAATGAGGTAACCCAGACCCAGAATGACACAAATTATATGTACTTAAATATAAATACTAAAATATAACTATTAGTCATAAAGTACAGAGTAACATGCTATAATCCACAGACCCAAAGAAAGTAAGTAACAAGTAGGACCCAAGAAACAATGCTTGAATCCCACTGAGAAAGGGAAATAAAGTAAACATACGGGTGGATGGGACGGGGACTGGGTACAAGAGGGAGCGGGAACAAGAACTGGGAAGATCAAGTTTAGGAAAGATGGTAGAAGAGAAGGGAAAGAGAGAACTGGAATCCGTATGGGGAGTAACTCTAAAAGAAGCTCAAAATCTGGGACGATGGAAATTCACAGGAATCTATGAGGGTGACCCTAGCGAAGACTCCTAGCAACAGGGGAAATGGAACACAAAACAGTCACCTCCTGTAGCCAGGCAAGACTTCCTTCCACTGGAGGGTGGGTATACCAACACAGCCACAAAACCATGGACCCACAATTTTCCCTGCCTATAAGAGGTACAGAAATTAAGAAGGAGCAAGAAGTGAGGGAATGGCCAACCAATGACTAGCTCAATGTGAGTCTCTCCGTGAGAGAGAGCCCACCCACACCCACCTCAGTGACCAGCATGGCACAAAACCCCAACAGTGGAGCGGTGGCACACATACTTTGGCTGGTAACCAATAGCTCTCTAATTGGACTTTCCCAATAAGAGGGACAGCAGGGTAGGTACTGGAAATCCAGCTAGCATATCACTGCTAGGAAAATTATGCTTATTGGAGAAATCTACAACCTCTAAATTACTAAACAAACATTATCACTTTATAGCCACATGTAAGTATAGTCTTCATCCCCTCATTAAGGGAAGCTTTTTTTTTTTCCCAACAGATGGAGGCTCTTATAGAAAACCACACACAATCAAAATGCAGAGTTATGGATCCCACCTCCAAAAGTCCCAAAATACTTCTCTACCTAAGGCTCAGAGAGCATTGCTGAGGCGGGAGTAGAAAGAGCCAGAGGATTGTGGAGTTTTCTAGAAGATTGATCCTCCTAGTAATATCAGAAGCTATATTCACCAAAACTCACCAACACGGTTTCCAAACATGAGCTGAACAAGGATGACACCAAACAACATGCCAAAGTGAACAGAAAAAAAAAAAGACCATGAGTTCTCAACCCTGCACTGAGAACTACAGCAACTGAGGAAAGATGGAAATAGGAGAGGAGGCCTCTTTAGGGAAGAGCACAGGAATTGGTTGTTCAGTGCCAAATGGTCAGCACTGAAAACATACATAGAGCTAGCTTTACATGGACAGAACAGGTTACATTTAGGAAAGAATATGTATTTGCATATTCATTTTAAAGAGGTCATGAATTTGAAAGAGAGTAGGGAGGAATGTAATGGGGGTTTACATGGCAGAAAATGGAGGTAGAAATGTCATAACCAAATTATATTCACAAAAAAGGTTTTAAAGTATCTGGCATGCAAACACAACAATCTGAGTTTAGTCCCTAGAATCCACATAAAAACTGAATACAGTTGGCAGCATCTGTAGGCGCTGAAATCCCAGCGCCTGCAGAGAATAGGAGAGAGAGATGTGAAACTAGACTAACACATGAAGTGAAGCAATATAAACCAAGAGACAGAATGATTTTTTAAAATCCCTACTGTGTGCTGGTAGTGAAGTTGTATGGTATGAGAACAATACAAAACAAAAGAAATCTTCATTTGTGGAGATAGTTACAAAAAGATACACATTTTCCGAATAGATGTCTGGCTTGCTAGAAGAAAGAAAAGGAGGAGGAGAACATGAAGGAGAAGAAGAAAAAGAGAAAGAAGAATGCAGTTGTCCTTTGAACTCCGCATAAGACGCACGGTGGCACTGGGCACAGTCGCACAGGCACACACCCAGGCACAGGAACACACACCCACGCAAACTTGCACTCACAGCATGTGCTCCTGACAACACCATGAACTTGTATAAAGCAACAAGCACGACATTCTGTAGGCCACCACACTGTCGTGTGATGTCATTTTTATTTATTGATAAGGACAGCTCATTTTCAAACTTAAGTCCAGTTCTCCATCTCACGCTTAACTCTGACTTACTTTTGATGTTTTTTTTTTCCTATACACATAAGTGATTAAATCTTTCTTTGACTTCGAAAAATATGACTACTCATCTATATAAACCTTTAGAAGATTGATCACTGGAGGTGACTCAAACAATTCTAGTGTGTCATCCTTTACCCATTATTTATAGACAATTGAAAATCTTACAGGCCAATCTGGCAGGAATTAGTAACCCAAGGCCACACCATTAACCCCGAGTGAGAATGCCATAGTCTTTGCTGTAAGAATGTTAGAAAGTTCTAGACCTCTTTTTCCTATTTTATTGGCTCATTCTCAAAGCTCAGAATAAATGGTTACTTCAAAGCCTCTTATTTTTCTATCATGTTTTACTACTGTGTTAAGAGGGTATTATCAGGTTTTTTGGGGAGATGAAAACTGTGAAGAAGAACCAGAGAAATATTTTGAAGACTTTTAAGCATTTTAAAATCTGATGTCAAGAAAACAGCATTAGAAACCATTATTTTAAACTTTTCAATTTAAAAGTGCCAGTACTCATTTGACCTCATAATTGTGTATTTCAATCAAATGACTGTTTTGCTTAGGACTGCAGAGCTGGGGAGTGTTTTTAAAAAGTACTGTATCAATCAACATTTGAACTATCCACAGGGTTCACAATACAGAATCATCACTACTAGTGTGACTTTTCAAACAGAAGGTTAAAACTTCATAAGGGAGAGAGTATCCTCAAATTTGTATGGTAATCTTTGGAAATAAAGTCATCCTCTGTGTGAGACCATTAGAAATTAATATCCCAACCATTTCAGCTACCTTCCCAGATCTTCAGAGATCTACAGATCCCAGATCTGCAGAGTGGAGATCCCAGGTTTCCATGGCTCCTAGTTACAGCCAGGCTTATCAGCCCCTCTGGTCTGTGTGAATAGTGTTTGGCCATGTGGGTCGCTTCTTATAGGTCAGAGTCAAAGTCCTATAGGTCAGAAATGAAGTCATTGTGATATAAAGGGATATTTCTCTTTCTTGTGCCTGCTACAAATGCACCCCAGTGGATACTCACATTCATACAAATGACATTCATACTGCACCAACTATGGTTCAGCAAGCCATAACCTAAAGTCAGCAGCAACTTTTGGAAGAACACATGCCCTGTCCACTGGCAGCAGTAGCTGTGGTTTGAACCTAGAATGTTCCTTGAAGGGTCGTGTGCCATTTGCTGTGGTGGTTTGAATAGGTATGGCCCCATCGACTATGTGTGAATGCTTGGCCCATAGGGAGTGGCACCATTAGGAGGCATGGCCTTGTTGGAGTAGCCGTGCAATAGTAGTTGGAGAAAGTGTGGGGAAGGGCTTTGAGTTCTCCTATGTACAAGCTACACCTAGTTGGGCTCACAGTCTCCTTTTCTACCTTCAGATCAAAATGTAGAACTGTCTGCTCCTCCAGCACCATGTCTGCGGCACGCTGCCATGCTTCCGCCATGATGATGGACTAAACCTCTGAAACTATAACCAGCCCCTATTAAATGTTTTCCTTCATGAAGTTGCCATGGTCGTGGTATCTCTTCACAGACATGAAACTCTAACTAAGACGCCAGCTGATGAGTTTTTGTGAAATAATTAAATCCTGGGGGCTTCAAACTCCTCATGGATTCTTAAGACGGTAGCTTTAGTGGGAGGTGGCAGAAAGTTGGAAATGAACCCTAGTTTTAGGAAGCAGGTCCATGGAATGATGGTAATAGGTATGTACCTTGGCCCCAGACTCTACCTTGGCCTCTTTGTTTCCTGCCACCTCAATGGGAGCAAGGCATTATGAATCTCTGCCTAGACATAGGTCCATAGCCACAGGCCAGAACTGAACAGTGAGCCAAAATGAACCTTCCCACCTTTAAGTTGCTTGCCTCAGGTGTTTTGTCACAGCAATGGAAAGCTGACTGGTACCAGCACTTTGGTATGCTCTTCAGATATGTCTTTTGGATGAAAACATATAGTTCATATATGATTGGGCTTTTCTGTAGTGGCCATGTTTATGTTGCTCTGGAATATTGGGGATTAAATCCCTGGGCTTCAAGCATGTTGGACAAGTGCTTTTCCACTAAACCATATCTCCTACCCGCTTTCTAATTTTTTTGAGAAAAATTTTGCTAAGTTGCTCAGGCATGTATTGAACTTGTGGCCATCCTGCTCTGTCTCCCAGATAGCTGGACTGGACATGTATGCCTGCACCACCAGGCATTGCTTCTATGTGTGTATTTACTTAACACATTGCAAAACAAAAGGGGAAGTTTGTTTGCCCTGACTGGTGGGGAAATTTTGGACCAGCAGGTTTGTTCTCATAATTTCATTGCACTTCAAAGCAGAGCACCATTGCCCTCTTATTTGCCTGTTCAGAAAACCATGCTGACAGTCAGCCTGTGTCAGGTCCCTGCAGTTATAAATCCAGACACAGTCTTCCTTTCATCCTTTCCTCTCCTCTGACCCATTCCTTTATTCCAATGCCTACATCTCCACATAGTCAGGGCTTCCTGCTTCCTAGAGCTTCATCTATTTGTATGTCCTTATGGTCCACCTTCCCGGGAAGGGTAAACTAATTTTACAGCATCCGCCTCCTACCCACTGTCCATCTGTGGTCTGACCCACTTCATTATTCTTCATCCTTAATCCCCATGTCAACTATTCAACCTTGTAACACCAATGGACCACTTCAACATCTCTTATCCCCACAGGGATGAAGCCCTTTTCCTGTCCCTAACCACAGAGCCCCCACTCCACCTCCCATCAGTGCCTCAGTGACTTCTCACTAGACTCCCACTAGACTTCTCACTAGATTTTCTCTTGAGAGATTAAATGGTCCCTCATCCCTCTCAGCACAAAAAGATTCTCTCCCATCTTCACCTAACACTTCCTCCTGATGTTATAACATCTCTCTTTGATGTCATATCTCTCTGTCCAAAATTTCGAACCATGGTCCCATTAAAGGCCCAGTGAAACCATTTCCATTTTTTAAAATTTTTTATTAATTACACTTCATTCATTTTGTATGCCCCCATAAGCCCCTCCCTCCTCCCCTCCCGACCCCACCCTCCCTCCCCTTTCTGCATGCATGCCACTCCCCAAGTCCACTGATAGGGGAGGTTCTCCCCTTCCTTCTGATCTTAGTCTATCAGTTCTCATCAAAAGTGGCTGTATTGTCCTCTTCCTTGGCCTGGTAAGGCTGCTCCCCCCTCAGGGGGAAGTGATCAACGAGCAGGCCAGTCAGATTATGTCAGAGGCAGTCCCTCTTCCCATTACTATGTAACCCACTTGGACACTGAACTGCCATGGGCTACATCTGTGCAGGGGTTCCAGGTCATCTCCACAAATAGTCCTTGGTTGGAGTATGAGTCTCTGGGAAGTTCCCTGTGTTCAAATTTTCTTGTTCTGTTGCTCTCCTTGTGGAGTTCCCGTCCCCTCCAGCTCTTACTATCTCCCACTTCTTACATAAAATTCCATTCACTCTGCCCATCAGTTGGCCATTTTTAAAATTTCCACAAGCATATCAACTTTGCCTGTAGTCAACTTTTCTCCCATCTCATTATCTTATTGATGTTTTTTTGTATTATTATTTTGTGTTATTATTTTCATACAAAAGCACATGTACCCACACATTGACATATCCATACATATGTACACACAAGCTTGTCACTGTAGACTCACACACTTGTGGATGCACACACACGTGTAAAATCACACATGCACATACCCACACTTAGACTCACACATGTACTTACACACACACACACACACACACACCTCTACCTTTTTTCTACTTTGGGGGTTTTATTTGTTTGTTTGTTTTGTTTTGATACAGGGTTTCTTTGTGTGGCTGTCCTGGATTCACTTTATAAATAGGCTGGCCTCAAACTCACAGAGATATGCCTGCCTCTGCCTCCCTGGGTGCTGGGATTAAATGCATGCACCACCATGCCTGGCTCTACTATTACTGTTGTCAAATGCTCACTTACTAATATAAGCACATGTTTTTTCCTATAAGTCTTCTTGCAAAGAGGCCTATGGTTCCTATATGAACAATGTCACCTAATATCCATGCACTGAAGGCTAGGCGCCCAAAATGAAGATATTGGGAGGCACAGTGGAGGTAGGGGCTAGTAAGAGACCCTGATATTACAACATAGATCCCCTCAGAGGAGATTGTCAGTCTCTCTTGGCTTGTGATGTAAGCACTCTCGATGGCTTGCACACCTGCCCTGATATACTGCCCTTAACAGAAGTCCAAACTGGGGTGGGGGTGGGCATCTGACCATGGTTTGAACCTCCAAACTGTGAGCCAGATAAACCTTTCTCTCCAAAACTTAATAATAGAGTGTTGCATTGTAGTAATTCAACATGGACAGTTGCAACTAGTATAAGCAATGACACTGTAGGAAACAAATGATGATTAAGAGGGAGTATAACACATATATCTAGGTCCTGGACAACAAACAAAAGACTCAGCATGCATCTCAGACTGAGGCCGTGGGCAGTCTCCCATGATCACCATGGCAGCACTCTGGATGTGAAACTTCAATGTTCTGAAATGCTTAGGCTTGCTGGAGCTCAGAGGAGATGGCATGAGCAAACAAGAGGAGCATCTTTTACCACTAATGAGCAATGGTTTTGTGATTCTGCAGAATGTCACATGAAATTCTCTAGTGTGCAAAATATAGTGGTCGTACTATTTTACAGTAAACACAAAGGAATTTGCACAGAAACTAAGGCTGTTAGATTAATTAGCAACATCCAAAATTGTGACACAACTACCCAAACAGAACACTAACAGATTGTAAATACACTGATAATACAGAGATGGCTATATGATAATTATGGATAGATGATAGACAGATTAGGTAGGTAGGTAGGTAGGTAGATAGATAGATGATACATAGATAGATGGATGGATAGATAGATAGATAGATAGATAGATAGATAGATAGATAGATAGATAGAAATATGAATATTTGATAGGTAGGTAGATGATAGTGACCTTACTGTCCTGGAACTTTGGTCCATGTCCAAAACCTTAATTCCAGTGGTTTTCAACCTTCCTAATAAAAAGTGGTTTTGTAACCCTTTAATACATTTTCTTGTGTTGTGGTGACTCCCAATCACAAAATTATTTTGTAGGATTTACTTCATAACTGTAATTTGCTGCTGTTATGGATCTTAATTCAAATATCTGACATACAGAATATCTGATATGCGATTCCTGTGAAAGGGTAGTTCGACTCCCAAATGGATCATGACCCACAGGTTGAGAACCACTGCTTCAGTCCATTGTGCAGCCCATGAGACCAAAAGGCTAAGCCAAGAAGCTTAGAAGTATGAGCGTTACACTGCTGAGTTAACACTGGAATTGAAAGCCTCAAGAAGTAAAGCACCATATGAGTGATATCAAATCGTCCATATCACTGTTTACGGCTTGCTCGGCATGGCTTGTTCATCCTGCTTTCTTATACAGCGCATGACCACCTGCCCAAGCATGGCACCACCCACAATTACCTGGGTTGTTCCACATCAATCACCAACTAAGAAACTGCCTCATACGCTTGCCCAAAGGTCAATCTATTGGCATCATTTTCTCAACTGAGGTTCCCTCTTCCTAGCTTGTGTTACATTGACAAGAAGAAAGCAAGAGAGAGAGAGAGAAAACAAAATAAGGAAATAATCAGGATAATATATATATGGATGTATGATGACAGAATCGATAGATATATGACAAGTAGGTAGATAAGATATACATATACATAGATAGGTCTGCTCACACATATTTAAACATAACACATTCGTGCTCGCTTCGGCAGCACATATACTAAAATTGGAATGATGCAGAGAAGATTGGCATGGCCCCTGCACAAGGATGACATGCAAATTCGTGAAGCGTTCCATATTTTTAACCAGAAAATTTGAACACAGGGATCTTCCCAGAGACTCATACTCCAACCAAGTACCAAGCATGGAGATAACCTAGAACCCCTGCACAGATGTAGCCCATGGCAGTTTAGTGTCCAAGTGAGTTACATAGTAATGGGAAGAGGGACTGCCTCTGACATAATCTGATTGGCCTGCTCTTTGATCACCTCCCCCTGAGGGGAGAGCAGCCTTACCAGGCCACAGAAGATGACAATGCAGCCACTACTGATGAGATCTGATAGACTAAGATCAGAAGGAAAGAGAGGAGGATCTCCCCTATCAGTGGACTTGGGGAGGGGCATTCGTGAAGAAGGGGGAGGGAGGGTCGGAATGGGAGGGGAAAAGGGAGAGGCTTATGGGGGGATACAAAGTGAATAAAGTGTAATTAATAAAAAAAAGAAAAACATAACACATTCATGCACTTACAGAAGGGGTATTTTAAGGACCTGCTTCATGAACAACAGAACTGTCAAGTCTGAGCGTTTAAAACGATGGGCAGTCTTGAAAACCTACAAATACTCCTCTTCTTGATGCAGACATTTTCCTCTTTGAGAAACTTCATTCTTCATTCTAAAGGATTGTCTTGAGCCCACAAGCTCACATGTTGTACAGGACACTGCTTTGCTCAATCTACTGATAATCCACAACAGATAAGAGCAGTTGTTTAACAAAACTGCTAGACACCAGAATCCAGAGACCCAAGAGTGTGCTCCTACTTAAGATAGTGGTTCTCCTATAGAGGATGTGAAACTTTCTTGTCATGCCCTCAAGAACTGAGGCAAACATCATCTCCAGTGTCTTCAAATTCTATCTTTTGCCAAGTGAAACCCTTCTTTTAAAATGGTCATGTGTCTACATTAAATAATGTTTCTCCTTTGGGATGCCATTTGAAGCATGTGGCATCCTACTTAATTTTTGAAATTCATCTCTACTAGAAAAGATAATCTTGTTAAATCATGATTTCTCTAGAAGCTACAGAGAGCCAAAAAGAGGATAAGCTGCCTCCTTGGTTGAAAGGTCATAAGGTAACTGAGTAGGGAGTTCCTTTGCCTTTGCATCACTATACATCTAGGCTGCTGGAAGAGGTTTGAAAGCTCCATTCCCGCATAGTCATATCTCACAGTGTGCTCATGGCACAGCATCCTGACTCTAAGAAATAGCCTGCTTGATTTTCTTCTCAAAAACACAGAGAAATCCACAAGCAATTTGGTAGGTGCTTAAGCAAGATGGAAAGGGGAGACAGTAAGATTTTAGGCCATTTCAAGAACTCAGATTCATGTTGGTAATAGATATCAAATACATAAGGAACCAAACACATCCTCATGTGACCCAGCTTATCCTATGGCTCCTTATCCAGTGAAAAGACATTTTATTCTCACTTGATTTCTGATAGCCTATCAGTAAAACACAAACACATATGCAGAGAGAGAGAGAAGGAAAGTGTGTGTGTGTGTGTGTGTGTGTGTGTGTGTGTGTGTTTAGGAGCAAATAGTAGTTAGTTCCTTTAAATATATACATATTTGACTGTTAAAATTTAAGTATTTTTATTTGCATATTTTCATAGACTGATTTTGCAGTTATATTTTATCATCTGCTATTTTGTGGCAGAAAAGATTCCAGCTACTAACCATATTAAAGAAAAAATATCCTTTGTACCCTGTTTAAAGGCAACAGCACAGAGTTGACATTTCTAGTTCACACTATGAAAATAAATGCTTATTTATCATCTGAGGCTTTAAATTCATATTAACAGTTTGTGTAATTTGTGATATTTTGGAAAATCTGTCTCTGGTGTGGTTCAGTGACATGGGAAGTATACACTCACTAATCCACTAGTTACTGTTTTCCTCTGTCTAATCCTTTTATAAGATCAGTCTGTCGTGGTTTGGACATGAAATATCCTCCATGGGTTCATGTGCTCAGGGAGGTTTGGAACCTTTAAGAGGTGAGGCCTTGCTGAAGGAAGAATGTCACTCAGGATGAGCTGTGAGATATGCAGTTCATTCTCTGCTTCCTGTAAGTAGATGAATGTGATCAGCCAGTTTCCTGCTCCTCCACCATGCCTCCCGTCACAATGTTTTCCCTCCTACCCTGGACTCTATCCCTCTGGAACTGTAAACTATAGCAAACCCTTTCCCACCAAAGTGTCTGTATGCTGGCATATCTTATCACAGCAACAGAAAGAGGCATGCCCTTTTAAAATTTCGTTAGCACACAGATATTTATTTAAACATGAAAAGCATGGCACACTGTGAGCACACGTGGCACAGCCATGTGGAAATGGCCAGAGTCATGAAGCCAGCACAGCTGCTGGACACAGTTCCAGCAAAGATGGGCAGATTGCTATAATCACTGTCCTTCTATCTGTATCCTTTGGGTTTTGGTCTCTGCATGTTGCATTATTGGGGATTTTATTCATTATGATTCAAATATGTCTTTTCCTGAGAAAAATTATATCTGACTGTTTTTAGGAAAATCCTAAAATTAACTTTATCTGGTCATTATTTGGAAGTCTTTCTTATGCCATGGAGATCAGTAAGCCCAGATAAGCACATAGCTAGATGAGGTCATTACTCCAAGAATCTTTTGGGGGTATCTTCCCCCAAGAAAACTCAAATAGCATAATTGGCACAGGTAATGGCCAGGAGAATAGGCTACAGATTCAATCCCTTCTCTATGTGTGTCTCTGTCTGTCTGTCTCTCTCACGTGCTCTCTCTCAGTTTTTTTGAGACAGGGTTTCTCTGTGTATCTTTAGCTGTCCTGGACTAGCCTTGTAGACCATGCTGTCCTCACACTCACAGAGATTTGCCTGCCTCTGCCTCCTTGAGCTCTGGGATTAAAGGCGTGTACCACCATGCCCAGCTCACAGTCTTTTTTTATTAGAGGCTAAGAACTCTCTGAAAATGTAGTTTAAACAAAAGGGATCATACAGAGTACACCCCTGGAAAAACAAAATTCAGTAAATGAGATATATTGGATAAAACAAACTTTTCCTACTTTATAGCATAAACTATTAAAGATAAGTAAAAGAAGTTAGGTATTCATATTTGCTATTCATAAAAAGATGGTTCATATATTTTCTGTTTGTCTAGACTGCTCTCAAACTACAAACACTGCCATCCTAAAAGCAGGCTATCATATAGTGAATGTGTCTGCTTTGGATAAGACATTCTATAGATTCTTTAAATTGGAGTTATAGAGCTAATAATAATGATGATAAAATCTGTTCTGTTTGTATTTTCTAATTGTGACTGAACTTGTAACCCTGGACATGTAATACAAACTCAAACAAATGCTTTGTACCACTTGGATAATCATTAGTCTGTCTTTATTCTGCAAAACTTGAATATATAAAAATGGAACCACCTGATTGCTAGGAATCAAAACCACAAAAGCAGCCTGATTGCTAGGCAGTCAGAGCTTCTAAGTTTCCCTGACCATAGCCTGACTCACAGGCTCGTAGCCTCGCCTCACAGGAGAGACCCCTCAGGAAGGCACCTGATAAACATGGATGGTTTTTAACACCTCAAGGTCCCAGAGCAGTTAGGACATCTGGTCCAGTCTAGTGCCGATACTGTCCAGGTAGTGTGCTAACCATGGATGGGAGCCCACCTCAGCACCCTACACAGCTGAGACTAAGCAGTAAGATGGGTCAAGCAGAAGACATCTGCAAAACATACCACGAGATTATATGAGAGAAATGGTTACAGTCAGGAAAAATATCATCACTTCGGCAAAGAAAATGAAAGGAAAAAGAGATGGTAATAAGGAATGAACACAGGGAAGGTGACCAGGCAGGATGAAGCAATGGTAATTTTTCCAAAATGCTCTATCAATCAGGAATTATTTAAATAATATGACCAAATATATGTTTTATGTCCTGCCGTAAGTTATTTGAATAATACATAAAGAGCACATTAAGAGCTATCTAGACAAAAACGGAGTCCTCTGAAAAATGCCTGTACTTTCCAAAGCAAACAGCATCACTTTGTAAAATGCAACCTTTCTTCTTGTAGTTCCACAGATGGGACCCTGGGCCTCATGCCTATTAGGCAAGTGTGCCATTGGTCCTGGCCCAACCCCAGAAAATCATTTGTGATAGAAGATCTGATGCAGCAACTTATTGGTAACTATATATTTTTTACCTAGATGTACTTTTAATAATTCAATGAACTTTAAAAATAAAGTTTCTCCTTTATCAGCTTGTCAAGTGAGGCCTTATACTTTTCATTGGCAGCATAGTATCAATCCTTTACTGGGAACACTCTGATGATTGACAGTTCCAGCACCTGCACAATGAGCCTCCACAGGGAACAAACTCCCTCTAATCCACACCATCCTTCATGGATGTCTTCTGCTTTTATTTTAAGCCACATAAGACATTGTCATTGTTTTTACATGTGATGTTCACTTAAACAACTTACCGAAAAGTCAATACTGATTGACATTCCCCATTTTCTGTAACCATGTCTTGAAATGGGATCATTTTCCTTGTGTCACGAGAGCATGCATCAATATTTCCTTAGATGTTGTCCTGTTGGTGGATTTTATTGCCTTTTTAAGTTTTCTCTTTTATTGACTCTTTTTTTATTTGTTTCACTTAGAAAGTCATCGGCTTCATTTTGACTTTCCCTTGGCATAGCAGCTTGAGCTGGTTGGTTGGTTCCATTTGGTATTTAAAGGTATTTATTGTCCCAGGAGCATCTCTGTGGATCAGAACTCAGTCCTAGCCTTACTGCTGTGTTTGCTGATGTCTTTGTTTCTGGTTTTAAGCAGTAGGCCTCTCTGTCTGGTAGTAATTAGACTATTTACTTTGAGTCTTAGCAGTTTGATTGCAATGTTATTGTGAGAGACCCTTTGTGCTCCTCCAAAATTTTCATATAATGTATAAATATATGTTATGTATTATTTATAATGACTTACATAAAATATAATAAGTTATATGTAGATATAAGCATAGCTATGGCTCAGTTCCCTTTACTGGCTGCCTGGCGAGGATGCTATTCCATTAAATCTCTAATTGTTGATCATGTAACCCATGCAGGGTTCCCAAAATCCTCCTGGTTTCTCTGCTCAGAGCCCAGACAAACTGCAAAGGGTCCTCTGGCACCTGATATCTTAGGACTCCACTCTTTGATGAGAACGGTCCAGCACTAAGGAAACAGCACCCAATGCTTTTGGCTTCCTTCCTGCATTCTTTCCTCTGAAGTCTTGGCCAGTTAAGTCCCTTTGCACAGTTTTCTGTTGACTTCCAAGATTTTGTTGCTGTTGCTGTCTGTTTTCTGGCAGGACTGAGCAAAGATGTTCAATACACACACAGCTTCATGGAAATAGAAAATGCAACTTCTAATCACAGAGCCCTAATGATTATGTTAACAATTTAACTGCCTTTGCTTTAAAAATTACAAAATCCAATCCTATTTCATCATAACACACTTCTTCCAGCACCTGGCCGTGAGTCTGAGTGTGAGAACAACTTCACAGTAAGCAGAGAAATCATGAAGACAGATGACTCCATTTAAAAGGTTTCAATGTGTTGGCAAAATGCCCTTACCTTGACTATTCTTCATTTTTTCCCAAAGAGAAAATAAATTCCACATCTAGATATGTGTTCAGTTCACATCGTTCTGGAAGATACTTGAATGGCAAGCCCTTGGTTCTGAATCTAAAAGGCTCTTAAGTGATGCCTGGATGTTAATGGGATAAAGGACATACTTTACAAGATCATTTGTCTTTAAAAATCTATAGGATAAAAGATGCAAGAATGACCAAATGCATCCCATAAAAAAGAAATCACTTTCAATTTACCATGAATTTCTAGACTTGAAGTTTTTTTGAACTTTCAAGGACCTTCAAATCATTTAGCCAATTTACTCTATAGGTACCCAGGCTGGAAATCTCCAAGACCTAATAAAAATATTGGAAAAATAAAAAACAAAAAAACAAAAAACATGCTGGACAGAGATTAATAAGCTTTAAGAATGTTTCTTATCTCCTTTGAGGAAAAAAAATAATTATTAAATAGAAATCACAAGATCACCCGGCAGGATCACTGGGGCCTCTGTAAGATACACTAACGTTCACCAGGAATTCAGGATGCCGGGTGTAGCTTGAGTTTTACATCTATCTAAACACCCTCCATTTAGATAAAGCCTTTCTTTGAGATCAGTGTCCATGCCATCTCTTCCCCCAGGCTTGTCCTTCATTCACCTTCTTGTTTGGCAACTTTGTGTTGATATGACATAAACTTCCCCACCGGATCATTCGTTCATTGGTTGGTTTTTACTTTGTTAAAAGTCTTATTGAAAAGTAGTTTACACTCCTTACAATTTACCCACAGAATGTGTACCATTGATTGCAGCATGCTCCCAGAATTACATTTCCTATACCACAACCAATCATTGAACGTTGTCATTACATGATAAGATGTTTGGCTCCTGACCTCACATCTCTCAGTTCACTCTCTCCCTAGCTGTGCAGGAGATAGATAGATAGATAGATAGATAGATAGATAGATAGATAGATAGATAGATACATAGATACATAGATACATAGATAGATAGACAGATAGATGTACCTCCACAGAGATATAGAATCTGTATGCCATGACCTCTGTGACCAGTGTCTTTTCCTTAATCTATTCTCCTCAAAGGTCACCCAAACTATTTCTGACAGGAACTCAATGGCAGGCTCTTTGACCTCCCCACCCCCCAAGGGAGGAGCGGTCCTGCTAGGCCACAGAGGAGGACTTTGCAGCCAGTTCTGAAGATACCTGATTAAACAGGGTCAGATGAAAGGGGAGGAGGTCCTCCCCAATCTGTGGACTTGGAAAGGGGCAGGGAGGAGATGAGGGAGGCAGGGTGGGATTGGGAGGGAATAAGGGAGCGGGATTCAGCTGGGATACAGAGTTAATAAAATGTAACTAATAATAAAAATAAATAAAATTAAATTTAAAAAAGGCCACCCAAATCTTAGCACGTTTCAATAATTCATTTCATTTTGTTGTCAAGTAATATTCTGTCGTGTAAACTTACACATTTTATTTAACTGTCTGATGGTCACTAGAGTGATTTTCACTTTTCAGTTATTATGAGCAATGTGATTTTTTGCCTCAACATAGCTTCCTTTATCATATTGTGAACCCAGGAATTGACTGTACAGTGACTCTGCTTGACCATATATGGATTTGCCACACCTTCCTAAAGTGTGTGGCATTCCCAACAGTATGTAAGGGGTGCATGCCTTATAAGAAAATAGCTCTATTTAGTTCACAGTATCATACACTAAAAGTAAACTGCCTAGCAAGGACCTGTTTAGCTTCATCACTTTAGGGTGGATAGCAGTGAGGACAGAGTTAAAAAAGGGGTTACCTCTCAAATGGAGAAGGAGGTGGGGTACCAGGTCCCTCAGTTGACCCAAGGAATTTACACTTGCTTCTACCTCTTAAAGCCCCTCCCCCTCCCATAGTACCCTTCTGAGAATCAAGTCACCAGCATTTGAACTTTTGTGGAGAGAGACACATTAGACCACATGTAATCCAAATACCAACTATTAAGGAAATGTAGCTTAAATTTTAATTAGTATTTGCATAACTGGGAGAAGTTCCAAGAGCCCTAACCACATTTGATCACAGTGTCCTTCAATGTGTTCTCATAATCTCTGCTATGCTGACACACAGTTCTGAACACGTACTGTCACTTTTATGTTTAAACCCTCTGTGGTGTCAATGGTATTTTAGTTAGCTCTGCTTGCATTTGGTTGGTTTGCAAGATGCCCAAGGAACCAGGTAACATGCTAGGAGGGGGTTGAGCCAGCAGACATACTTGTCTGCTCCTTGTTTAAGCAGAGGTCACTGTACCTTCCATAGAGCTGGTTCTACTGGAGGCTTTTCAGGGTCAGCTTTCCTGGATTAAGGAAGCCCTTGGTGTTAGAAGTTCTTCCAAGTGCATTAATGAATTGCACATTTTATTAAGGGCTCTAGATTTAGTGTGATAGCTAAACTTTTCTCTTTTGAAATCTGGTAGTGAGTTCAAAAACATCTGATTTATCCCTTCTAAATTGCCTATCTCTCCATGAGGAAACAAAATGAACTTGTAAAGTCCAAGTTTTGAGAGTGTCCTGGCATTTCGTTTCCGGCAGCTGTCCCTATGGCTTTGGCATCCTCATTGTCCTAGATCAGTGACTTAGGAAAGTAAAATGTCCCCTCTTTTCTTCCTTCTCTATTTGGGAAGTTTGGGCTTGTCTTTGAGAGCTGGGTGGAAGTCATCCGTAAAATTATCTGAGTGTGGTTGCACTGGCCTATAAAATTATCTGGGGCTGGGAAATTCCCCTGGGAATGTTTTAAACCACCAACTTCATTCCTTTAATAAGATTATTTAGACCTCCACAGTCTTAAATCACTTGTGGCAAGGTTTTCCACTTAATAACTTTGACACTATTGTAAAATTTGTACTTTATCTGACACTTGTAAAATAAAGAATTTTATCTAATATTATGAGCAATTAACATAATATTATGTATTTCCTGAATTTTAATGCTACTCTGTGAAAACTTGTTTTGATGTTATCATTTTATTGTATTTATCAAGTTATGATTATTAGTCTATTTTGAAGACTGAGACATACTGGTCCTCAGTGCGATCTGTGAACCTTTAAGGGTTTTGTCTTTTTAACCGCCCTCCTTTTTGCATGTCTCTCCTCTTTTTCTTACAGTTTTACACTTAATTTTTTCATTCTGTGTTTGTTTTTAATGCATGAGATTTCTATCATTTCCTCTTTTCTGTGCCTTCACTTATTTTTGTCCTTCACTTGGTCTAAATTTTTATTGATTTCAGCATAAATGCAATAGATGTCACTGTGACATTTTCATACACATATATCACTACACCTCCCTCCCCTCTACCCTCTTTAAGCTCCTTGATGGTCACCATCCTCTCCTGGACATCCTCTTCTGCTTTCTACATGTACACACAGGCACAGGTACATGCGCGTGCACACACACACACACACACACACACACACACAGGCACACACACACATATCCCACTGCCCTATCTTGATCCTCCTTCATTCTGTTTAAACCCCTTCCTCCCCAACATGATCCATCCTCCACTATCATATCTTATATAAATATTTTTAATCTAGAATCTGCATGAAAGAGAGAGAGAGAGAGAGAGTACATTCTTGGTGCCTCTGAGCACGGAATCTTTGCTCAGCATAATGAGCTCCAGTTCTAGCCATTTCCTTAGAAATGCCATGGTTTCATTTTTCCTGCCCTGGAAGACAAGCATGCACTCCAAACAATCCATGTATGCCACCACACCCTTTGTCTGATGCCACATGAAGGATTCTGAGAAGTACAAGGACAGAGGCCAAGATGAGGATCAAAGAAAAACACAATTAAGAGCAAAGCCTGAGAGGCCACAAGGCCAGTGATAAGAGAGCTGTCTGCAAGTAATTCCATTAAAAACATGGGGAATGGAGCTAAACAGAGAATTCTCGAAAGAGGAACATCAAATGGCAGAGAAACACTTAAAGAAATGCTCAACCTCATTAGCCATTAGGGAAATGCAAATCAAAACAACCCTGATATTTCACCTTACACCCATCAGAATGGCCAAGATGAAAAACTCAAGGGACAACACATGCTGGAGAGGTTGTGGAGAAAAAGGAACCCTCCTCCATTGCTGGTGGGAATGTAAACTGGTACAACCACTTTGGAAGTCAATCTGGTGCTTTCTCAGACAATTAGGAGTAGTGCTACCTTAAGACCCAGCTATACCACTCCTAGGTATATACCCAAAATTTGCTCAAGTACACAACAAGGACATTTGTTCAACCATGTTTGTAGCAGCTTTATTTGTAATAGCCAGAACTTGGAAACAACCCAGATGTCCATCAGCAGAGGAATGGATACAGAAATTGTGGTATTTTTACACAATGGAATACTACTCAGCAATCAAAAGGGAGGAAATCATGAAATTTGCAGGCAAATGGTGGGATCTAGAAAAGATCATTCTGAGTGAAGTATCCCAGAAGGAGAAAGACAAACTTGGTATATACTCGCTTATATAGACCTACAAGATATGATAAACATAATGAAATCTACACACCTAAAGAAGATAATCAAGTAAGTGGACATGGGTGAAGATGATCAATCCTCATTTAGAAAGACAAATGGGATGTGCATTGAATGTATGACAGGAGTCTACTGCAAAGGCATCTGAAAGACTCTACCTAGCAGTGTTTCAAAGCAGACACTAAGACTCATAACTAAACCATGGCAGAGTGCAGGGAATCATATGAAAGAAGGGGAGTTAGTATGATATGGAAAGGATAGGAGCTCTACAAGTACCAAATATATCCGGGCACAGGGCCTTTTCTGAGATGGACACTCAATCAAGGACCATCTATGGATATAACATAGAACTTCTGCTCGGATGTGGCCCATGGTAGCTCAGTAACCAAGTAGTTTTCCAAAGCAAGGGGAACAAGGACTACTTCTAACAGGATCTCAAGGGCAGGCTCTTTGTCCTCCCCCACCGCCAGGGGAGGAGCAGTCCTGTTAGGCCACAGAGGAGGACTTTGCAGCCAGCCTTGAAGATACCTGATAAAACAGGGTCAAATGAAAGGGAAGGAGGTCCTCCCCTATCAGTGGACTTGGAAAGGGGCAGGGAGGAGACCAGGGAGGGAGTTGGGGAGAGGGAGGGAATGAGGGAGCGGGATACAGCTGGGACACAGAGTTAACAAATTGCAACTAAAAATAAAAATAAAAAAAAAGAAAAAAAAAAAAGAGAGCTGTCTGACTGTGTGCCAGGTGAGGAGAAAGGTATCTCTGAGTGTGTGCCAGGGGCCTGAGTGTAGTTGAAGCTTGTGGGTGCAGCTACCTCTGCGCTGTACAGACAACTGAGCAGTCATAGCACAGCTCCTATAGCAGCTTTTCTCCTGAAGACAGGCTTAGCAGACATGCTCCTGTCCACCTTAGTGAATTGTACAACACTGGAGCCAATGGGGAAGAAGAGACAGACCACAGAATTCAGGACAAAGCTCCACAGAGTTCCCTAATAAGAGTCTTCTGGAATAGACTGAGGAGCACTGGCTTGCTCTGAGGTCCCAGTCTAAAACCAATTCACATGCAAAAAAAAAAAACCATTCACATCGAGACTGTTTGACTGGTTTGAGAAACGACAAATAAAAAACAAACAGCTAATGATCCCAACTGTTGAAGCAATCTGAGGATGATCTCCCCTCTCTAAGGCTGCCGGGCTTTCTCCTCCCATGTAGCCAATTAGTAGCACTAATGGGACAAGACTCAGATTAATTACTGCACAAGCCAAGCCCTAATGCGTCCCCCCAGTTATCCTCAGCAGCCTGCCTGTCAAGCAGGCTTTAAGAGCATCAAGGAAACAAAAAAAGCAGATCGATGTGGACAGCAGATACTCTTCCCTTGTGGCATCCACCTCTGGCATGTGAGGAAAGGCTGGACCAGGCCAGCAGCCATTGAGGAGTCTGGAGGAGGGGACTGGATAATGGGTGAGATGAGATTAATCACCCACTGCTCTTACTTCTCCTGGATCAATTAGTTACAGAATGATCTCACTGTGCCACTTACAGAAACCGTTTTAGCCTTGGTAAGAGCTAAATATAGTAATATATTACAGTTTTGCAAATGACGTTTCTCTGTGTGTGTCTGTGACATGGGCTAATGCATGCTTGGGTTGTATATGCATATTCATATGGTATGCATACACGTGGGTGGGTGTGTATGGAGAAGCTGGATTCCAGTGCTGTTCCTCAACATTTGATTTTGAGAAGGCTCCCTCACTATGACCTGGGACTACTCACAGATTAGGTTAGGTTGGCTGGCCATCAAGCCCCAGGGATCCACCTATCTCCAAATCCCAGCCTCGAGACTATCACCAGGCTTTTCCCATGGGTCTGAGAGTCAAAGTTAGGTCTTTCAGCTCATGTGGCATGACCCTTCCTGACTGAGCCATCTTGCAGTCCCGTAACCAACATTCTGACTACTGACAAGCTTCAGCCACACCCTGTAGCACCCCGAAGCTCTGCCTGTCTTGTGCACAGGAAGGGTCTGAGAAATTAGGAGAGCAGGTTCCCATGTTTTAGGTGGAGTGTGGCCTTTGCCAGAATGAACACTGTAGTCACTCCACGCCCTGTGCGCACCCCCACCTCTTGAGCACATCTGTGAACAGAGAAACGAAGCACAGCTATTAGGGGTCTGTATACTCGGTCAGAGTCCTAAAGGACAGCAAAGCAGATCCTGAGGAGGGAGGTGCAAGTCTGCCTGCCTGGCGAATGGAGGTACAAAGCAGATCCCCACAATGTCAAGGTACACAGCTATAACTCCTTCCCGAAGAGACTCTAAAATCTGCTCGTTGGAAAGGGCTCTCAGTCCAAGCAAAATTGTTCATTTTGAGCAGAATCCTAGTGTGTTCCCTGGACTTGCGTGGCCTGAGTCCAGGCTCCTTATGAAATGAGGCTCCATACCTTGCAGAGCATACCTGTCAGGAACAAACGTGTGAGGTAGTTTCGTCTTGGGGTTTCATGGTCCAAAGACACCACGTCTGCCTCCAGTTCTCTGGAGGCAGCATGTGCAGTGCTGGCATTTTTAAAAGATTTATTTATGTGTATGTGTGCATGTCTGAATGAGTTTCTGTGAATCACAAGTATTCAGGAGCCCAAGGAGCCCAGAAGAAGGAGCCAGATCCCCTGGAGCTGGAATTGCAGGCAGTTTGAGCTGCCTTGTGCCAGACATGCCAAGTCATTTCTCCAGCTGGGTTTTTGACTGACTTTTGTAAAAAGAATGTAAGATCATTCTTAATAATTTTAAGTATACAGACTTAAGTTGTATTATTTTACCGTTGCCATTGTCCAGAATATTAAAATATTTTGAGTGCTTTCTGAATTGTCTTGGTTCTCCAGGCAAGCCTGACTTGGCACAGTCTGGGCTTTGGCGAGCCCAGATGCCTGGATTTGGGACCAAGAAGATCCCAGGGTGGACAGTTACCTACTCTTCTCCCACAACAGCTGTATAATAATTGAAGGAACCTAATTTGCAAGGCTTCTAAAAAAGAAAAGAGCCGGTACCATGTTGCATGCCTGTAATTCCAGCACTCAGGGAGGCAGAGGCAAACAGATCTCTGTGAGTTCAAGGCCAGCCTGGTCTTCAAAGCCAAGGCTACACAGAGAAACCTTATCTCAGGAAAAAGAAGAAGAAGAAGGAAAGAAAGAGAGAGAGAAAGAAAGGAAGGAAGGAAGGAAGGAAGGAAGGAAGGAAGGAAGGAAGGAAGGAAGGAAGGGGGAGGGAGAGAGAGAAGGGAAAAGAAAGAAAGGAAAAAGAAAGAAGGAAGAAGTAAAGAAGAAAGGAAGAAAAGAAAGAAGGAAGAAAGAGAAAAAAGAGCGAGTGAGCAATGGGCATGGATGGGGGCACTACGGTTCCTTCTAGAGAAGTACCGCAGGCCCTTCCATCCGCATTGTCCCAGCGCCACCTGTTGGGAGTCTGAAGTAGATGCGTCATGTGAAAAATCGGGAAGACGAGGATTCTGAGAAACTCAGAAGCACAGCAGGGCATGCTTTACCCCTACCTCACCCCTGCATTCTGACTCAAGAAAATGGTGCTACACCGGTGAAATTGATCACAGTTCTAATGAGAAAATATCCACTAGATGAGGAAGGATCCGCAGAAGTCAAATACAGAGCTCTCCTTTTAAATGGATAGAGAGAAGAAAGAGGGAACTCTAGTACTTTCAGAACTGCTTTATGGGATATTATGACTCTTGTAATGTGGCACAGAGCAGCAGTCACCCACAGTTACACGCTGCTTTTGAGTAAGTGCTGGGTTTTAAAGACCCTGAAGAAAATGCAGAAGTGATGTGGGGAGCCCTGTCACATTGATGGGGCATGCTGTAACTGCACCTGTCTACTGTGAAGCTATCTACCGCATGGTGTTCCCCAAGCCTGACTCCACGCCTGTTTTAATCCACAGTGAAACTTCCCCTGGCTTGTGCAAAACACTCAACTTCCTGAAGTGTCAGCTACAACTTCCTAGCAGCCCCACTCTTGTCTGCAGACAGTTCCAGGGTGCTTCTGTTGGCCTATTACAAACATCTGCTAAGTGCCCCTGTCTCTCTTGAGATGGGACCTGACATGCACTCTGCATGCCTTGGGTTTTGCAGAAACAGATGATCACCTTTTAATTCTTGAGATGACTTGTGGCCAACACATACTATCAGTTCACCTCACAAGAAAGGCATATTCAATATGGATGCTTCATATTTGTCCTCCAAACACACTTCGCATTAAGCTGAAGAGGGCATTAGCACATCACTACATTCCAGATAAGAGTCTGTGTAGTCTTTCTGTTGATCTGCACATGTCTACTTCAGCACACTGAGCTTGCCATCACTGCACGCCATGACACGGCTACAGCAGTGTGCCTGAGGAAGCTCATTGCAGTTATAGAAACATTAAACATGCAAAATAAGAAAGTAGTTCCCAGCATATGACTGAAAAGCTTCTGAAACAACAAACCAAGGCTTAGCGCCCAAGGAAACCTGCCCAGAACAGGACAAGATGCCGGCCCAGCACACTGCCACCTCAGCTGCTGCAGCAGGTGGAAGCTCATGACTGGAGCCTAAAGTTCTCAGTGTCAGGAACAAACCAGTGCTTTCAAATGATGGGGGGGAACTGGAAAAAAATTAGCTGCTAATACACTCAATGTGATGGGAGTTGACTAACTGTCCCTGCCAGCCCTACTTTCAGGCTGTTTTAAATTCCCTGTTCCCTCTTTCAGGAGCAAACACCTCTCATGCTGAATAGCTGTTATGCTCAGAACAATTCTAGGGACCTCATGTAAAATCCATCTATGAGGTCCTAAGTACATGCCCCCTATCCCCTCAACATCCTCAACAGGCTTCCCTTAGGAAAATGAAACTGACAAAAGAAATTTGAAGAAACTATAAACCTCATCATGTTTATAAAATACACCATAATCACAGAAGCTTTTATGCTCATAAAAAGTTAAATGTAGCTATATATTAAGATACCAAAAATTTATAGTGTCTTTGAGTTGAAGGTTTTACTCAAAAGAGGAGCTGCATTTAGTAAGTTGGTGACAAAGGCATGCTGCCCTGTAGCTTTCCACTTAAATAAGTTTAACATCACAAGGGGTTAGAGGAAACCTCCAAAATGATGCTGAAGTTTGGGGGCTCTGGGAACATTTCCTGGTGATGCTTCTGGAGCCTAGTGTCAGAACAGCTTTAGAGTCTCCTCTAGCTGAGTCATGCTTTCTTGTGTAAGGATGTTCCTACAGGTCAGCCAGGTCTCAGGGAGCTCCTGGAGTCTGCTGGGCTGCTGTCGTGCAGGCTGCTGCAGAGAGGCATTAGCCGCCACTCACAGGCAGGGCTGATGTCCCCGCCTAGCTTTAAAGGACACGGGGTGCCAGATGCCTCTTTGCTCTGCAGCCTAGAGGTAATTATGTAGCTACCCTGGCTGCATCAAACAACGGTGCAGCCACTGCGCGAGCTGGACAGACAGACAGCCTGGCAGCACAGGATGCTGCAAAGCTAGACACAGACACTTCGGGCTCCGATAGTTTAAAGAAATACCCCTAATCCTGTAATTGAATATAATGAATTTCTATCTCCAATAATTCACTGAGTCAGTCAAAGCTCTAAAAAGAAGTTGATAGCTCCAGACTGTGTTTTCTTTCACATAAAACCCACAGAACATATACAGCAAGAGTACATAGACCCTATGGGATGCCTGTAAGCCAAAATGGTGGCTGAAGGACATAAGGAACACCTTCCCACCTTCATCTTCTTACCTCTTGTCGCTTCTGCCATATTCCTCAACAAAATATTATTCCATCCCACTGACTTGCAGAACTCAGCACAAAACCCCATGACACCTCTTCGTTGGAGACTCCTTCCTCTTTATAAGCTATTGGTATCTATGTTCTGAGGAAGCATCACTTAGAATTTGTTTGTTTTCTATAGAATTCAAATTCAATCCTACTGATTACTTCACTTATATGATCAATTCCTACCCCACCCAACCCCCCAAAAAACTGGTGGTGCTTCAGAATGGAGTTCAGTGATTGGTCAGGAGTGACACCTACCATGGGCTTGGAAATCATAATCGCACATCTACCTAGAATCAGTCCAGCTGTAGGACCCACCTCGGGAACCTATTTTCAAAGCTAGGGCAGCAACTAGATGTTCAGGAAAATGTCACACCTGCCTGTCTGCTATTGTGAGAAGTCCCTGAGAAAACAGGACGCCAGATTGGAAAACATGCAGGCCAGTGGCCCCTTCAAAATTATCAAAGGTCGTAAATTAAAGAGAAAAAAAACGCTTAAAAAAAAAAAGGCAGGCAACTCTCAAATAAATATCTGGGCTTTGGCAGCAGCTTTTCACTTCCTCCACAAGCCCTGTTGTCCTCCACTGTCCCTCAAAATCCGCCTTCCACCGCCACAAATGAACTTGCTGATCCAAGTGCACCCCAGGTGGGCTTGTCCTGGTTTGTTGCTTTTTTTCCCCGTTGTGGTAAAACAACAGCACTGGAGAGTCTGCCATGTGCAGAGGTCTTACGAACAACACACTGTAATCCTAACATCACCAACCATTTCTATACTGTTCTACAGTCATACCGTGACCCCTGGACCCCTTCACCATTCATTCCCACACCACTCCTGTAGTCCTGGTAACCACCAATATAGTTTCTGCCCCTGACAGTGACTGCTTTCCTGCTTCAGATGAGGGGAATCACGTCTTTGTTCTTAAGTCACCTAGTACAGTGGCCTCAGGGTTCAGCCATACATCCAAATTGCTTTCCCTTTCAAAGGTAAATAATATTCCACTATACCCATGCACCATGCTATCAGTGTCATGGTGAGTGGGTCTGCTGTGACTAACCAGGATCTTTATGCCAGGCAGTTCTCAGCTTTTCTCTACACCCAGTGATTTTCATAGCATTTGCAAATTTTAAAAGACAACCACACATATCCTATCAATGACACAATAATATCCTTGAAGACCTTGGGCTTCTAAGACAACAACAACAAAAAAAAAAAAATCACAAAGAAAAAAGATGCCATTTGTAAAACTAAGACTGAGTGTGAGGCTAACCCAGGGCAATGGCAATCCCCTGCCAGCAGACTTTACTGTGGACAGAGCTGGCCAGGACTCACAGGTGAAGACAATAGGGCGGATTGCCTCAGCTTGAGTCCTAGGGTGCAAAGGAGCTATGATTGTCTCATCTCTGAAACTCTGCAATCTGGGGGGAAATGAAGATATCTGAAAAAGTACCGTGGCCACTGAAATGGTGGAAGGCCCTTCTGGAGGGGAGGGCTACTCTGAGATGGCCTCTGTCCAGGAGAAAAGAAACATGCATCAATTTCACACAAAAATGGAATGTACAAAGCTATAGCCATAAACAGCAAGGCAAACATGAGGAACAGCAAGTTAAATGTGGCTATTGAAGAGCAAAATGGATCAAGAGGGTGTTTGCTTTTATGTGGACACTGAGGGCACTGCCTGGGACATAGGCTTTAGTCATGATGTTATAGAGGCCACAGGAGGGTGTGAGCCTGAGAGGCTCAGCATAAGATCGACATTGAGAAACATCTCTCTATACTATGAAGAGCTGAGGCTAGGAACAGTGAGGGTAAAGATGGCCACAGAGAGCAATGTGGTAGAATCACATGGACCTCTCTCATTCATCCTCAAGACTACTCCAGACTCAGAAATGGGCAGATCCAGTCTTTGGTGCACATTCAAGGAACAGTCACGGCTACAGACAACCAGATGGCTAAAGGCCAGTGTAAGAACACAACCAACAAAAACCAAGACATCATGGCTCCTCTAGACCCCACCCCCCAAAATGGATATTCTAATGCAGTTTAAACATGGGAAAATGGTCTTAAATCTATGCTTATGCAGTTATTAGAGGCACATAAAAAGGAAACAAATCCTCTCAAAGAAATACAGGAAAATACAACCAAACAAATAGAGGCCATCAAGGACAGACAGGCAACCACAATCAAATAGGTAAAGGAAATGAATAAAACTGTTCAAGACCTGAAAACAGAATTAGAATCAATAAAGAAAACACAAACTGAGAAACCCTAGAGATGGAAAATGTAGAGAAGAGATCAGGAACCACAAAGGTAAGCATCACCAACAGAATACAAGAGATGGAGGAGAGAATCTCAGGCATTGAAGATACAGTTGAAGAAATCGATACATCTCTCAAAGAAAACATTAAAATGGAGAAGTTCCTGACACAAAACATCCAAGAAATCAAAGACACAATAAAAAGACAAAACCTAAGAATAATAAGAATACACATGGACACTTGAAGGGGATGGGGTCTACATGGGGGAGAGCCTGCACATTCATAAAAGGACAGGTAAAGCTTTAACCTTATTGGGAGTCTTGGGCAAAACCAGTACTGAGAGAGAGTTTATGATAATTGTAGAGGTTGTATAATACACCATCGAGAAAGGGTTTGTTGAGACTGAAAACCTTCATAAGTATTAGAGAGACAGGCATCATGTACAACTAAGATAGGATTAGCATTGAGGAGAAAAGCCTCCTTAGATTTATCCTTACAGCCATTCAGCTATCTGGTGCTCAGCCCATCCATCACCAGGAGCTCAGCAAAGGTCTCACTTCATAACACTAAACCCATTTTGCCTGAGTCTTGTTTCAAACATGGTGAGCAAAAAGACATGATTCTACTTTTCTAGTCAGCTCCATTATCACAACAAATACTCAAAATGGTCAACTTAAGAAGCATAGTCTGGTTTTTATGCTGAGGTCTTTGATTCACTTGGACTTTAGTTTTGTACAGGGTAACAAATATAGATCTATTTCCATTTTTCTACATGTAGACATCTAGTTAGACCAGCACCATTTGTTGAAGATGCTATCTTTTTTCCATTGTATGTTTTTTTTTATTCTTTGTCAAAAATCAAGTGCCCATAGGTGTGTGGGTTTATTTCTGGGTCCTCTATTCAATTCCATTGATTCTCCAGCCTGTCTCTCTGCCAGTGCCATGCAGTTTTGATTACTGTTGCTCTACTGTATAGCTTGAGATCAGGGATGGAGATACCTCCAGAAGATCTATTATTGTACAGGATTGTTTTAGCAATTCTGGGGGTTTTTTGTTTGTTTTTCTATATGAAAATGAAAATTGTTCTTTCAAATTCTGTAAAGAATTGTGTTGGTATTTTGATGGAAATTGCATTGAATCTGTAGATTGCTTTTGGTAAAATGGCTCATTTCCATGAGCATGGGAGATCTTTCCATCTTCGAATATCTTCTTCAGTTTCTTTCTTCAGAGACTTGAAGGGTTTTTTTTGTTTGTTTGTTTTGTTTGTTTGTTTGTTTGTTTGTTTGTTTCATAAAGGTCTTTCACTTGCTTAGTTAGAGAGGCTGAGACTCATAGCCAAACTTTGGGCAGAATGTATGGAATTTTATGAAAGGGGGAGATAGGGAGAGAGAAAGACCTGGAAGGGACAGGAGATCCAAAATGAGACCAAGAGAGCCAAATATAACTGGGCCCTGGGGGTCCTGCAGAGACTGATAGCCCAACCAAGGACCATGCATGGAGAGGTGCTAAAACCCCTGCTCAGATGTAGCCCATAGACTCAGTACCCAAGTGGGTGCCCTAGTAAGGGGAACAGGGGCTGTCTCTGGCATGAAATCAGTGGTAGGCTCTCTGATCACCTCTCCCTGAGAGGTGCAGCCTTGCCAGGCCACAGAGGAAGACAATGCAGCCAGTCCTGATGAGACCTGATTGGCTAGGGTCAGATAGAAAGGGAGGAGGACCTTCCCTCTTAGTGGACTAGGAGAAGGGACATAGGGGGAGAAGAGTGAGGAACAGTGGGAGAGACAAGGGAGGGGGCCACAGCCAGGATACAAAGTGAATAAATTGTAACAAATAATAATAATGAATAAAAATGCAAAAAAAAAGAAGCATAGTCTACTAACTCAGTTTGGGAGGTGGCCAGGCAAGGTTGGTTGGCCCCATTGCTTTGGGTTTCTATTTAAAGGCAGGGATACTAGGTAGAACACAGCTATTCATCAAACAATAACTAAGAAGAAAAAAATTTTAAAAAGAGGAAGGGGTTAACCTCCTCCCTCTAGGCTGAACTTCCTGAAGGTTATGCAACTTTCCAATAGCTGCTTAGGCTGAGAGCTTGGCTCTCTTGGAGGTGTAATATTTCCCACCCAAACCACAGCAGTCCATCCTGCCACACAACACAGAACAGTTTTTTGAATTGAAGTTTTTAATGTTATGCTTTGTAAAATGCTCTCATTACAAGTTGGTTGCTAACAAATATTTCTACTTTACCCTTTTCATCCAGTGTCATTTCCAATTATTCCACGTTCTATTTTTATAATTATTTATTATTAAATTAAAATGCAGTGCCTCAAATTTTTCTGTCCCTACATTAATAACCCGCAAAGGGACAGTGTCAGACAGGTTTTGAGTTTGAGAATAATGGACTTGAATATGCATCCTGTAAGAACACTCACAGCAGCAGAACCCCATGCCAAAATAAAAAATCACTAAGCTAGAAACACATAATTCGGGGGGTGGGGGAACAGGACAGTGTATACCACCCTTTACCAGGTGTCCCTCCAAGGCTGGTAAATCAGTTCTAATAATTGTCTGCAGCGTGATGTTCTGAGTGGGGAATTCTGTGCAGCTTCTCATCAAATGTGAAGGTTAAAGAAGAACACTACTCTGTTGAGGGTTCGGGAGATGACTAGGCGGGTAAAGTTCTTGCCACACAACTGTGAGAGACTAAGCTTGAGCCCCAAAATTCATATGAAAATGCTGAGCATGGTGGCGCTTTTGTGTACTCCTAGGGCTGGGTTGGTTGATGGACAGCCAACAGTTAAATTTGAGAGTTATAGGCTCCTGGTGAGCCCTATCTCAAAAAACTACGTGGATGGCATCCAAGGCATGACACCTGAGGTTAAACTCTGGCATTCAAACACAGGTGCACCTACAAATACACACACACACACACACACACACACACACACAGAGAGTGAGTGAGAGAGAGAGAGAGAGAGAGAGAGAGAGAGAGAGAGACTACCACGCTGAATGCTTTGGGCTCAGCTATAGTTCAAATCAACTGCAGGCCTGCCTTCATGTCACTATTGGTATAGTTTGTAGCTCAATATTTTAATTCCATCACTTTTGGTACAAAACCCATAAAAAAATAGGTTTTATGTATTAAAAATACATGACACAAATTCACGTCACCATGGAAAATACTCTTGCCTGGCCTTAAGATTAAATTCTATAGCTAATTGCCTTCCTCTGGGATTAGTGATTGCTAATTTAGCTTGAAGGTAAAAATATTCCCTTGATCCAATTAAAGCTTCAAATAAAAATTGGCAAGACCCCATCCCATAATTTTTTTTTCTACTTCTTACTGCTGAACTTTTAACTGTCAATGTGGTTACTCTCCTTGGATGCAACTAAATGTGGACAGTATATGAGGAGCCCTGACTAAGGAGCCATTCAAAGCAGTCATGTGGTAGAGAAGAGTTGTCTTAGCTAGGGTGACTATTGCTATGACAAAACACCACAAGAGCAAGATAAAGTTGGGGGGGGGGCTTATTTGGCTTATACTTCCACATCACAGTCCATTGTTAAAGGAAGTCAGGGTGAACTAAAACAGGGCAGGAATCTGGAGGCAAGAACTGATGCAGAGACCAAAGAGGTCTGCTGCTTGCTGGCTTGCTCCTCATGGCTTGCTCAGCCTGCTTCCTTTCTTTTTTTTAAATTTATTTATTCACTTTATATCCCAATCTTAGCCCCCTACCTCCTCTCCTCCCAGTGCCACCCTCCCTCCCTCTTCCCCCTGTCCTTCCTCCTATGTCCCTCAGAAAAGGGGAGCCCCACCACATACCATTCCAGCACATCAAGTCAAATCATAGCCGAGTGCATCCTCTTCCATTGTGGCCTGGCAAGGCAGCTCCACCAGGAGGAAGTGATCAAAAAGTATGCAACAGAATCCTTGTCAGAGAGAGCCCCGCTTACCCTTGCTAGGGAACCCACATAAAGACCAAGATGCCTATCTGGGTGTAGAGGGACTAGGTTTAGCCTCTTTTCTTATAGAATCCAAGACCACCAGCCCAGGAATGGCACAACCCACAATGGGCTGTGTTCTTCTCCATCAGTCAGTAATTAAGAAAATGACCTACAGCTGGATCTTATAGAGGCGTTTTCTCAGGTGAGGTTCTCTCCTTTCAGATAACTCTAGTTTGTGTCAGGTTGATATAAAGTTAGCCAGTAGAGGAGCCAAGAATTAGGAGCCCTGTACTCATACAAGCCCCCTTCAGGACCCTGTTGGAACCTTTGTATGAGGGCCCTGATGTAAAGTTTCTTTTGCGATGACCTGTCTGTGGGGTACCCTGTGTGATGAGCCATTTGTGTGGGGACCCCTGTGTGAAGAGCCTGTGTGTGGCCCTCTGTGTCAGGGCCCCTTTGTGAAAAACCCTGTATGAAGACGAGGACCATTTCAAAGCCACCCATATTTTCATTGCTGGAGGTGGCCTGAGAATTAGGGGTCACAACAAGAGGTTCTGGAAGGTGTTATTTTCACACTAAAATGAGGACAGTGTCAATATTTACAGAAAAGCTTAAAGTGAACAAATACATAAATAAATTTTTTTAGAAAAACATAAAGAAACTATACCTACTCATTTATATTTATAAAGTCTCGTGGATGCTGAATCTTTTTGTAAGAAACCTGACAGAAATCTTAGACAGCCCTGGCCTCCTATTTCTCTGTCTTGCTCAACTTACTCCAACCCTTCTGCCTCAACCCTGCTCTACTCTTTCCTGGTTCCTTTGGAGCTGTGTTCCTTGTGCAGTGGTGTTCCTCTGAGCACCATTCCACATCAGCTCTGCTCCTCTTAAGTTTTCTTACAGTCCCACTCTGACCCTAGACTAATCCCCGCATCTTCCTCACAGACATTGTAGCCTTCCCCAAGAAATTGGGTTTTCATGGCATTTAGCACCCCTGCCTCTCCCTTAGATACCAAACAAAACCATCATTGATTCTGGCTGTCTTTTGCATGTACACCCCGCCTATCTGGCAAAGAGACTTGGATATTATCTCACTGTCTTCAAATGTTTTCCTCCTGTGGTTTGTCCTTTACGGAAAGATTAATTTGTTGTTTCTGTATGACACAAGGGAAGATTCTATAGACCCGACAGAACCATTCTTTCCTTTTCTGCCCCTCTCATTCCTGTGGCATTTTTGCTCTCCTCTTTTAGCAGATTGGTCAATAACTCCTAAACCTTCTGGAAATTCAGATTTATTTTTAGATCCTGTTGAAAACCAAGAAATGCGATCCTTTTGAGCCCAGAGATACAGGCTTTGTGCATGTTTATGAAGACACCACTGGACAAGATATAGCTGGCGCTTGCTCCGAAGAGATAAATCACTAAGAGAGGACACTTAGAGAAGTTAGCACAATGTTTTGTGTTTCATGAGTACAAAGGAGGCTCATCCCATCAGAATGGATATATGGAAAATAGGTCTTAAAACGGCCTTGGGAGACATGATGTGTAGTTGAACCTAACTCACCACAGGACACCAAAGAGGAGCAGAAGTGGACGGGGCAAGAGGAACCAGGAAACTCCATGCTGTGGTTTTGGTTTTAATGTGAGAAGAATGTCGATCCACACAAGCTTTCACACTGAGGAGAGATACCCAATGATTGGGTGGCATTTTAGGAATGTGACTCTGCCTGTATTATGGGAGAGAAGTGAGAACCACCCTGCCAACCAGAGGAGGAACTATCTAGTGAAACTGCCTTCTTCTCAGACGTGATGCTGTCCCACAAGGCTATCAGCACAGAGATGCTAATCCAGGATGCCCTGGGGTGTGCTCTGGGAGAGGGAGATGTGATGATAAGGATGTAGGCATGCCTTCCCTCGGTACAGCTGTAACCGCCTTCAATGAACAAATATTTGAACTAGCGCTGAGGATACCCCTGAAGAGCAGCAGTGGCCTCACTTCACATCTGTGAGTCACGTATTCTGCATTGCTGAGTGCACTATCCAGTCAGAAGAACACAACAACCACAAGTATCATTCCTCCCGGTGAATGTACACAGCAGTGTTCAGCATCTGAGGTAGCTGTTTCTACAATGGTAAGTCATGCTGAAAGCAAACACAGTTCAGAGGGGCAAAGACACTCAGAAACTGCACTTAAAACATCAAACCTCCTCAAGGTAGTAAAAGATATTTCTAGGCTTCGCATAGACATTGTAGTTAAATCGAAAGTTAAAAAGAAAGAAAAAAGAATGCTAATGTGCCCGACATCTGTAGAAAACAAGAGGAGAAATCTGACATTCTTCTGAAGCTTTGATAAAACAAATGGTAAAGGATTTAATGTGATTTCAGACCGGGTGATATGGCAGGCAGAAGATGGAAGCAAGAATTGGTACAAAAGCTTGAAATAAGGCCATAATGGATGAGGCTGAAGGAAGCACAGGCTAAGCAAGCCTTTATTCTCTCCTGCTTGGGAGATCCTGCTCTACCCTGTTTCTCTTTCATAAACAGAGAAAGAAGGCAAGGTGCTGGGAAAAACAGAGCAAAGATATCACTGAGCCCTCACATAGAGGACGCTGTCAGGAAAGAGCTGGTGGAGAACTAGTTAAGAGACAAACAGCAGAAAAATCACTGTCATGGGAAGCAGGGGCTTCAGGGCAGGGACCCTGAAGACATGAAGAGTTGCAGCGTGAGACTCTCCCCTAAGACGGGAGCTGTTACAGGATGGGTCTCAGGGTAGAGCACTGGGTGGTGGAGGAGACTTTAAGAGGCAGGGCCTATGTAGTGAGAGGTGTGGCCTTAAAGGTAATGGTACCCTGATCTCTTTTTCTACTTTGGTTTGAGATATGTGGCTTCATTCTACTATCTACCCCCCATGAGGCCAAATGTTTCACTGTAGGTCTGATAACCAACAAAGGCTGCAATCCCAAAGTTGTGAGCCATGGTAACCTTCCCTCTATCTGATGGTCACCTTGAGTGTCCAGTCATGGAGGGCTGGCCTGCCAACAGAGAACCTGGCACATGTGCCAAATAGGGGCTCTGTGTATCTTTAAAACAAACAAGCAAACAAACATAAACCCAGAAGTGAAGGGAGTTTATCATCACAGTCCTGGAGAGGTATCAGCCATAAATCTTCGCAGTAGCCCCAAGGATGTCTGTGGTTGAGTCCCTTACTCTGCTGGCCTATGCTTCCTCCTATACTGACACACCCACAGGGGCAGCAGGGAGCGGGGAGCCCAGCCAAGGCTAACCATCCTCCTTTCCTTGCTAGGAAATACCTGGGGTCTCAAGGTCATGGGAAGTCACAGGCTCAAAGCTTACCCTGATCAAACAGCACTTAGCATCTATAACCTCGAATGTAATGTCATCATGGCTAGCGGGAGGTGTGTATCTCCCAAGTCACAACAGGGGAATGACTAATTTAAGAAATATGGCCACATACCCTCATCTGATATTTCTCATCCCAAAGTTTTAACTTCTTACCTTGGTCCAAAAACATCACATTGGGGACTTACATAAGCAAATAACTCACATGTTTTAGATGGCATGTCAGGCTGCATCTACCATAGTTATACATGTAGAGAGACAATTACGTGTGGAGGTCTCAGAGCCGTGTCCCAGTCGTTCAGCCATTCTGCGCCTCACTGGCTGATTCTTTCCCCTCCACCTCTCTGATCCCTGTCTGGTGGGGAACTGCCCATTTCAGCATCCAGCTGGATCTACACCATGAAGCCTCATCTTAATCTCGATATCTGTAAACAGAAGTTCCCAGGCCTGGGACCTACCTGTGCATGCAGAGATGCTGCAGAAGCTCCCACCGGGTACCACTAGGGTCACACGTTCCGGTGTTCAGTGAGCTAGCTCTGGTTCTAAGGGCAGTGTGCCCTGGGTATGTTTCCATGTTTTCTAGACTGGTGGGTGAGAAGGTGACCTCCCAAGTGTGGCTGTGTAATAGATACAGGATGTAATGTGCCCAGAAGACATACAGAATACCAAACCCGTGACTGTGCAGGAGTAATGGCACCTATGTACTGGTACCTTGCTGTCCACTCACCGGACACAATGGCCAGCTGCCCCAGAGGCCTGCATTAATACTTAAAGGTCATCTGAATGCTTACCGGGTTGAAATAGTTAATTCATTTTGTATCCAATAATCTTACAGCAGGAGTGAGAACCGGACTCCTGACACTGGCACCTTAAACAGCTATCTGCATAATTCATAATTAGCATTTTTGTCTGAATTACAAGTTGTTTTCTTTTTAACTCACCATTTGGTGAAACTTTATGAGAAAAAAAATAAAACAAAATTAGCAATTGCAAATAGCAGCTACTAATATGAAGGATAAGGACTGTCTGTGTGGAAATTAAATGCCTGTTGCTAACGCACGCATAGTAATGATGCTCATTTATGTTCCTCTTGGTGGGCACAGTGGACCATGAACACCCAGGCAGGAGGCAAGGCTCTTGACCAAAAAGCCCCTGGTGCTTTATCTCTGAAGGAGGGACATTTACCCCAAGCATCCTCTGAAACACTTTCATTGAAATTGCAAACAAATTCAATTATCTGGTGATTTTAATTAGTACAAAATAACCTTTTTGTTAACAAGAAAGAAATTGATTTCAGAACGAAGTAGGCCAGGTACATCTGAAAAGCCAGCAGAGTAGGGGGACTGTAGAAGATGAGCTGCCCCGCATGACCCCAGGCCGGCAGGGGAGAAACATACCTCATCTGATTGCGATGAAGATAGGAGTGAAGCTTCTAAGGCAGAGAAAGCAGCGCCGAGTGTTCTGCCTCCCTTTGATGTCTGGTTCCATTCCACCATCTTGAGTTCCCAAGGAATTCGGGGTTGAGTTGGCCATGCTGGGGACAGATGATCCATTCACAAAACTCCACGCACCACAGTGGTTTGCGCAGAGCACAGGGAGAAAAGATTACAAACGCAAATGCTTCACTAAGCCCCTATTGGATTACGTAGGACCCTTGCGCCAGAAATGTTTGCCTTTGCCAGCGAACTGGGCCTACCTTGCAAGCTCTGCCGCTGGACTCCAGGAGTATCCTTGTCCGTATTAGAACTAGGGCATCCCAGCAGGGACATTCTTCAACCTGGAGCTGCCTCCGCTCTGTTGGTTGCCTTCACGCAGTCCTTCAGCAATGCACTATGCTCTTTCCCTTCCATGAACATCCTTCCTGTGATAGAGTATCAGGTGAGCCACTCATCAATGTGCTGTTCATGCAGAACATATATGTGTGCACATGCGTGTATGCGGTCCTGTGTACATCCGTGAGTGTGTGTGTGTGCTTATGTACTAACTCCTCACCACGTTGCCTGCAGTAGTGACCTATATCATATACCCTCTCCCTACTGGGTGTTTCTGCAAATAGCAAGTCATGGGAGAGTCATGTGGAAACGTCAGATTGGGCACTGCACGCTGGTGTACAATCTAGAAGGTCATTTGCATAGCTCATTTGCTTTGCTGGCTGGTGTACTGTTTGGTATGTAAAATATAAGAGATGATCAGAATTTCTAAAGAACCCAACCTGCCTTTGATCTAGCAGAGGTGAAAAAAGACCCCACTTTGAGATGAAGCGAAGAACTGAGGAAATAAATCACCAGTCACCTGCCAACTGCCCACTTCAGAAATGCTAATTGATATAATCTGTCAGCTTTGAACAATCATTTATCAATTGAATTTCTTGCTTCTCTAAATACCTGGGACCACGCTGCCTCTTTTTTGAAGTTTGTTCTGATGCCAGGAGATGCAGAAATGCGAGAAATAAGCTCAGCAGACACAACTGCCTATGATCTTTAAAACCCGTGACTAGCCAGGCACATCTCAAAAACAAGCCAGCTTCTCTCTCTCTGTCTCTATCTCACTGTCTGTCTCTGTCTATTTCCCTCCCTCTCCTTTTTCCAACTCCCCTCTCTTTACTGTACGGGATTTCATCCTGTCTAGGAGCAGCTACTAGGAGCCTGTTTCCTTGAGTTGTCACATTACTTCCTGAAGACAGGGTGCTCTATACGTGTCTCAATAATGCTCCAGTATCTACTGTTTAGTTCCTAACATGAGCATCAATGTCTGTGGAGATGGTACATCTCATGAATTCCTTCTGAAAATACGTGACATGCAAAGGTTCTTTTTTTTTTTTTTTTTTACTAACATGATTTATTTGAATTTCTAGAGTTTTCAAATATTGACTCTTTTCATTATGTCTGTCAGGTTCCTTTTTTAATTTATTTTTATTTATTACAATTTATTCATTTTGTATACTAGCTGTAGGCTCTCCCTCATCCCCTTCCAATCCTACACTCACTCCCTCATCTCCTACCATGGCCCTGCCCCAGTCCACTGATAGGGGAGGTCCTCCTCCCCTTCCATCTGACCATAGCCATCAGGTCTCATCAGGACTGGCTGCATTGTCTTCCTCTGTGGTCTGGTAAGGCTGCTCCCCTTCAGGGAGAGGTGATCAAAGAGCCAGCCACTGAGTTTATGTCAGAGACAGTCCCTGTTCCCCTTATTGTGGAACCACCTGAAGACTGAGCAGCCATAGGCTACATCTGTGCAGAGGTTCTAAGTTAATCTCCTTGGTTGGAGTAAAAGAAATCTGGGCCCAGGGGTCTTTTCTGAGACTGATACTCCAACCATGCAGAAGTTCTTAATGAGAATGCACTAATTCAAATCCTCTTTTCTTCAGGTACTGAATCCCAGAAGTGAATATGAGGGCTAGAGTCTTCTGCCTGGCTATGTGCTCACAAAGTTGATGTTTGTGAGTAAGAAGAGGCTACAGTAAGCCTGCAGAAGAGGAGGATCTGTTTATGGTGGAGGTGTTCATGACAATCAAATAAGGCAAACACCAAGAGAAGTGAGCTGCAGAACATGAAGAAGTTGGGGACAGTCACCCAATGGGACATTGAGGCATGCACTGTGCCTGCACACACAAGGATGCCCTCAGCATTTAGAAAACACAAGGTTGGAACAGAAACAGCTCATTGGGCCTTTGAGCAACTAGAAATAAAAGTAAAAGTTAGATGCTGGGAGTCGGTCTGAGTTTGGATAACATCATACTCCACACTCCTGTCTCAGGCGGTGTGCCTTATTTTTAAATGGCCAACACTGATGGCAATAATGGCCCCTACTCACAGAGTTTTTAATAGGCTGGAGACAAAGTAGTCGGGGGTTGCCTGTATTATCTAAGAGAAAGCTCACAGTGGTCCTAAAAAAGACACAAGTCACATTGTCTGTACTATGAAAAGGTAGATGACCCACTATTGCGGGAAGACCACTCTCCAGGTTCCTATGGAGACCATGCTGCCAGGCATCCTCTTCCTGGACTCCTCTTGGGTCCATGCTGCCTGGTACCTTCCCCCAGACCTTACTACTTGTCTGCTCTGGCTGCATACACTGCCCCTCATGCTTTGCCCTGTAATTCTCCCAGACTTTCCAGCAATTTCCCTCTCTGCTACCATGTGGGCAAGTGGCAAAGTACTGTCTGCTCCTGAGGCAGTGTGGCACTCATGGGCATTATTATTTAAATGTATAAATGGATCATCCAAATTTAAAAATAGAAATTAAGGGGAATAACAATTTAAATACTTCTAGAACCAAATCATGTAATTACAAGACAAGATGAATCATTTTCAAGAAGAAAAGAAACAAAAATTAGAAATGTTTGCTGCGTCTTGCATGACGTAATTAAATGTGTTTACTAAATATAGCATTACATCCCTAGGTGAATAGATACTGAGGGGAAAGGGATATTAAGTTAGCCATTAATGTGTATGTTCGTGTGTGTGTGTGTGTGTGTGTGTGTGTGTGTGTGTGTGTGTGCTGCAGACTGTGCTACAGAATGTGAGGACGTCACATGTCAGTTCTCAGCTTCCACCTGGTTTGAGATGCTCTTTCATTTTTCACAGGCTAGCTGGCCCTTGAGTTTCTGGACTCTTCTATCTCTACCACTCAGCTCCCCCTAAGGCCACTAGGATTTCAAGTGCACATGGTTTCACTCTTACTCAGGTCCTCACATTTGCCTGGCATGGACTTTAACCCCCACTGAACCATCCCTTCATTACAGCGCTACTTGGAAAAGGTAACTCAAAGCTACTTGGAAAGACTGACCACGGAGGGGATGGTGGGGGAGATGCACAACACACAAGGCCGCATGAGCAATGGTGGAGACATGAGTCTGTTTCAGCAGAGGGAGGATGAGATGGAGACCTTGCAATGCATAGGAGGCTGCCCCGCCCCCAGCGGCTCAACTCTGCTCAGAACCAAACATCTCTGCAGGAAACCAATGGGCCAGGTCAGACAGGCTCTCAGGCAGCCCCCAGAAACATCCTGGTGGGAACTTATCCAGTCCTTAGACTGAACAGGCAGAGGTGTTAGGGGACCATTCTCACTTTCTCACCAGCAGGGCAGGCAGTTTCAGCCGGCTGTGGGCAAGGAAGGGGGGTACAGGAGTAGGTGGAGTAGGGGCCCACTGAGGGAAGCTGGTGAGGACCTGATGTTAAGCCATGAATTCTGCTACTTGTGAGCTTTGGAAATGTGGGAGTTTAACTACAACCTCAGGGCGGGGGGGGGGAGGGGTGCAAAACCACATAAAGCGGTGAAGTGCAAATGTGAAGTATTTAGACTTAAAACACTGGAATATTAAAAGGTCAAACGTTCTTTGTTTTCCTTGTAAGATGTCGTCTGTGAAGAACCTGACTTCTTTAATTAGAAGATCCTTATCTCTGAATATTATAAAGGTATGTATTTTAATAAGATTGTAGATATTTAGTCAGCGTCTCAAAATGGTTCATAGGGACCCGAAGGTTAAGGATGGCCCTTCTCCCACAGCAACTCAGATAGCCACATCAATAAGCATCCGTGTGTGAGACCCTGAGTTTCTCAAACATGGAACAAGCAGAACCACCACTCAGGGGACTAGATTTTCAGGGCAAGGGCATGATCTGGGTAGGTTCCAGGGCTCAACCGCAGCACAAGCAAAAGCTGCTAAACATCCTTAGCCCCCTTTTGTTGGCATTGTTTGATGAAGAGTGTGTTTCCTTCCTTCCCATGTAGTCAACACAGAGATGAAGTCCTTCCTCAGGTGGGCGCTGAGCAGACAAATGGAAGGAGACAAGACTTTGCAGAATTCTGGAATTTATTGAGACTGACTGAGAAAGTAAATCCTGTGGATTCTCTACTTCTGTTAACTGCAACCTGCTAGGCTACATCTGTGTCCTCCAAATGACTCCTTTCCCTCAAAACAAGCAAACAAACAAACATGGAAATGAGTGAGGAGTCAGGGCCAGGCACTCACAGGCCTAGAGATTGCTTTTATATCTTGGGGTTTACTTTTGAGTATAATTCAGATGCAATTTTATTTGAACTGTATCATTTTATTTCAAATCTCTGGAAATAAATACTAACATGTTTTTAAAAATTAAAAAAAAAAAAAACTTTAATTCTGCAAATTGCAGCTACATAGCTCCCTGTGAGGACAATGACCTCAGTTTAAGAAAAATACTGATAGTTAAAAAGAAAAAAAAAAAAAAAAGGCTACATTTTATAGCTATGGGCCCTACATCAGATTCTAAAGGAGTTCAGAGTGGAGTGAGAAAGTGGTTCCATTCTGAGCTTTAGCTCTGTCCCTTGGGTACACACAGGAAGAGAGCTCGTCCAGAATGTGTCTGCACACAGCAGCTTCTATTCCTTTTCAAGTGTCCCTGGCCTCTGAAGTGATTTGGCAAGCTGATGGACAGCACCATCTTTCGGCATAGACTCCGGTGTGGCTTCCCTAGACTTTAAAGGGAGATCAACTGGGATGAATTAATCCACTTGGACTTTTTATATTTAGCCTAATTCTCAGAAATGCATATTCAGCGTGAGGCTTATAAAATGTGCATTCGGAATATTGAAAGTCTCTGTACTGTGGTTCAGATAAATGCTAAGCAAGCTAGCAGACCCTTCGGAGCAGACTCTTAGAAAATATGACAGTCTTAGCGCTTGTCTCTTACACCAAGGGGTTCACCGTTTCAACGAGGATGCCCTTCCCTGAACCTTTCTTTTCCAAGGAAAGAGATGAAATTCTGCATTGGTTCATCCTTCTATGCCAAGGCCAGTAAGTAAAGTTGAAGCTAACCTTGTCCTTACATTGAAGTTCAGAACATGGACGGGTTCATTGCTTGGCATGACAGCTGCATTTTTTAAATATTGTGCATTATGTTGAATCACGCTGCATGCTCATAACTCTCTCTTTTGGCTTTGAAACGATACTTTTCAAAGTATAATATGTCAAGCGCCCCATATAACACATTGTAGCTGGCTTTCTAGTTCTTTCTTTCCCTCCTTCCTCTCTTCCTGACCCTGGCAGCATCACCTAGGACATACACATTAGAAGCACAGAATCCTACCCAGTCTTCCTAAGTTAGAAAGTACATTTTGATCAGATCTCCTGGACGTTTACATGGGGTGGCCCTCCCAGGAGGCACAGAGAGAGATGCCATACTTTTCCACTGTCCTAGGTTCTGAGGTGTCTGGACTCTGAGAAATCCTGAAGGAGGACAAACAGCTACATGGATAAACAGTGGGTACTGTGTCCATAGGTTCAAAGCCTCCTCCCAACTTCCCTACTGCTTAGGTAGATACATGGCTGGAAGATGCATGGGTCAGAATTGTCAGCATGGTCAGCTGCTCAGCATGGCCCAGGCTGAGGAAGCATCTGTGACATGAAGGAACTTGGGCACTTGCCACCTGCAGCGCTCTTCTCGTTTATGGAGTGGGAAGTACCCACATGTGGCTCTGTTTAACCCTGCATTAGACCAAAACCTTGGTTCCTGCCTATGGATTCCCACACAAAAACCGCACAGAACAAACCCAACTCAGTAGAGGACTATTCTGCCCCCAAAGCTGCTGTGACTGCCTACTACCCTCATCATGAAGCCCAGACTCCTCATCCTACCACATCATCTGCCTGGTAAATGCCTTCTTCTCTGGATCCCACAGATGACCCGTGGGTCCCTGTATCCTTCCTATAATGGGCCAGAGTCCTGAGATCCTCTACTTTGGAGTGGTACCGTTTGTGGTGCTCAGTGAGGATCAGGGTTTGCCAAAGCTTGTCTATTTAGATCAGTCTAGACCTTCGCATCATGTCATGCCATGTGTAAGTCCTAATCTTCGCTTTTCGCTTTTGCCTCTTCATTCCATTACGATCTTTTAAGGAAGTAGCCTGCATTTATAACTTGCAATCATAAGTGGCTACTTAACTGCTCGTCCATCCATCAATGTATACATACACTTGTGGATTACCTACACCCTATCAGATATGTGTCTATCTCTCTACCTATCTCATATATCATCAACCCATCACCCATTCTCCTGCCATCTCTCGTAATCATATAGCTACCTTCTGTAATCTATCTGCCATCTCCATCACCTCTGTATGCACATAACTCTCCACATGGAAAGAATGGGGAAGCATAAGTTTCGGAAGAAGCATCTCAAGGGTGGTTCAGAGACACACGTGGCGGTGCTCTGATCCACGTGGGGAGTTTGGTGAGGATTTTTCTCATCTATCTGTTGGGCTTCAAAACCTGATGCTTCCAGCTCTACACGTGGAGCAGAATGTACGGCAGTAGGAGTTCCCAAAGTATTCTTCTGTAAAATGATTGCTTAACCATTGTTTTGTTCACATGATCTAAAATCTGCATCTTCAGGCTTGCCATTTTCTTCTGTGAGAAAATCCATAGGTGTTTGGGGATTTGGACACAGGGTAGTCAAGATGACCCATTTTGTGAGGTGTGCCTTTAGACTCCCAGTAATTTGTGCAGAAGGTCTAGGAGATCTGGCCTGTGTGAGCAGAAATACACAGCTGCAAGTGTATCTAGGCCCCATCTCATACACTGGACGCATCAAAGCTTATTTGATACAAAATGGATCCATCACCAGTTTCCAAAAAGCCACAGCACGTCAGCTTTGAGGGGAACAGCTCAGCCTGTATGAAGTCTCCCATTCGAATCTACTTCCCTCACTCCCTAGCTTATCCCTTTAGCCCCTCTAAGTCCTGTGTCACCTGTGGCTGCTACTGCTCCAGTCAGAATGAATCCTTTCTTCTCCGGGGACCCAGCCGGCTTCTTGGTTATTCCCTGCTTAGCAGCAATTGCTGGTTGTTTGCATGCCTCTCTTCCTTTCAACACATTAAGCATCACACAGGAGGTGGTATCTAATTGATCTCTCCAGAGGCCACCTGCAGAGTGCTGCAGACACCATGCAATGGGGCTGAGCCTAACTGATGGGCAGCTTGGGCTACCAGGTTGGTGGGTCTAGGAGTCAAAAGGAGCCTAACGTCTTCCAGAATGGAGATTACATCTTTGGTACTGCGCTGCTGATTCCTCCAAGGGCATGGGATCCTAGGAAGCAGCGGAGCACTCAGGAGCAGGACGCAAACCTGCCACAGCCACAAAAAATACAAACACAACGAGGACAGGACTACACAGGGCCTTACACACTGGCTTAACCTCTGAAGTCCAGAGCTCTTAGACTGCAAAGGACAGAGGGATATCACTGCACGTAAAGCCCAGTGTGCTTTCTGAAAATCTTCTCTATAGACTGGCTATCTGATCAGGCAGCTGTGTAGGGCTTTCGGGGTGGGGCAGATGCATGGGGACCTCACTCCTCCTGATTGTAAGGATAAGTGCAATTAGAGGACTATCACCCTATTTCACATTAGGATGAGGTGATAAGGGAAGCCATCACCCTACATGACTGTGCAAGTTAAGGAGCTGCATGGGTACATCATTCCTTCCTCATAGTAAGGATGAAGCAGGTACATGGAGTCATCACTCTGCTTAACTTCAGACATAATCCGGTGCCTGGGACCATTCCCTGGCTAAGCATAGGAGCATGTGTCTCTTCCAAACTCCAGATTCCATGCCTCACTGTTGTCTTCACCAGCAGGGCCCCCCCCCACCTAAGAGCCCACAGCCCATGGTCCATCTACTTGTTTTGTTCCCAAGACAACTTGGCTTTTGCTTACTGCTCTGTACTCAGACATTTCCATGGAATGGGAACAGGTTTACTTAATTTCATTTTCTAAGCAAGCTATAATGGGGATGGGGGGGATGGTTTTTGTGTTGTGATTTAGAGAAAAGGAATTCTTCCCGTGGGTGATCACTCAATAACAACAACAACAAAAAAAAATGGGACAGAGCTCTGGATTTCACACAGCACAGGGCAGAGTGACAAGAATCCACAGATTTAGCAGGCCTTTTTGCCCTAGTCTGGCAGTGTGTGAGTTTGTCCCTGTTCTGTGCCTGCCCTAAGGACCATTTATAACTCCTCTTTCTGGCTGAGGTTTCTTCTCCTCTATATATACATGTCCCCTTTGAAGCTATGAATATCCTGCTAAAAGAATTTTTAAAAAGAAGAAAAAAGACTGGTCTTACAATTAACCTTTCAAAAATATTACTGAGAACCAAGCCGCCCTGACTGTGGGAAGTACCGTTTCCAAGGCTGGGTTCTGGAGTCGGTGGAAGGGAGCAAACAGCTGAACGTAACACATGCTCACTCTGCTCTTGAATTTGGGTCTCAGCAGCTGCTTCAAGTTCCTGCTGCCTTGGCTTTCATCAATGATGGGATGTGACCAGGAACTGTGAGCTAAATAGACCGTCCTCCCCTTATCAGCTGCCTTTGTGGAGTAACAGGACCACAGCAAATGAAAAAGACACTTAGGAAGAAAAACTATGTCTGGTTTTTCCTTTAAGTAGCTATTGACAGCCTGTTTGGAGTCTCATCTCTTTCTCAGAGACCTCCTTTTCTGAACAAGTCCATAGGTGCTCACGTTCTTCCTGAATGTCTGGGTTTTGACAAATACTGCACAAGTGAGGGGCTTACCATCCAGACAGAAAATTGCCCAGGTTCCCCTAGAGACACACTGGATATCAAGGGGACAGGAAAGAAGTCCTAAAATCTTCACCAAATCATATTGATTCCTCTAAAACCCAAAAACTGACAGAAGCATGTTCCGACTGACTGTGTTCACAGAGATAAAAGCATAAAAATACTTTTAGAATATGACAGGAAAAGTCTCATGAGAAAACACAAATGAAACATTGCCCTCGTGACTTTGATATTAGTATGTAAGAAATTGAAAACATCTAAACTAATAAGGTTTTGGGGGAAATTATAGGAGATTGGCGTGTGAGAAGGCCCATGGAAACATTCAGGATTTGAAGACATTTGAACACAAGAATCAGCCAAATAATAAACAGATGTAGACGTCTTAGAAGTCGATGTCTGTTCAGTGGAATCCCACTGGGAGGGCCTGGATGGAGAATTAGTCCCTCCTTCTACTGTGGCCATTTCACCACACCTCAGCCCTGCCAGCATGTCAAGCCAGCATCTCCACGAGGGTCTCCAGCATCCTTCCTGGTCCTACCCTGCGTCCCAGCCCAGCCCACCCATGAGGCCCTCTGTCTGACTGCTTTAGAGAGAGAACAGCAGAGTTCTGCATGGAGCTGAAACTCAGTACACATTCACATTATCTCTGTCTCTCTGTGTGTATCTGCCTGTCTCTCTGTCTGTGCTTCTGTCTCTCTATCTTTTTCACAGACACACAAACACACAGGGAGAAAGAGAGGGTCACACTCTCAAACACACCACATACTCACATACACACACAGACACACAAACACAGAGACAGGAGACACATGCTGTCTTTCACACAAACATACACACAGACACACACACATACACACACACACAGAGGAACATTCTCTCTCATACACACACTCACACGCAGAGGATCTCTCTCTCTCTCTCTCTCTCTCTCTCTCTCTCTCTCTGACATTCACACACACAGATGCAAACACAGCACATGCACATCACACACCACGCATATATACACACATATATATACTCTCACACACAGAGACATGCACATACACACACACAGAGGAAGATTCTTCCTCACACTAACACTAACACACCATGCACACTCGGACACACAAACACACACACACACACACACACACACACACACACACCCCTCTGCTGACAGTCTCCTGCTAAACAGGAGGCCAAACCATCTCCAAATTTAGAAGACAGGACTGACCTGTGCCTTCTTCTGTGAAGGAGGCAGGAACAGGCCCATAAAGAAAAACCCTTCTCCCAGGACTCCCTCTCAGAGCCCTGATGCCCCTTCTATGGTAACGCTGTACCTTCTGGGTCCCTGACACCTGGTTTCATGATTAGGAGTGAGGCCGTCACAGAGCGCAATTTGTCACAATGAAACAAATTACAACCACCCTGTGGCTCTGTTTATCTCTCATGATGTTCTTTTCTATTACCATTTTTTAAGTTGGCACACAAAGCAACGGGTCTCACTGTGGAATTTTCATGTCACTATAAGCTGTTCTTTTCTTAGCTGCATTCCCTACCACCCCCACCTGCCCCTGCATCCTCTGGCTGGTTCCTTTCCTGCCTCCACACATTTCCTTCCTCTACACGCATGTCACATATACTCCGTGTCCCTCTAATACCCCGCTGGGTGTCTTCTTCACTTCACGCAGGTCCCTTTCCTTCAGTCTGGGTTCCCTTCCCTCTCCCTCCCACTTGCCTAGAAGTGGAAGTTCTCAGTGACCTCCATCTCACCCGTGGATGCTGAACCACTTTCATTAGAGTCTAATGACAAAATAGCCACACTAGCTCTCAGTGCTTAATGGCAACAATCGAAGCTCAGACAAAGAAAATGCCTGCTTGATACAGAAAAGCAGGACCCAAGCTCCCCCGCATCTGCTTGGAGGGACTCAGGACTCCCTGAGAAGGAAGTTCGGAAGATCGAGTGGAGCCAGAGCATTTGAGCAAGCAGAGCGTCAAATCCCCCGTTATCCTATTAGAAGGAAGGGTGCCTGAGTTACTCTTCCTAGGTGGGACTCTCAGGAAGAAAGTGATGATGTAAGTCCTGAGCCAAAGAGGACTCTACTAAGACCGTAACTTTTAAAGGTTCTTATTGAACTTAATTAAACTACAAATACCACTGTGGCAATGGAGAAGAAGGCTGGGTGTGTGCCTCAGAAATACAGCACTGGCATCAAACCCATCAGTAAAGGCTGAGGGCCATGACTCAGTTGGCGAGCACTGGTCTAGAAACCACCAACGAGAGACTGAGGCTGTTGCTCAGTGGTGGCCTAATGCTGACCCAGAAACCACTGTGAAGGCTGGAGTGTGGGGGTCAGCAGGCGAGTTCCTGCCTACAATCTCCTAGGGAGGACTAGGAAGTAAGGCTTAGTGGTAGAGCACTTGCCTTGAATCCTCCAGTAAGAAGCTGGGGTATCTCTATGCATGCTCCTTGGTTAGAGCATCAGTCTCAGAAGAGACCCCTGTGTACATATATTTTGGTTCTGTTGCTCTCCTTGTGGATCTCTAGTCCCCTCTAGGTCTTTCTATCTCCCCCTTCTTTCATAAGACTCCCTGCACTCTGCCCAAAGTTTGGCTATGAGTCTCAGCCTCTGCTTTAATACCCTGCTGGGTAGAGTCTTTCGGAGGCCCTCTGTGGTAGGCTCCTGTCATGTTCTCTGTTTTCTCCCTCTTCCAATGTCTATCCCATTTGCCTTTCTGAGTGAGCATTGGGCAAGAAGAGTTCTCCTTCTTGCTTAGCTTTTTTAGGAGTACAGATTTTAGTATGATTATCCTATATTATATGTCTAATAACCACTTATAATTGAGTATATACCATGTGTGTCTTTCTGCTTCTGGGAGCCCTGCACAGATGTAGCCCATGGCAGTTCAGTGGGTTCCCTAGTAATGGGAACAGGGGCTGTCTCTGATGTGAACTCAGTGGCTAGGGTCAGATGGAAGGGGAGGAGGACCACCCCTATCAGTGGACTGAGGAAGGGGCATGGGAGGAGTAAAGGGAAGGAGGGCAGGATTGGGAGGGGATGAGGAAGAAGGCTACAGCTGGGATGCAAAGTGAAAAATTGTAATAATTAAATTTTAAAAAAAAGAAGAGAAAGCCTTGGTATAGGATAAGTGAACCAGTCTTTCCTTGAAATGATCTGTATAGATAGAAGATTTAGTGATGTTATGAGAACAACCAAGCTATGTAGGAAGTCAAAGCTCAAATTCTTATGTATCAAGAACTATTGTCCCAAATGGACAAATGGCATCTTGAAATTGTTACAGAGACCAGCTGTTTGCCCTATCAGGTATACACAGGTAGGGCAAGTAAAATGCAAATTAACTTCAATTTGTATCAACTGTGCTAAGTTAGGGATTTTGAAGTAACATGTGTAGCCATAGAAAACATAAAAAGCCATTTCTTAGGCTCCCTAGTTACAGATCCTTTCTACTAATATTTAGAATGGTTCCAAACATGTCTGAGATCTTAATGAGACAGTGTCATCTACAGAGTTCATGTTTTACAGCCACAAATTTGAGTCACATATACACTTAAAAATGAAAAAAAAAATTAAAAACTAAAACAACAACAACAACAAAAAAAGAAGCTGGAGTATGGCTCAGTTGTAGAATGCCTGTATCAAAAACACCAGTGAAGGATGGAAGTGTGGCTCAGAGGGAGAGCCCCTGCCTAGAATCGGTGCTTTTTGGAGTCCTGCAAACTCTAAAGTGTTGAACTGGCATAAAGTATAAATTTGACTAAGAAATCTCTGTGTTGCATTCATGAAATACCAAGTGGAGAAAATCTAGAAGAATCCTGAAACCATTCTAGTTCTCTTTTACTTCCAAGGTCTTCTAGGACATAGCATACAGTTTGACACCTGGGCCGTGTCCAGAGGACAACTGGATGACAGTTTGGAGCGCCGTGAACATTTACTAGAACTCCTGCCAAAGGATTGAGCTTTCTGATACTCAAATAAAGAACCACATTTCTTTCTTGAAGAATAAAAGTGCTGACAGCTCTGAGCTCTGCTGTGATGTGCAGGGAAAACATTAAAACAGGGGGAAGAAGAGACCAAGGCAAAGGGGCAGGGAGAAGCCCTGCTTCCATCTTTGGTGACGGAAGCATGCCTCAGACACTTCCCCATAAAGAGCAGCAACACGGCACTGAGACCATGTGGGCCCGTGCCTGGTGTGTTATACCTTCACAGACACTCAATTCTGATGTCTCTGCTTCCAGAGGAGTGAGTAGAAGCCACGCTGGCCTGGCCCACCTTTCCTGTGCTCTTTTCTTGTCTTCTGTTTTCAGGTCTCTGATTGGAGAAACCTCTTAGTGAACACCTACAGTCTCCACTGGTCCAGTAAGACGAGTTCAAGACCTGGTGGCTTTGGTACTTGTATATTGAAGAGAGTGGTTCCCACAGCTGATGTCACTGCCCATCACACCCCCAGTCATCGATGGCTCAAGGAAGAGTGACGTGGAAGAAGATCGGCAGACATGTGAGTTGACCAAGCAGCACAGAAAAAGCAGCTACCTTGCTGTCATCCCTGATATATGGCAATACACCACCTCTGGAGAGGCTGTGGCCTGAGATGTCCACAGAGGGCAGACAGTTGCAGACTTCAGTGACCCCGAGTTAAGTGAGTGAAAGCAGGCAGATTCCGCAGAGCTTTAGAGATTCCTTTATCAACATATATAGGCAAATACACGCATATATCTCTGGGTACCCAGGAGCTACCTAGATTATCCGCATATACCTTAAAGAGCTCTTTAAAATGCACAAGTTAAAATTTTCACTTAAAAAGGAAGGATTATGTCCTAATTTTATCTGCAGGATTTTAGCTGCATATAAGCTTATGGCCTGTCTCCCAGTTGATGGTGTTGGGACTGAGGGAAGCAAGGTGGGAGACTGAAGGTCTGTGTCCCTCCTAATTTACCTGCTAAAACTTCACCCCTAAGGTTACAGAGCTGGGAGGTAGGGGGCTTGGGGTGAATGAGCCATGAGGATGGAACCTATATGAACAGGATTAGAGCCTTCATAATTAGACCCCACAGAGCTCCCTGCCCCTCCCACATGTGAGAGCACGGAGACAGTGCCATCTATGAACCAGAACGCTAGACGCCAATAGATGCTGGATCTGCCCTGCATCCTCACCGGTGCATACCTAGCCCCTGGGAACAGTAAACTGTGCTGTTTATAGGTCAACCAGGCTATTGTGTTTGTGTTACAGCAACTGAACCAGAGAAGACATGAAGCTCACTGATATCACTCTCCTGTGGAAAAAATGTTAAACTTGGCATAGTCTTCATTAATCACAGTTACTAAGTAACAAACTTCTTGTTTTTTCTTTTAAGCTAAAGAAACTGAATTTTCTTTTGTCTGTTTTTCAAAGGACGACTTGCAAGCAGAATTTTACAATTTCTTAGGGGTATAGGGTGAAGACGCAAAGCAGAAAAGACAAAGTCATTGTACTGTAGAACACTGGGGATATCACATTTCAGCCACAGCAGAGAAGCCATGGAGCAAAAGGACAAAATAAGCAAAGGACAGAAAACCCAGAGCAGCATTGAGGGCTGGGCTGGGCTCAGCTGGTAGCAAGCACTGGATTCAACTCCAGTACCACAGTAACTGTGTTGCTCTTCCATGCCTGTGACCCTAGAACTCTGAAGATGGAGGCAGGAGTATCAGAAGGTCAAGGAGAGAGAGGGAGAGTGCCAATAAGACACTAAGGCAAATTCACGTCTGGCCTAGTCATTTCCCTGAAACTCAGGGACTCTGGGTGAGGTGAGCTCTGTGCTATGTCTCTCATCTCTTCACAGCCTGGGCTGTCTAACCCTTTCCACTCAGGTGCCTCCACAGCTGGCTGCTGCCACACCTTCCCCACCATTACTGACCCTAGCCCTCTGGGTCAAAATAGGCCCAAATAAACCCTCCCTTAAGCTTCTTTTTGATGTTGATATTTTATCACCACAAACAGAAAACTGTAACAACTGCTGCAAGCTCACAGGCACAGAGAGTGACCTGTAAGAGCAGTCGGGGCAGAAGCCCTATGGCGGGAAGAGGGTAGGCTCCTCTCTGAACACACCTTTGCAGGGCCTACGGTGACGAACTTAACAAAGCCTGTCGGGCTCTCCTACTTGAAAGTCTAGGTCATGTATTAAGAAATGAGTTAAGTATTCGAGCGTCTTCTTTAGACTGTTTTAAAGAGTGGCAACAATCATGGGCAAAAACTGTTGAGTAGTGTTTTGCCTGAAATGCTGCTGCCTCATACAGCTCTCTGGGAAAGCCATTCAACTATCTTTTCAAAGTCAGACACCACCCTGGCAGCACCGATGTGCCACCCAGCAGGGTGCTGCCCTTGCTCATATGAGCTTCTCTCTGCTGAGTCAGAGCTTGCCTCTCGTTATCAAAAGCAAAGTTGTAAAAGCCTGGGGAAATGGAAATGCTAACTGCCCTGGTCTCATCATCAGATTCTGCGCCTAGTTGTTGAATGACCACTCCATGATGAATGAAAATAAAAGCTAGAACGCCTTCCCCTTTATATTTTCCCTACTTTTCCCTTTGCTAGTCTGTGCTGGGGAGGCTGTGTCCCTTCTTAATGGACCTGTGCCCATCTCCATGTGGTCTTCTGAAAATTATGTCTCCATCTCTGAACAGAAAGACATTCTGCAGACCTTCAGACTGAACACTAGACTTGTTGCCTAACCGAACTCATTGGCTGTGAGCTGGAGCTGCTCTAGAACTGGGCTGTTCAAGAACCTCACTTCCTTTCCAAAAGAACCAACTTCTCTTCTGCTACCAAACAACCTCTCCAATGAAATGTCCAAACATAAAAAAGACAGCCCTTCCACTCTGGCAACCCTCCACCCCCAACTTGGAAACCCTAACCCCTGTCAACCACAGTCTATATATGAAATAGTATGGCATCATGTACCATTTGCCAGACATGTACTGCCATGTTTTTGTTTTGTTTTTTGTTGTTGTTGTTTTGTTTTTTCAGAACCAAGATTGACTAGGAATTTTGACACTGGTGGATTAGGGGATTAGGATCTTGGCAGGCAAGATGTCTCAGTGGGTAAAGTCATTTGCTACCAAGCCTCATAACTTGAGCTCTGTTCCCACAGCCCACATGGTGGAAGGAGAGGTCCAATTGCCCTTTGACCTCCACACATACACCATGCACGCACACAGTGCACACTCATAATCATATCCACAACTACACACACCTACATAAATTAATATTTCTTAAGTTGGAAGGTCAAAAGATCTAAATGTTTGTCAGGTGCTCTTTGTAAACCAAGCAGCAAAGCTGTCATTTTTTTATAGTGGCTCTTTTTCTTTATTCTCTTTAAACATGGCCTTGAAATTTGGTGTGTGGGAGAATATATGAATACTGGATCAAAGATGTGTTGTCGGCATATTTTATGAAGATTCCCTACAATCTAACTACAAAGCACCAGCAGGAGGAAAGATTATTTTATTCTGCTTGACATGAAATTATGCAGAGGCACTTCCAGTCAAAACAGAACACTATCAGGAAAAGCAATCACTTTAGTCCGGCACAGAGCTCCGGCTTCAGCAGGCACACCTTCCAAATTTGCTCATCTGTACAATTTGGAAGCTCCAATAATGAAAGTTGAAATGACATGTAAGCCCATCACCTGGGATTAGTACAATAGATGCATATGACACAGATACCCAGGAATAACAAATATTTATACAAAACCAAATACTCGGAAAACATTTTCTAGTAATAATAATCTCCAAATTACCCAGGAAAAAGTAGCACAGAATGGCTTAGTGATGCCTGCTGATCCTTCACAAGAATATAATGGCTTTGTGGATGTCCATTGACCCTTCCCAGGAGAGACATTTTAGAGTGTCTATGAGACCTGTTCCAGTAAATATGCAAGGGGCAGAGTGGCCAAGGCACTAGGGGTACAGATCCTGTGGGTACAGAGCTTTCTGATGGGCTGTGGACATGAACTTCCCACTGAAGCCAGAGTGGCAAATGTGCACAGTGAGAGGCCCACGACCCTACTCTAGCTCATGTCTGATGCTGTTAGCCGAGAAGTCCTGGAGGAAGTCAAGAGGAAAGCAGGGCAGGGATGGGAAGCCAATCCGGCAGAAGGCTCCTCGTGCTGAAGGGGAAGCCCCACTGGTGAGCCACTCACACTGAAGAGACCCATCAGTGCCAATAAATGATTGGACTTTTTCCTTTGAGCCAATCAAGGTTGAGAAATGGCTTGAACATAAGCCCCCATTGGGTGCACATAAAGGGTGATTCTCCTTCCTCTATGAGGACATAGTAAGCTGTAGTTGGATAGGGCACACTGACTAGGAAGCCATTACAGTTACACAGGAAAAATCATCCAGTCTGGGCAGTGGAGATGGTAGGAAGAATGTGTGCAGAGACAACCTTGCTAGGAATTCCAGCCTCAGTTCATAGAAATGGAATGTCTTTCAAAACGGCTCCCAGATGAGGCACAGCATGACATGGATGACAAGAACCTATGTCCTACTTCCGGGAGAATGAGAGAACAATGATTTCTCAATCACATATCACAGAAGAAATGGAGAAGTGGATGGGCACAGGACCTGGGGTCTGGGGAAAATAGTGGATTTAGATACAGAAGGAGAAATGTTGCCTATTAACATTGGGAAAACTGTGCTCTGAAGAATGGTCATTTTTATGGTTTTTAAATTTTTTTAATTTTAATTTTTACTTTTTTTTACAATTTATTCATTATATATCCTGATTGAAGTCCCTCTTAACTCCTCCAGTCCCACCTTCCCTCTCTCTTCCCTCCTATCCCCTTCCCCTAGTCCACTGAAAGGAGGAGTTCTCCTCCTCTGCCATCTACCCATAGCTTATCAAGTGTCATCAGGACTGCCTGGATCCTCTTCCTCTGTGGCCTGGCAAGGCCACATCATGGGGGGAAGTAACCAAAGAGCATACAACTGAGTCCATGACAGAGGCAGCCCCTGCTCTCCTTACCTAGAGACCCACATGGAGACTGAGCTTCCTATTGGCTACATCTGAGCAGAGGATCTAGGTCCTCTCCATGCATGGTCCTTGGTTGGTGCATCAGTCTCTGAAGGAACCCCTGGGCTCAGATTATAGAAGGACATGGAGGGGACACAATGGTCACTTTTAGAAAGAAGAGAAATAGGATCAGAGAGAAAGTGGGGGAATCGCCCTGGGAGGTATGCATAACATACTATTTGAAGTCCCCTAGATCCCTCTGTTTCATCCTTCAAAGATACCAGATTCGGGTCTCCCATCTTAAGACCCCAGCCTGGAAGTATGCAAGAGAATGTCTGGTTTCAAGATCACCCCACTGGGCAGCATCTCAGAGGAGTGACAGGTCGAGAGAGGAGCCAGAACTCTGGAAGTCCTCAGCTAACAATGCTTAGAGAAGGAAAGTCACAAGAGATGAGCGTCTCTGATTCTGACCCCTAAAGCATCTACTCCTCAGCCTTGAGAGATTGTGTGGCTTTGCTCCTGAGTTCTGCTTTGGGGTGCAATTGTGCTGTTCTCGCTACATACGCTAATCCACCTAGACTGTAGGACACAGAAGTCATGTGTCTCCTCTGAGGTCTGTGCTGAACAAAGGCCCAATGTCCTGATCCTCAGGCTTCTTCAGTTCTGCTAGATTTTACTCCCAAACCCAAGGAATGGAGCCTTGCTCTGCAGGGCATCATTCCCACTACACGCTCATGTGCATGCCTCTCAGTTAACAAAGTATCAACCCAGCAATCCCTTGTGAGGGCCTCCGTGTCTGTATCCACCCTCCCGCAACCCCCACATTAGGCCCTGTTTCACACACCTCCCAGCCACTCCACAGGCCCTGGTTGACATGGAGAAATGATTGATGGGAGAGAGTTAGCTCTGGTGCCACCAATTCCTTGTCCTGTGTTGTTGAGAAGAAAAGCAGGGTACAGTTGGCAGCCAGAGCTCATTTCTCACAGCCGACCCAGCCGTTGTTCAGATTCTGTTTCTTCTCCAAGGAAGGCACAGCTCTGCTTTTAGCAGGGAAGCCAGTGAGACCCTTTCTCTGCCAGCAAATTTATTCTGTCTACTACATGAGGCCATCCTACAGAAGCAGGAGGAGAATGTAGACCAACTTCACATCCACTCCCAGCCAGAGGAGTGAGGATATCCACAGCTCTGCTGAAGGACACTGCAAAGTACTCACCTCAGTTGCCACTGTTTGTAGCACTTATTACCCCAATGGTGGAGATCCAGAGGCCACAGACGCCACAGAATCCACAGAACCCACAGAGCACATAGAGCTTTGTTTGCCTCGCTGCCATGAACTGGAGCCTTACACCCCTTCAGGAATACACCAAGCACTCTAGATAGTCCGTGGTCATTGATAATCAAATACATGTCTGAAATAACTACCAAGTGTGTACAGAGCAGCCAGGCTGGAGATGGACTCCTTGGCCTATGGTCCTTCAAGAGCAGAGAGAGATCGTTGTGCATGGAAGCCTGCTCCATGCAAAGAAGCTGCAAAGTCTTGAAACCTCTTTTCACTTTCTAGCCAACTTTGCAGTCTGATGGCTAAAAAGACAAAAGAAACCTGAAGGTTGTCTCCTCCTTCTATACCAAGGGTACCATACTGTATCATGAGTACAGGCAAGGGTACCGCGCTGGATCACTCATAGGCAAAGATACTCCTTTACAGATACGCTGTATCATCCACAGACCAAAAGAGTACACTGCAATGGCACCACACTGGGTCATGAGCCCACATGTGTACTGTACTGCACCATGCACACATCAGCGCTCTGTATCAAGGCACAGAGCACAGTACCACACTGCGTTGTGGGCACCTGCACTGGCCAGAGCGGTGTGATTTGCTCACTGTCTAAACACTGGCTTCCTTAGATGCCGCAGTTTATCACAGGCTTCAATAGGCATCAGAGACTCGGCCATTCCACCCAACAATGTTACTCAGCGGTGGCAGATCTCTGTTCAGTAGGTGACAGGAACTGGACCAGCATCCACAAGCCTCCACAGCCTGCAATCAGACATTGCCGCTCCGTGAGAGAAAGAGTCCGTCTCTTCCTGAGAAAATGTATTTCTTTACATCCAGCACAATTCAACTCCATTCAAGCTTGAAAGAGAAAATTACAGGAAATCCCCCTGCATCTCCACAGTCCCAGACCTGAATAAAAGCATTCTTGCCCTCATTTGCTGTTATTGTTATCTCCCTGGCTCTGTAGCATCACCCATGTCTCCCTGACATGTTGCGTGGTATCTAAAAGACTGTGATGCCATGTGTGTGTATGTGTGTGTGTGTGTGTGTGTGTGTGTGTGTGTGTGTACATTTGCTACCTTGTCAGGAATCTCCTGAATAGCTAGACTCTGGGGCACAAAGCTAGCTCAGGGGCCATGTGTGTGGCTGTATCTCTGTATCTCTGTATATCTGTATATATAAGTGTATCTGAGGACAGAGGCTGATGACAGATGTTCTCCTCAATCTCTCTCCACCTTGTTTTGTTTTAGACAGGGTTTCTCCCTGTTACCTGGTACTTCCCCATTTGGCTATACTAGCTGACCAGCAAGCTCCAGAAACCCCCCTGTCTCTGTCTTCCCAGTGTAGAGATTACAGGTGTACACTAGATTGCCTCTGCCTGGCTTTTTTAGCATGGGCTCTAAGAGGCTGAACTCAGACCTCACACTGAGCCACCTCCCCAGGCTTTCTGTGGCTTCTTCTGCATATCGCCTTCAGTGCAGCCTGCCTCTGCCTAGTCTGAGTAATCTGAGGGAATGCTGGTGGTACAAGTCATGGCAACAGAACAGCTTTGCCTCGCTGCCTGCTGCACATATTCACAAACTCGGTTGGGGGGATGGGTTGACTCTTGCTAGCCTCGCCACCTTCTAAGGGCAGAGATCATCCTGCACCTGCTCTCCAGAGACCACTGTAGCAGGGTGGGGCAAGTGACTGCCTGGGGCTGCTCGGCAAGTAACTGGGAAGAGATCAAGGCAAACTGCGGAGGGGAAGGGCTCGGCCATCATTCTGCTCTACTCAGCTGAAAAGCAGAGTTCTGACCCCAGAATCAGCTTGACTGATTGCCTGACCTGGCTTCTTCCCCAGCAGGGAGATAACACAGAATCGGTCTACCTCAGCAAGCAACTCTGAGGACCAAAGTTGATGCAGAAGGGAATCAAGAATATTCTTAGGCACAGGCATCCTGCCAGGCTTCAGCTAACAAAGCCCTCCACTCATCTGAACCTCTGCCTTGGCTGTGCAGGTCCTAAAAGTTTAATACAGTCTGAGGAGCAACAGTGATGCTAAAACAGACCCCTGGCTAGTGTGATTCCTGATCCGATGTGTCCCGCACAGCCCCCAAAAGCCTTATTGGAAGTGCTTATTCATTCCTCTAGACTCCCGGTTTGTGGCTGAGATGCAATGAAATCTGTGGAGAAGGGTTTCCACCAGGGAAGCAACTGAAGCTCCACTGAAAAAGAGACACAGGTGGATGCAGTGTGCATAGAGGCTTCCAGAACATCCTGCTCCACTCCAGCCCTGTTAGATACCAGCGTGGAGGTACAGAGACCAGGGAAAAGTGAGAAGTATAGCAGGGGTCACACTTCTCCATCAAAGGGCGTGTTTTCCAAGAAAGCTTTAAAATGAGATAGTTTGTATGCTGCATTCTAAGAGTGTGTATTTTTGCAGATTATTGGGGGTAATTTGAGGTTGGCAGGTACCTGGGCTTCTGTACCCCCTACATGCGACAGAACTACTTAAACCTCTTTGGTCAGAGATTGTTCTTTTGACTCCTGTGGGGGGAGCATTTGTGTTTCTTCCTTGCTAATGTTGACACACACTGTTGACACACACCAGTTGTACCACCTGTCCTTTTTCTGAGTCACTCCTAGATAGTGATTCTCCTGTTCCTGGACTCAGGAACAGGAGTATATTCAGTATATTCAGTATATTCAGTATATTCAGAAGGACAGGCCTTCTGGACCTCTTGCTTTGTCCAGCACCATTAAAGGGGCATGTCCCATATTGGCTACACTGCCCGAAGCTCCTTCTGTCAACAGTCCCACGTGACCTTCGTCTACTTCTGAAACTAAAAGTAACAGATGCAGTGGGAACAGGGGTAGGATACCCCAGCCCCCAGACCCATATCCAGAAAGGAGAGGAACACTCACACCAGCCACAGTTAAAAGCAAAGCAGCCACAGAAAAACAAAAAGCAAATGTCGGGGCCCCAGAGAGGTAAAGGCAGCCATTACACAAAGTCTGCCGCAAGGTAGGCAAAAGGTCTAAAGAAACAGCAGGGCCTCTCACTCAATCAGAAAACAGGACTGCAGATCATTCCAAAAACCAGGAGCTCATCTCCCCACCCCACAACATGTTTCTGTGGTTTGTTCCTTGGTCCTGTATTATGGTGCTTTATTAACTTAGTCTGTGTTCAGTTAATTAGAGGGCCCAGGGCCCCTCCTAGGGCACTGAAACCAAAAGGGAACCTCAGAGGATGGCACGGTGCAGGGACTTTTCCTCTGCCTGCTGAACCGGGGGCAGCATTTTATTTTACTTTTTTTTTTCATGCTGTGGAGCATGTTCACACAACCCAGTGAGGCAGGCGGCATGCTGGCTCATTCAAGCTTGCTGACTGGTGTGTGACACATGACATCTAGCTGGCAAACATGGCTTCCTTCTGGAGAGAGACGAGCTTGAGAGTCCACAGACTGGGTGAAGATCGCTCTCACCAAGAGGACAGGTGACACTCAGCTCATGGGGAGTCAGTAATGCTGCCCTGCAACTGGGCTCCCCATCTGATCTCTTCAAATAGAGGAGGGAACTCCTGACTCAAGGTGAGCAGGAGACAGTCCACACCTCCTGCTCTCCAGGATCCAAGGCCAAAGATGGCACACAGTCTCAGACTCTGTGACCAATTGTGAGTCAATCCCCAGCTCCTTTAATTATCTGTGGAACCATGACTGTAGAATCTGTTCAATCTGGCCAGAACTTCTAGAGGAAGTTCTACCTGCTCTGTCCTTAGAGATCACAAGACTTAGTTATAGGTAGCACAGCGAGCTTCGGGCAGTGTAGCCAATATGGGACTTGCCCCTTTAATGATGCTGGACAAAGCAAGAGGTCCAGAAGGCCTGTTCTTCTGAATATACGGGGCCACACCTGTTCTTGGGTCCAGGAACAGGAGCATCACTGTCTAGGAGTGACTCAGAAAAAGGACAGGTGGTACAACTGGTGTGTGTCAATAGTGTGTGTCAACATTAGCAAGGAAGAAACACAAATGCCCCCCCCACAGGAGTCAAAAGAACAATCTCTGAACAAAGAGGGACATAACAACAACAAAGCATGGGGTGAATGTTGGACCAGCCTAGACAGTGGCAGGCAGGGAGCCCGGCTCTGTGTGCTCAGAATTTTCCTCAGTAAAGAGCCTGGCGCTAAACAGATGGACTCTATCAAAGCCACTGCTCCGCCTCTGCAGAAAACAGAGGGCATTCTGGGAATGTATTTTTAGGTTCCAGTTTGAGGAGTGCTGACCTAAGAAGCTAAAAATATGTGATGGAGGAAGGCATGTTTGCATTGTGGGTTACTTCTTGTGAAGTAATTAGGCTTTCTAATGCATGAGAGAAATTCACTCGGGTTCTCACAGAAAGGAAAACACATTTTAGAAGGAACCTGTTCCTATAGAGAGCTTGAGGATTCTAATGTGAGAACTCCCAAATCTCAATTACATGTAAGACTCTGGGAAGTAGAAAGCCTCCATGAAGTCCTGCTAAGAGGAGAGCTGAGAACTAGGTTCTAGAACAAAGGGATTCCATAAAAGGGAAGGATGGTTTGGTAGGCCACATCTTCCTTGTTCCAACTGGCTCATTCCCACCCATTCAGGAAGGCCATTTCCCAGACAGTGGATGGAGGTCCCAGCCGCGTTACCTTAACCAAGTCTTCCATGAGTTGAGTGACATGGGATTGGTGAAGACAATTTTCATGAATGTGAATTCATGCATTGATATCATTATGACCTAGCATTTTCTGATGCTCTGAGAGAAGGGGGCTTCCTTTCAGGGGAGACTTCCCCAAACCCCAGAATTCAGGGGAGTATTAGTACTCCAGTTGCAGGGCAAACGTGCCAGTGAAACACTCCCTCGGTTTTTCTTCAGATGTCAGTGGCTACAAATGATGCTGTTGCTACAGTCCACAGATGCCTGAGAAGCACAGGAGTCTAGCTTTATCCCTTGAGTAGGGATAAAGGTCTATACAAGTAGCAAAGGCATCACTAGCTTGTAAGTGTAGCCCCTGGTTTCGGTAAAGATACAGTGAGAGCCAGAGATGAGTATGTTGGTAAAGGGCACCCATGGAAAAAGCCAGGATGGCACAGTGTCTTTGCAACCCTAGCATTGGTAACAGAAGTTACAGGAGGATCCAGGTGCTTTCTGGTCACCCAGTCTAGCTGAATAAATGAGCTTTAGGGTCAGTGAAAGACCTCATCCCAAAAAAGTAAAGTTAAGGAGGTATACAGTGGCACCACCTGTAATCCCAGCACTCAGGAAGACAGAGGCAAGTGGATCGCTGTGAGTTCAAGGTCAGCCTGGTGTACAAAAAAAAAAAAATCTAGAGTGAAAATAATAATAATAATAATAATAATAACAATAACAATAAACATCTGGAGAGTGGATACAGTATTTAAGAGCACCTGTTACTGCAGAGGATCTGGGTTTGTTTGTTTTTTTTTTCCCCATATCTGCATGGCACCTCACAACTACTTGTAGCACAGTCCCGGGATCTGATGTCCTCGTCTGACCTACTCAGGCAACAGGCACATACATAGTATACATCCACGTGTGCAGCCAAAACACGATAACATAACGCAATGTAAGGAATTTTTTAAAGTGAAGTGGAGAATGATTGAGGAAAACACTGGGCATTGAATTCTACGTTCACACATAGCGTAGAATGTTCACACGTAGCATAGAATGTGTGTTCACACACACGTTCATTCACATAAACAAGCACACACACACACACACACACACACACACACAAACCCAGCCCATGTGTGTGTCTCCTTCTAACCTTGTCAGGGACAGCAACAGACATCTCAATAAAAGTCATTTCCACATGAAGAGATTCCATCAGTGAGAAAGCCCACAGGCAGCTGTGGGCCCCGCAGTGAGGTGATTTCACCTGATTTGTTTAGTAATGCTTTTAGAATCTAATGTAGGCTCTCTTGGTTCCTTTTCAGCTTCCAGGGGGATGGCCACAGGCTGTCCCAGCTGAGGAGTGGTACCTGTCCCCTGAGCTACCAGATCACCTCTTTTAAGAGGAAATATCCAACCAAGCAAGGGATCGCTACACTGAGATGACCCAATGTCCTGATTCTAAAAACCCCCATACCAACTAAGCTTCATGTGGTGTTTAGCACTGGCATGCCATTTTGAACCTTTTGCCATTGCCCGTGGAATTTCATGTGGCTATTCATTCATTTGTTTCTGTGAGAGGCCAAACATTATTCGGTTCAGTTAGAAAACTCTTCTGCCAAACCAGAATCAGGACATAGAAGTCTAACCCTGATACACAAGACAACTCCCCTGTGCCCTTGGGCAAGGTGGTTTCCTACATCTAACAGATGCAAGTGAAGTCTGCATTAATCCTAGAATGTGCTGCATCTGTCCACTCAGCCACTTCCAGCGGACAGGTAAGGGAGGCTGCACTATCTTCAGAAGCAGATGCATTAAAATGATCTTATGAGAACATTAATGTTCTTACAACATTTTTGGAAATGGTCATTTTTAGACCCACTGAAATTCTATGTGCTTGCTGCCACTTCTATGCTCTGAAGCATAGGAGGACTCAGTCCTTACAGGCTGGAATATGCGGCTTCTGGATATCACATGTGACAGTCAGCCTTTCAATACACCTGGCTTCTGATTCCTCAGAAAGGACACACTAGTTAACTCAGTAGTTGAAAATATGTTTTAAGATATATGGTAATGGCTGGGTCTTGCAATAGCACCAACTTGTGCCTCCAGAGATGGGGCATGGCAATGGTGAAGAGCTCAAGGGAGCTACATCTGCCCTGCAGATGTATGTTCAGACGGACAAACCAAAGCAAGATCATTTCACTGCATGTGTGGATACTCACAGACAGACTAGCACAGGCATTGACGTCTAACGTAAACTCTTGGCCTAGAACCAAAAGAGCAAACATTTATGAAATAATTAATAATTCATAACACTTTAACAAATGCCTGTGGTTGGGTAAGCGTCACAGATAGAGATAAATAAAAATCACTCTTACAACAGAGAGACCAGGACCAACACCAGGACCAAATCACTTTACTACAGCCTGTTTTTGCAGTCAGCCAAGTATAAAACTAATCCAGGGCTGCACGATTAAACTGTGTCCAACACACAAAACTCCATAGTGACAAGGCTGCTCAGCAGCAGTTGAGAGTGCTCCCATGCCAGAGCCAGAGACAGAAAAAGAGTCTGTGGCAACCTGCCCTGTCCCCTGCACAAGCCATCTCAGCAGAGTTCCATTCCTGCAGGCCCTGCTCGGCCCCTTGAGGAAGACAGGTAAAATCTGTGTGTGCCAGCCCCCTGCTTGCACCAAGCCCCTGGGTAAACACAACAGCAATGAGGCAGCTGGTTCCCTGCATGATCCATCTACTGGACCTCACCCCTACCTGCATTCTTGGAGGCCTGCAGGCCCCAGGGACCATCAGGGACTACCAGGCTGCAGGGAAAACAGAGGAGAGATGAGCTGCTCCTGGCTCCCTACACACTCCATCTACTGGACCTTACATCTACATGCATTGCGGGAAGCTGGTAGCCTCAGGGACTACCAGCCAATAACAGAGACAACCAGATGGCTAAAGACCAGTGCAAGAACACAAATAACAAGAACCCAGGCAATATGTCAACACCAGAATCCAAGTATCATTCCACAGCAAGCCTAGGATATCTTAACACAGCTGACAAACTAAAAAATGACCTTAATTCCAGTTTTGTGAAGATGATAGGAGCCTTTAAAGAAGAAATTGATAAATCCCTTAAAGAAATACAGAAAAAAACATAATTAAATAGGTGAATGAAATGAACAAAACTGCCCAAGACCTAAAATGGAAGTAGAAGCAATTTAAAAAGCACCATCTGAAGGAATCCTGGCAATGTAAAACCTAGGGAAGAGAAGAGGAATAACAGATGCAAGCATCTCCAACAGAATATGAGATGGAAGAGAGAAGCTCAGGCATAGAAGGCATGATAGAAGATACATTAGTCAACAAAAATGTTAAAGCTAAAACATTCCTGACTCAAAATACCTAGGAAATCTGGGATACTATGAAAACACCTAACCTAAAAGTAATAGGAATAGAAGAAGGTGAAGAATCCCAGCTCCAGGGAACAGAAAATATTTTCAACAAAATCATAGAAGAAAATTTCCCATACCTAAAGAAAGAGATGCCTGTAAACATACAAGATGCATACAGAAAACCAATTTGACTTGACTAGAAAAGAAAAACTTCCCACCACATGATAATCAAAACACTAAATCTACAGAACAAAGAAAGAATATTAAAAGCTTCCAGGGAAAAGGGCCAAGCAACAAAGTATAAAAGGCCAAACATAAAGGCAGACCTATCAGATTACACCTGACCTTTCACCAGACTCTAAAAGCCAGAGGGTCTGCACAGATGTCTTGCAAACCCTAAGAGACCACAGATGTAGTCCAGACTGCTATACCCTGCAAAACTTTTAATCACCATAAAGGGAGAAAACAAGATGTTCCATAACAAAAACAAATTTAAACAGTACCTATCCACAAACCCAGCCCTACGGAAGATACAAGAGGAAAACTCCAAACCAACGAGGCTAATCATAGCCAGGAAATCATGGGAAATAAATAACCCCATAATAGCAAAACCAAAAGAAGGGAAACACACACACATACTACAACCAACAACATCAAAATAACAGATGTTAACAACCACTGGTCATTAATATCTGTCAACATTTAATTGGGGCCTGAACTCCCAATTAAAAGACACAGGCTAATAGAATGGATGCATAAATAGGGCCCATCATTCAGTTGCATACAAGAAACACACTTCAGCAACAAAGATATTCATTACCTCAGAAAAAAAGGCTAGAAAAATGTTTGCCAAGCAAATGAATACAAGAAGCAAACTGGAGTAGTTATTCTAATATCTAATAAAATTGACTTTCAACAAAAATTAATTAAAAGAGATGAGGAAGCACACTTGATACTCATCTGAGGGAAAAAAATCAGCCAAGATGACATCTCAATTCTGAACATCTATGTCCCAAAAGGAAGCACACTCACATTCATAAAGGAAACATTACTAAAGATTTAATCATACATCGAACCCCAAACACTAATAGTAGAACAATTCAACATCCCTCTCTCACCAATGGACAGGTCATTGAGACAGAAACTAAACAAAGAAATAACAAAACTAGCCCATATTATTAATCAATTGGACCTAACAGATCTCTACAGAACATTTCATCCAAACACCAAAGAATATACCTTCTTCTTAGCACTTCATAGAACCTTCTCCAAAACTGACCACATACTCAGACACAAAGCAAGCCTCAACAAATACAAGAAAATTGAAATAACACCTTGTATTCTATCAGACCACCATTGATTAAAGCTAGACTTCAAAAACAGAAACAACAGAATGCCTACAAACTCATGGAAACTGAACAACTCTCTACTTAATGACCACTGGGTCAGGAAAGAAAAAAAATTTAAAGACACAGAATTCAATGAAAATGAAGGCACAAAATACCCAAACTTATGGGACACAAGGAAAGCAGTGTTAAGAGGAAAGTTCATAGCACTAAGTGCCTTCATAAAGACATTAGAGAGATCTCACACAAGCAATTTAAAACCTGAAAGCTTTAAAAGAAAAAGAAGCAAACACAGCCAAAAGAAGTAGTTGGCAGGAAATAATCAAATTCAGGATTGAAATCAATAAGTTAGAAACAAAGAGAACAACACAAAGAAACAACAAAACCAAGAGCTGGTTCTTTGAAAAAATCAACAAGATAGACAAACCCTTGGCCAAACTAACTAAAAGGTAGAGGGAGAGTATCCAAATTAACTAAATTGGAAATGAAAGGGGGACATAACAAAAGACACTGAGGAAATTCAAAGAATCATTAGGTCTTACTTCAAAAGCCTATATGACACAAAATTGGAAAACCTAAATAAAGTGTATGATTTTCCTGACATACACCTCTTGCCAATGTTATATCAAGATCAGGCAAATAATTTAAATAGACATATAACCCCTAATGAAATAGAAGAAGTCATTAAAAGTCTCACAAACAAAAAAAGCCAAGGGCCAGATGGTTTCAGTGAAGAATTCTACCAGACTTTTAAAAAAGAGCTAATACCAATACTCCTCAAACTATTCTACAAATTAGACACAAAGAAGCATTGCCAAACTCATTCTATGGGGTCTGGTGCCTAAACCACAAAAAGACCAGACCAAAAAAAAAAAGAGTTTCAGATCAACTGCCCTTATGAACATTGACACAAAAATACTCAATAAAATATTCTCAAACTGAATCCAGGAACATATCAAAAGTATCATCCAAAATGATCAAGTAGGCTTCATCCCAAGGATGCAGAGATGGTTCAAACTATGAAAATCTATCAATGTAATCCACCATATTAACAAATTGAAAGACAAAAACCACATGATCATCTCATTAGATGCTGAGAAAACTTTTCACAAAATCCAACACCCCTTCATGTTTAAAGTCTTGGAGAGATCAGGGAGACCAAGCACATACTTAACACACTAAACGCAATGTGTAGCAAGCCAATAGCCAACATCAAGTTAAATGGAGAAAAACTTAAAGCAATCCCACTGAAATCAGGGACAAGATAAGGCTTCCCACTCTCTCCATATCTCTTCAATACAGTACTTAAAGTCCTAGGTAAAGCAATAAGACTACTGAAGGAGATCAAGGGGATACAAATTGGAAAGGAAGTAGTCAAAGTATTGCTATTCACAGTTGATATTATAGCATGCATAAGTGACCCCAAAAATTTTACCAGGGAAGTCCTACAACTGAAAAACCATCTTCAGCAAAGTGTCTGCATACAAAATTAACTCAAAAAATCAGTAGCCCTCCTGTACACAAGCGATAAGCAGGCCAAGAAAGAAATTAGGGGAACAACGCTCTTTACAATAGCCACAAATAATATAAAGTATCTTGGTGTAACTCTAACCAAGCAAGTAAAAGAACTGTATGACAAGCAATTCAAGTCTCTGAAAAAAGAAACTGAAGAAGATAGCAGAAGATGGAAACCTCTCCCATGCTCATGGATCAGTAGGACTAACATAGTAAAAATGGTCATTTTACCAAAAGCCATCTACAGATTCAATGCAATTCCCATCAAAATACCAACACAATTCTTTACAGACCTTGAAAGAAAAAAATCTCAACTTTATATGGAAAAACAAAAATCCCAGAATAGCTAAAACAAACCTGTATAATAAAAGACCTTCTGGACGTATCTCCATCCCTGACTTCAAGCTTTACTACAAAGCAACAGTAATAAAAACTGCATGGTACTGGTATAGAAACAGACTGGCAGATAAATGGAATCTAATTAAAGACCCAGAAATAAATCCACACATCAATGGTACTTTATATTTTTGACAAAGAAGCCCAAACCGTACAACAGAAAAATGATAGCATCTTCAACAAATAGTGCTGATCTGGTCTAGCTGGATGTATACATGTAGAAAATACAAATAAATTCATATTTATCACCCTGCACAAAACTCAAGACCAAGTTGATTAAGGACATTAATATAAAACCAGAGACAGTAAATCTATTAGAATGGAAAACAGGGGAAAGTCTTGAACTTCCTGAAGTTCACAGGAGACAACTTCCTAAACAGAACACCAACATCACAGGCTCTAAGATCAACAATCAATAAATGGGACCTTTTGAAACTGAAAAGCTTCTGTAAGGCAAAGGACAGTGTCAACATAACAAAAAGGCAGCCTATGGATTGGGAAAATATCTACACCAACCCTACATCTGACAGAGGGCCAATATCAAGAATATATAAAGAACTCAAGAAGTTAAATACTAACAAACCAGATACCCCAATAAAAACATGGGGTACGGAGCTAAACAGAGAATTTACAACAGAGGAATTTCTAATGGCAAAGAAGCACTTAAGGAAATGCTCAATGTCCTTGGTCATCAGGGACATCAAATCAAAATGACTCTGAGATTCCATCTTACACCTGTCAGAATGGCTAAGTTCACAAACTCAAGTGACAACACATGCTGGAGAGGATGTGGAGAAAGGGAGAACCCTCCTCCATTGCTGGTGGGAGTGCAAACTTGTACAGCCACTTTGGAAATCAACCTGGAGTTTTCTCAGAAAATTAAGAATAGCACTATCTCAAGATGCAGCTATACAATTCCTGGGCATATACCCAAAAGATTCTCTATCATACAACAAGGACATTTGCTCAGCTATGTTCAAAGCAGCTTTTTCTTTAATAGCCAGAATTAGGAAACAACCTAGATGTTTCTCGTCAGAATAAAGAAACTGTAGTACATTTACACAATGGAATACTACTCAGCTATTAAAAACAAGAAAATCATGAAATCTTCAGGCAAATGGATGGGACTAGAAAAGATCATTCTGAGTGAGTTAATCCAGACCCAGAACCACACACATGGTATATACTCACTTGGAAGCGGATATTAGCCTTATAATATAGGATAACTATACTACAATCCACAGACTTAAACAAGCTAGGAGCAAGGAGGATCCAAAGGGGAATGCATGGATCTCACTAAGAAAAGGAAATAGAATAGACAGTGTTGGAAGAGAAGGAACAGGGTAGGAGAGGGAGTGCTGAGGGAAATGAGGGTAGGGATCTTATGTGGGGCAAAGGAGGGGAGGGGAGGGAGGACAGAAAGAAGAGACACTGTGGCCTTCACCATCTCTGAAACAGGCTGGAGACCTATGACAGGGTAGGCTTCTTGGAGGATATGGGGGTAACTCTAGCGGAGAATGTCTGCTAGGTGGTCATAGAGACTGAAGGACACCATCTAACTAGACAGGCCTCCTAGTAGAGGGAGGGGGACGCTAACCTGACCACAAAATCTTTGATTTAAAATTTACCCTGCCTACAAGATGTGCAACAATAGAGATAGAGCAGAGATTGAGGGAATGCCCAACCAGTGCCTGGCCCCACCATGGGAGAGAGCCAACCCCTATCACTATTAAGGACACTCTGCTCTACTTGCAGACAGGAGCCTAGCATAGCTGTCCTTTGAGAGGCTCCACCCTGAAATGGATTGAAACAGAGCTGAGACTCACAGCCAAGCACTGAGTGAAGCTGGGGGAGCCTTGTGCAAGAATGGGAGGCAGCATAGGATGCTGAGGGAACAGGAGCACCACCAGAAGACCAACAGAGCCAATTAACCTGGGCCCAGGGGAGGCTTGCAGAGACTGAAACACCAGCCCAAGACCATGGGTGGGCTGGACCTAGGCCCCTACACATATGTACAGGATGGACAGCTTGGTCTTCACAAGGGTTCCCTAGAAAGAGGAGAGGGGGTTGTCTCTGCCAAGGACTCTCTTGCATGTTTCCTATCACTTGCCCCTGGCAGGGCTGCCTTCCGAGGCCACCATGGTAGAGGATGCTCTCAGTCCTGACATGACTTGATGTGTGGGTATGGATATGTACAGGGGAGGCTTTCCTTTTCTGAGGTGGAGAGGAACGGGGATATGTGGAAGAGGAAAGGATGGTGGAACCAGGAGGAGAGGAGGGATGAGGCTATGATTGGTATATAAAAGAAAGAAGGAAGGAAGGAAGGAAGGAAGGAAGGAAGGAAGGAAGGAAGGAAGGAAGGAAGGAAGGAAGAAAAGAAAGAAAGAAAAGAAACTTAAACAAATTTAAACCTAAGGGGGAAAAGATTCTGTGGCTAGGTTTAGAAATCTGCTCCATGTGTCTTGTTCTCAGCTAAACCAACTATGCTGCTAGGGAAGACTGAGGAAAGTCTCACGGAAGACACAACTTGCTATGATGCATTCCAAAGCTGAATTAGGATGAGGACCAGGCGGTGCTGTGAGTCCTGCAGCTTAATTAAGCATGTCTGTCTAACTAACCAAACAGTCTCCTGAACTCCTGCAACCAGTGGAGATTTGCTTTACAGACCATGCATTCAATTCCACATCTACTGAAAACACCAAGTCAATGCTGCACATTGAAGCAGCCACAGTCAAACCAGCCTCCACACTCACCAAGAACAGCCGCATCATAGCACCAAAGCTCGGCTGCATACCATATGATCCTCTCCAAACGCAGGCAACAAGGCACGCAGTCTCTCCAGAGGAGGAAGGGCAGAGTCCCGGCAGAAGCCATCTTCCCTCCAAAGTGTTGGGAGAAAGCCTTCCCAAGGGACATCCACTCCCTCCTCACAAGCTCCCAATGAAAACAAAACACAGTCCCACCACAGTGAGCTCAGCAATGGCGCGCATTTACAGGGATAGATGAGGGTTTGCTTACAGGAGCTCGGGTGACCCCAAGGAAGCATGGGTGGTAGCTTGCCCATAGCTGCATAGACAGTCCTCCTCCAGTTAACCTTCCCCAGCCTATACAGTGTACCACATCCTGAGACCCTGAGGCCAAGAGCAATTTGGGCAGAATTTGCATGCAAGTATCTAGGAGGAGTGACTCAAATCCAATGACCCTCCCCACCCATTATTTTCTCTGAAGGAGCACCAGTAGTTCCCAGGCCCTGCTCCTAACCACCTTTTCAAAGCAAGTGCAGCTATTGGTTAAAGATGGAGGCTCCTTTGCACAAAAGACCACACTGCACAACACAAGAAAGATTAATTAAGTATGTGTAGCTATCCTTGCAATTTTCTTTCAAAAATTCAAAACACCACAGAACATGGGGCTTGTAGAGAATGACCTCATGGACACCAGGGACTGGTCCCATTGGGTGTCACTTGCAGGCTACAGTGGACAACCTGAATGAGGCCCCGCATGAGGGGCAGGCACTATGAGGTCTCAGTCCCCGGGAGGCTGACCTGCAACCTTTGAAGCACCTAAGCTTTGATTACGTCTCTGGAAAGGGCAGTTAGTGACTTGTCATGGGGGCGTAGTGTCTGAAAGTGACAACAGCAAGGCAGTGTCCTGGCAGACCTGGGTAATACCATTAAGGTGTTTACAAGGCTCTGTGGAGAAGGCATTACATATTGGTTCCAAAAAAAGCCCTGGTTATTACTAAGCCGGGCCACGGCTCTCCACTGTGCTGACCTCAATCCCCAGCAGGAAATGTGTTTTCCTAGGGTGTTTCCGTACACACAGAATGTCCCTGCACAGCCTGTGCGCTCTCACCACAGGAATCCTCTCATTGGACTTCAGAGAGCACCTTCCTTCAGGCTTGGAAAGTATCTCCACACAGGGTTGCTTGGTTGGAGACTCTGCAAGATCATGGCTACTACAGCCTTGCTCCAGAAGAGTGTTCAATGTGGAGAGCCACCATAACCCCCTACCACCCGCTGCAGAGCCCTGCTAGGACCGCTGGCCACCACGCATGCTAGGACATTGCTCCCTAAGAGAAAGGAAGAGTTCCACCCCCTAAGCTGCTGGGACAGGGGACATTCCTAACTCCTTTCCAGGTATTATCTTCAGTGTGACCAACCTTCCTTTGGTTTTTCTTCCCAGTGGGAACCTTCCACAGTCACAGCTTCATTCCAGCTTCAGCCAGGGCCATACTGGGAGATTTCCTGTGGCCAGCGAATGGCAATGCAAGCCAGAGACAAACCAGGACCTGCAAGTTGGCGGATTGTGATTGTTGTACAAGAATTTGATCCCTAGAGCCCATGTGTAAAGTGTAAGGAGAAAGTCAGCACCACAAGATGTTTACACACACACACACACACACACACACACACACACACACACTTGCACACAAGCCATAGCACTCAACATCAAGCCTTTTACTTAACAGTCATCCCCACAGGTATCTGGCAGGTGAGGAAGCAAGGTCCCTATCACAGAACTACAAAACTGGAGAAGGCCCTTCCTGTGGAGTTTGGAGGAGTTGGTGCCTGTCCATCAGCAGCCCATGGCCAGAGAGGGATGAGACACTTCCCAGTGTGGCAAGAAAACGGAGGCAGGCAACTTAAGGGTGGCCACACCGATGGAGGCTTATTACCGAGAAGAGAAATTTGGACTGAGTACAATCAAAGGTGGAACCTTCTCATGACTCACCCTGAGTCTGGGTTCTCTCCGAAAGGAAGACATCATGATCAGTAGCGTATGCCCCATTTATAATCCCATTCCACGGGGCCTATAAGAATAGAGGTTTCTGCCTTCACAAATCCAGGTCAGCCACACCGTTTCTCCTTTCTCTCTTTTCACAAAAAGAGAGTGTTCATTAAGAGCAAATGCACTGTTTTGACTGAGATGCCAGATAAAGCAGGAAAGAAACTACGCCCTTTCCAGGGGGTTCTGAGGTTGGGTGTTCGTCTACGGGACCCTGGAAACCACTGAGACAAGGGAAGCGAACTGTGGGAATGTCTAAAGCATCCTTTGTCCACAGTATCTTGATACACTATGTTGATGGGCTTAAATGTCACCACGGAGACAGTAAAATTGGATACGCACGGGGAGACTGACTACTACTTAAAATTCTTACCATGCTTACAGCAAAGAACTATCCCCAGGCCACTCCTCACACGCCCAGGCACTTCAGAGCTGGCAGGTCTGTGCATCTGGGCATTCATTGTTGAGATCGTTCATGCTGTTAAAGCAGAAAGAAAGTTTTCTCCTTCTTCACCACCTTGGGCAGAGTTATCAGTGTTTAGAATAATAATAATAATGTACCTGCTTCAAACAGAATGCTCCTTGGCTGGCATTATCAGGCAGAGCCCTGCATAGCCCCCAAACACAGGGCAAGATCGACACCTACTGGCCGCATCGATTGTTGCAGTGGATTTGGCTTTTATAATGGTCTCTTTTTTTGCTCTTCTTGATCGCTTCTCATTTTCTGTCTAGAAGACATGGGAAATAAGTTATCACTACAAAGCACGCCTGTTCTCCAGGGAGCATGCAGGCAATCAAGCCCATCACAGCCATGGTGAGTATCCTAGTTAGCATTAACTGTCAACCCGACACAGCTTAAACCAACCTGGAAAAAGGACTCAGGTTGTCTGTGCGCATGTCTGTGGGACATTTATCTCAGCTGTTGATTGATGCAGAAGGGCCCATCCCACTGTGGATGGGACTATCCCTGGACAGGTGGTCCTCCCCTAAATTGCTTTTGGTCGTGTGTTTGTCATAGCAACAGAAATAAATTAGGACAAGGACCTAGCAGGAAAGACCACATAATCTTGCCCTATTATCGTGAAGATGCACAGTCTGCCTCAAAGGCCTTTAAGATTATCTAAATCATTTTCTAAATCAAGAGATGTATTCTCAGATGACAAGATCAGAAAACGGTGCAAAACTGAAACAGACGTTTTCTCTGTGTTAGTGGTTCTAAACCTTCCTAATGCTGTAACCGCTCATGTGGTGACCCAGAAACCAGAGCATTATTGTGTTTCTACTTCATAACTACAATGCTGTTACTGTTATTTTGTTTATTACTGTTATTGTGATGTAAATAACTGGTGCGCAGGATATCTGATATGCAGCCCCACCACATTTTCCTGTGGCTGCACCTGTCTGGCCCCTCACAGATCAGAAACAATGTATCTGATCTGATACCTCGCGGTGTCACCGGAACTGAAACAGACACCCTGCGCTGTGTCCACAGGCAGATGTGAAACAGACAACCTGCTGTGTGTCCACATGGGACAGGCGGACGACAGTTGCACACCTCCTCATTGCTGATATCAACATGCCGCCCTGACTCTTCACCACCTCCCACTCTCTCCCAAACCCCCCTCAACACTCTTCAGCAAAATCACGGGCTTCCTACCATGTGCCTCACAATAAGGAGCAAAATGTGTGGTTTCAAGATTTGGAGGCTTTGCTGCACTTGATAAACCACTAATCTCATGCACATGGCTGCCTGTATCCTGTCGTGTTGCCGTTTAATCACTTCCGATTGTGACTTTCGCCCTGAGGTTTTGAGGTCTTCCCAGGGAAAATTGAAGCTCTGTTTGCACATCCTCCGTGGGCACCCGGGAATCTCCTTTTTCAGTAAGGAGTAAGGATCTAATAAGAAGCCAGGCCTCAGGGATAAAATGATGAATAAAGCAAGGTGATTTTCCCCTGTACATTTAGATTATTTTTTATGTATAGTGGGAGCTTTGAAAGGCTACACAGTCATAACGAAAGAGAAAAGAGCCCTAAAGTACAGGACAAGCAAGCTTAGCGGAGAAAGTAGATAGGCTCTGGTCCCACAGGAAGAGTAAGAAGAGTTGGGAGAGAAAAACAAGTCAGAGCTAAGCCCCGGAGATAAGTTGAAGCCCTGCTGGAGACAAAGAGAAAAGAGCAGAAGATGGCATACACATTTTAAAGAAATATTGGCTGGGCTGTGGAGATGGCGCGGTTGATGAAGCACTTGCCACACAGGCGTGATGAGCTGAGTTCAAGGCCCCAGGACCCACATCGTGAAACTAAGCACAGGCTGGGGAAATGGCTCAGTGGCAAAGCATATGTTTCGCAAGAATGGAGGCCTGAGTGAATCTTCAGAGCCCACATAAAGCTCAACACAGATGTGTGTGAGTCTGTCATCCCAGAATCCCTACAGCAAGAAAGGGGTAGAGGCTGAGACTCCCCCAAAGCTCGTGGGCCAGCTGGCCTGGTGTGCGCAGTACAAGCAATGACTGCTTGTCATCACCTTCTACTTTGAGACAAAAGCTTGTGGTCTGTTCTCTGACCTCCACACAGGCACTGTGGCACACATGCTCACAGGCACTCAGACGTACAGGCACACAGGCACACAGGCAACGTGATATACATGCACCCGGCACAGATGCACAGTGACACGCATGCACACAGGCACACACGCGGACATGCACATCCACGCATACAGACACACACCCAGCAAGCCCAAACAGTCACAAGTGGATCCGTGGGTAAAATACCTGATTCGCAAGCGTCAGGAATTCAACTCAGATCCCCAACACCCACGTGAAAAGCTGAGCATGATGACACAGGCCTGTTACGCTAGCACACCCTGAGTGCTCTTCAGCCAGCTGAAGCAGTGAGTTCTAGGTTCTGCTGGACACCAAATAAATAAATAAATAAATAAATAAATAAATAAATAAATAAATAAATAAATAAATAAATGAATGAATGAATGAATGAATGAATAAATAAATAAATAAATAAGGCTGAGAGGTGATTGAGAAAGACATCCCCACTTCTAGCCCCTGGTCTCTACATAACACACCGCACACATAAGTACACAGGGACCATACATACCTACAGACAGAGAAAGAAAAAAAAGAGAGAGAGTTAGTACACACCTGTAACCCAATCACTGAGGAGGCAGAGACAAGTGAATCTCTGGGGCTGGTTTCCCAGCCAATCTAGACAAGTTCCAGATTCAGTGTCTCCGAAAACAAGGTGGAAGATGATTGAGGAAGCCAAGCATTGTTAAGCTCTGGCCTCTGCACTCATCTACCTGTAACAAACACACACGCACAGATAGACCTGTATACACAGAGATACACCTAGACAGAGGCACACATACAGGCAGTCGGACAAACAGACAGAGAGACAGAGCATAATGCATAAAAGGTAGTTGCTTTAGCTGGTGGTTTCACAGCCAGTTTCTGCTCCACTCAGATAGAAGTCACAATAGCTGCAGCAATACTTAGGCACTGAACCCTATTGACCGGCTTGACAAACCTGGCACTTACAACCCTAAGCCTGGAGAAATAAAGCCACGTGACTCCAAGCCTTAGAAGCTAGAGGTAGGTGTGTGTGTGTGTGTGTGTGTGTGTGTGTGTGTGTGTGTGTGTTTAGCATAAGGACTTCTTGATATGAAATGGGGGGGCCTGAGACCCCCCTAGTTAGCAGCCAGAGCCAAGTCCAACCCTAAGTCGCAGCCGTATCTGCTGGCACCATCCCTCAATGTCTCTGCCTCCACTGCCTGCCCTGGCCATGCTCTGGAGCTCTCCAGCTGCTGCAGCCATCACCAGAAGCAGCAGCTGCTTCCCTGCCACTCCTGCTTGAGGTAACAGCTCAGCCCACTCTGCTTATGATAAAAATGCCAATCAGGAAGAGAAAAGGGCACTCCAGGGGTATCTTTTGTAGGACCTAATTCTACGACACCAAGCATTGCTACTGGGTGTCTCCTGGCTGATTGAAAGAACCTACCTTCCGGTTGAAAATCCCCAGTTTCTCATGGCTGCCACAGCCCAGTGTTCCCCCACATTTTAACCTCACTGCCCTTGAATCAAGACTTTGATTTGTGTCTAGTTTTGTGACACAAATGATTCATACTGAATCGTTAACATAGATAACAGCACACGCCCTGTACCTGTGTCCTGACTTATCCACTCAGGACTTAGTGTGAGGTTGGGTCCTCTCTTTCCTCAAACTGCCCCGCAACCACAGTTCACAGAAACCACAAAGCTCCTCTTTGGGTCCCAGCTGAAGCTCTGGCTTATGAATTCTCAACATCCTTTGGTAAGCATCCAGGCTCTGGTGACAGTGGTTCCAGTACACTACAGACCCTCAGCCTGGTTGGTGCTCTCCTGTGCTCTGTCTTCTCTCCTGTCAGGATTCCCACAGAAGACTCTACTCTGACCTTGTTTCCACACACCTTGTCTCTGTCTCTGCCTCCTGGAACAAGCATAGGAGCCTTAGCCAGGCAGGACATGCCACTTCTGTCTTCTGAGGTGTAGAAGCCACTGCCTGGCAGCTTCTTCACTGTGGCTGGCCTCTCCCATGTACCCTCCTCTTCCTTCTCAGTCACCCCAGGGTGCTCTTCAGACACCCAAATCCATGCCCAGCCTGGCACATGCTGCTGGATCTTCTTGGAACACCACTTCCCTGAAGTCTTCATGATGCACTGTGGTGGCAAGGTCTCATCACTGAGGTCTTTCTGGTGGGCCCCTAAACCCCACCTCTTGCCGTATTTCCCTGGTAGCTCTGAGCATCCACTGGCTGCTCATGCGGAGGTGGGAGCTGTCTGTTCTCTGCCTCACTCTGGCACTTAGAGATGGCTGCTCCTCGATTCCAGGCGTTTGCTCAGTGCTACACAGATACCCATGGGGGCTGCCCCTGCTTGCCAAACCAGTGTGCACAGCAATCTCAAAAGGTGAGTTGCAATGATTTCCACCTCAGATGAAGGTGGAAGCCTGCAAGGTTGAGTGGCAAGGGCAAATGCAAGGAGGTAGAAGCCTGACTCCTACAGACCTGAGACACCCGAACCAGCATAGCCTCCTCCTACAGACCTGAGACACCCGAACCAGCATAGCCTCCGTAATGGCCGTAATGCACCACGTCACTGCCTCCAACTTATGCAGCCCAGTCTATGCTGCAACCCTAAGAGCCCTTTATGATCATGGTGGGCTTCAGCACGTGCACAGCTCCCAAAACTGTGACCTCCCATCCACATCAGCTTACAATTCCTCCTCAAGGTTGAGAAAGCAGAATTTGCCTTATGATAGAGGCTGAAACTGGCTGTAATGTATAAGGAACTATGAATTAGATTAGCACTAAAATTATTTACTTAGGAGGTCAGCATTCTGACTATCTCCTTGCAGAGTTGTCCAATAAAGCAGGGCAGCTTAGTCTTCCTGTGGGCTCCCTAGTAAGGGGAGCAGGGGCTTTCTCTGGACTCTGTTGCCTGCTTTCTATCACTTCCCCCTGGTGGGGCTGCCTTGCCTGAGCTCAGTGGAAGAGGATATGTTCAATCCTGATGTGACCTGATATGCTAGGGTAGGTTGGGGGTGTCCCCTTTTCTGAGCAGTAGGAAAAGGGGAATAGAGGAAAAGGGGACTGGGAGGAAAGGAGGAAGGGGGATAGGATCAGGATGTAAAGTAAATTTTTAAAACATTTTTTTAAAGAATTCAGGTAAACAACAAACCACTTATTATTTTCTCTTAACTAGCAAAACCCTTTACCAGGCGAACATTCTGTCTATGAGCTCCAATACATATGATCCATAAATGTGGTATTTATTTTTGATAAATGTAGCTAACTGCATGGTTGTACAGTTAATGTATAAGGGAACAAATAAAATCAATGAACTTTTAGGGGAAAAAATGATATCAGAGTTGACGGATGACAAGTCAGGTTTTTGTCAGCCTATGCATTTTATGTTTTATTTTGACTACAGAATCACTCAAAGGAACATATCTGACTCCTGACATATGTAACGTCATAAATGCCATTTTTAATTTTAAACTTGCTGACAATTTTTAGAAAGTTTTTATCAGTTTTTTAAATATACTTCAAAAATAGTAGGAAGATATAATCAAAAATTAATGAAAAAAAAAAAAAACAGAGGCCAAGTATTTAAAAGAAATCAAGAGACAATGGGAGAGTTTAGAGGGATGAAAGGAAAAGGCAAATTTTATTTATATGTTACAATCTCTACAAATTAAAGAAGTAACAGAAAATTTAAAGAAATATCTGTGTTCATAATAGAATGTACCGGTTCTAAGTATAGGCTGTTCTGAAGTTTTTAGGATGAAAAAAACAAAAAACAAAAACAAAGAAAAACAAACAAACAACTTGTTATTTCTCCTGGCTTGAATCTTATGGACTGTGTGCTATCTTAGAAAAACTACCCAGATGCCATGTGATTTGATACCCACAATTCTAAAAGCCTCTGACAAGATTTGAGGTTTTGGAAGAATAAAATAACACATAAAATTTTGACCTGCTACTTGGGAAGTACTTTTACTATATCTAGATGTCAATAAGCCTTAATAAATTAAAGGACACGCTATGAGGACGGACGAGCCTTTGAATGTCCTATGGTAGGTGCAATAAATCAGACCCAGAGGACAAATATTGGCTAATTTCAACTACATTAAGCACATAGGATAAACAGACTCACAGCAACAGGAAGCAAAAGTATCAGCGACTGAGGGAACAAGGAAAGTTAGTCCTTTAGTGGAAACAGTTTCAGTCTGGGAGGAAGGAAAGTTTCCTGACATAGATGGGTGAGATGGGCTGCACAATACGAATGCAATCAATGTAATCAGATTGTGTATAAAAACAGCTATAATGGTAAAACCCATATCATGCATCTCTCTTATAATAAAGTATTACCATGAAGTCATGCCAGCACATTATCCTAGTGATTGGAATCTAAGCCAGTTCACCAAATCCTGTTCGATAGCAATGTGCCAGACTGGAAGGGACAACGAAGTCAAGGGCAGATGGGAAATGAGACACATTTCAGACAAAGGGAACAGCTTGTGTGGAGGTACTGCCTGCGTCCAGAGAATGCCTGGAAGAACCAGGCACTTTCCAGTGTTGCTCTGCGAGCCACTAAGAGTGTTTCTTCACCTGCTCAACACATGGGTGTCTTCTCTTGAGAGGCTCTCTCTTCCACTCCCTCGGTCCGTTACTTGCTTGTTTTAGCTAGTGTCATGTTTCTGGCATGTTCTGTTCTGATCTATGTCAGGTGTACACTTTGCAAATATTTTCCCAGTCTCTGGGTTGTTTCTTCACTCTGAGCATGCACTCCTCCAAACGCACTTCACAGGTGATAGCACTTCTACCATCATCTTCGTTGCCTGTGCCTTGGGAGTCATTGAGCACTGTTTCCTGAGCCAAACAGCTCAAAACCTCTTCACATGCTCTTTGACTAGTTTTACCATTTCAGATATTACATTTAAATCTTCAACCCATTTTGAGCTTTGTATTGTTTTGTATTTGGTGGTTTCTTGTTTTTTTGTTTTTGTTTTTGTTTGCTTGTTTTCATGATAGCGGCTGGACATTCAGGTCTCGTTTTTCTGCCTCTAGCAATTTTATTTTCTCAGCACTGTTTAGTAAGGAGAATATTATTGTCTACATGTACATTCTTGGCTTTTTGTCAAAAGCCTTTGGTTTCGAGTCACTGATTAATTATTTCCAGGTTCTCTACCCTGCCCTGAGGGTCTACTAATCACCAGAGACACCCAATTCCAACCCACAATGAGATGTGACCTCATACCGGTAACAATAGCTTTAACCAGAAGAACAAGCCTTGTTAGGAACATGGAAAGTAAGGAACACTCATATTTGGTTGGTGGGAACATAAGTTAATGCATCATCATCATGGAAAAACTACACAGTGGCTACTCAAAAATAAAAACAGAACTACCATGTGACCCATCAATTACACTTTATATATTCAGAATCCAACACCCTCTTCAGGACTACTGTGTTCATGTATGGCCAAACACAGAGAGAGAGAGAGAGAGAGAGAGAGAGAAACATAGTTAAAAGTCCTAGAAACCTTGCACAGATGTAGCCCATGGCAGGTCAGTGTCCAAGTGGTTTCCATAGTAATGGGAAGAGGGACTGCCTCTGACATAATATGATTGGCCTGCTCTTTGATCACCTCCCCCTGAGGGGGGAGCAGCCTTACCAGGCCACAGAAGATGACAGTGCAGCCATTTCTGATGTGATCTGATAGATTAAGATCAGAAGGAAGGAGAGAAGGACCTCCCCTATCAGTAGTGGACATGGGGAGGGGCATGCGTGAAGAAGGGGAAGGGAGGGTGGGACCAGGAGGGGAGGAGAGATGGGCTTATGGGGGGATACAAAGTGAATAAAGTGTAATTAATAAAATAAAATTAAATTAAAAAAGTAAAATAAACCTATTTTTTAAAATCAATAAATGTACAAAGTTATAGCTGGAGTGAGAAATTCATTTTCATATAAACCAAAAGAGATGGGGGACAGAACTTTGAATGTTGTCTCACAAACACACACACACACACACACACACACACACACACACACACACACAATAGCAACTATCTTAGAGGACGACTAAGCTAAATATCCTGAGTAGACCTTAAACAAACTACACCTTTCTTTAAGGGCTACATGTTTCGAGTGTGCAAGGTGGTGCAGACCTATAACCGCAGCACCGGAGAGGTAAAGCCAGAAGACAGAGCAGTCACCCTGTGAGCTCATACACAGTGAGTTCATGCTCCATCTGAGCTTCATAAGCAACGCTTACGAATGCTTAAAACACTGTTTTGATATGATCTCTCTAATGAGAACCTTGACTAACATGAAACACACGATGCTGACAGCAGAGGCAAGATAAGCCGTTTGATCTCTCATTTTATAAGATGCTGAATTTCACAAATAGTGGTGTGACTTATCAGTAGGTTGGCAATTTGTTTTAAGTAGGCCAAACCAGAAGCAAAATTAACTAATTAGAAAGTTACTATAGTAATTAAGGAACAAAATGAGAAGATCCTAGACCAGACAGTGAGGGTGGGTCTGAAGAAGATGAGCATATTTAATAATATTTTGGAAGAAGCTGGGTTGGCAGGATTTGACAATCAGTTGATTGTAGAAAATCATAGGCTCAGTGGCCAAGATATTAATTAAATAACTGTGTCCATCCTAACATTTTTTACTATTAGTGAAAATCGTACGTGAGGAATGGTGTCAGTCCTGCTCAGTCATGTTTCAAGCACCTCACTCTTTCCTGTCTGTGTCTGAAACGAAGCAATGAAACTACTTTACCCCTGTTTTCCACTAGCACTATTTCACACCTCCTTCCTCACCTTCCACTTTGAGTCTAACCCATGACAGTGGGGTAGCAGATTCCAACACTACGCTGGAACTGTATCAGGGTCAGTAATGCTGTGGGTGTACCCCAGGGTCTGTGGGTTTAGCAGCTGAGAGCCATTTATTATTAGCTGCACCAGTCCTGAAAAGAATTTTTTCTTTTGTGAATTTTCCTTCTGTTATTTTTCTGTTCTGCCGTAGTAACTGGAAACATCAAAGGTTTAAGAACTCCAGCTTGAAGCCATTATGTGGACCAAACTCCTCCAGTGTGTGTGGTCAGAAAGGACAATTGTGCTGGGTGTCATGATGGGATTATGGTTAATATAATCAGATTGTAGTTGCCTATTAACGTCTCTAGAATGGAAGAGGCCATACTGAGAGAACACGTGATGCAAGCATGGCCCATACAGAGCTATGACACAAACCAACTCTTTTTTTCAATTTAATTTTATTTTTATTAATTACAGTTTATTCACTTTGTATCCCAGCTATAGCCCCCTCACCCATACCCTCCCAATCCAACCCTCCCTCTTCTTCTATGCCCCTCGCCAGTCCAATGGTGGGGAGGTCCTCCTCCCCTTCCATCTGACCCTAGTCTATCAGGTCTGGCTTCATTGTCTTCCTCTGTGGACTGGTGAGGCTGTTCTCTCCTCAGGTGGAGGTGATCAAAGAGCCAGCCCGAGTTCATGTCAGAGACAGCCCCTGTTCCCATTACTAGGGAACCCTCTTGCACACTAAGCTGCCATGAGATACTTCTATGCAAGGGTTCTAGAAGCTTTATTTGAATATCCAGAAGCTGGAAACAACCCAGATGTCCCTCAGTTGAAGAATGGATACAGAAATTGTGGTACATTTACACAATGGAATGCTACTCATCAATTAAAAACAAGGAAATTATGAAATTTGCAGGCAAATGGTGGGATCTAGAAAAGATCATCCTGAGTGATGTATCCCAGAAGCAGAAAGACACACATGATATATTATCACCTATAAGTTGATATTAGACATATAATATAGGATAATTATACCAAAATCTGTACACCTAAAGAAGCTAATCAGGAAGGACCCCAGGTAAGATGCTCAGTCTTCACTCAGAAAGGCAAATGGGATAGATATCAGAAGATGGAGAAAATAGGGAACAGGACAGGAGCATACCACAGAGGGACTCTGAAAGACTCTACCCAACAGAGTATCAAAACATATGCTGAGGCTCACAGCCAAACTTTGGGCAGAGTGCAGGGAATCTTATGAATGAAGGGGGAGATAGAAAGACCTGGAGGGGACAGGAGCCCTACAAGGAGAGCAACAGAACCAAAAAATCTGGGCCCAGGGGTCTTTTCTGAGACTGATACTCCAAACAGGGAACATGCATGGAGATAACCCAGACCAACTCTTGAAGGGTCTCTTGTTAGAGAAGGAGCAGGTGAAGAAGGAAACAGAAAGTGCATGACAACTAAGATGGAAGAGCAAGAACATGAGGCCAGAAACCTCGGAAATCCCTGTTGGGCACTGAAGGCCTGCAGTGTTCCTGGAGAGCCACCAGTCATCAGTCTGTGTGGGAAGGTCAAAGAAGTTAGCCTGCTGGCAACAAAGGACAGTGGTGGCAAGAAATGCCAACAGAGTAGGTGAAGGTGCCAGCGCCACATCCAGCAAAATCTTTCTTTTCTTGGAGTTTCTTTTATCTGAGACGCCACTGAAAGGTTCTGGCTTCAGTCATAGTGTTGGAGGAGGGGCAGGTCTTCCCACTTCTATTGAACTGATTAAGAAAATCCCTCACAGATGTGACCAATGCCTGGTCTGTTTGTAGAACATCAGTTCACAGATAGAAATAGAAATCTATTCAGATCGAAATCAAGCCCAGAGTTTCTGACAAGAGAAAAGAAATAGGTAGTCCACAGGTACCAATGTGGAGGAAGGGCAGGAAAGGCTGAAGCAGGTTCAGTGGGTTTTTACTTTCTGCTCTCATTATTACCATACTTACCCTTTAAATCAGCAAGAAGAATATGTATATATGTAAATGTATGTATGTATACATATACACACATACATATATACTTGTGTATGTATATACAAATGTATATCTATTTATTATTGCTAATTTATACTTTATATATTATAAAAATATATATAATTTAATGTCTTCTCCCCTCAAAAACATCATCTAAGGCTTGTTTTTGTCCCAAGCCCCTTGTGTGTTGATGTCTTCAGGAAGCACACAGGACATACAAATGGGTTCCCACACTCCCCACGTCCAGTCCCCTGAGGGACAGCTACAGTGGCACTCTGTTGAGGGAGGTGCATCTACCTGGAGCAGAAAGGGAGGCAGTGGTTGATGTAGGGAGGTTGCTGAAGATGGGTCCCCATCTCCGTGCACAGGAAGGCTCTCAGCACACACAGCGTCACACTCCTTTATTTATGTCTGTCTCACATTTACATACCTGTTTCTTCCAAAGGGCCCTGACCTTTCTGTGGCTGTGAATCAAGAGTTTGCTGTCTCTTTAACCTAATAAAATGTCTCCAGATAACAAGTAGCTAGCATCCATTAAATGTCTACTCTGTGCCACAAATACTGCAATTTTATTTTAGGTTTGGGGGCACAGTTGTTGCCTCAAAGTGTGGATGCTGCTCTAAAAGCTGGTTGGCAGAACAGACATCTGAAGATGCCCCTATAGCTAGCCAGAGTTTTTATTTTCTGGGTCTCTCTGCCCAATGCCAGATGTGGCGTTCAACAGCTGTGCCATCTGGTCTGCTCGTTAAGATAATAGGGAGAGCTGCTACAAATAAGAGCAGTTCCCATAATTCCTTGTTATTCTAGAAGACAGAATAGGACCAGTGGGTAGAAGAAAAAAATTCAACCTTCAACACCATATGCAGAAGTTAGTCCTAACAGTTTCGAATATGCTGTGTGTGTGTGTCTGTGTGTGATATGTGTATGTGCCATGTGTGTGAACGTGGGTGTGTACACAGGTGTCGCCCTTCATTTTTTCTTGTTTGAACCTCAGTCTTGTTGCTATTTCTCTACTGTTTATAGCAGACTATCTGGCCCACAAACTTTCAAACATCCCCCAGTCTCTTCCTCCCATTTCCTATAGAAGTGTTGTGATTAAAGATGCTTCCATTACCCACCTGGCTCTTATGTGTGTTTGAGGATTTGCTTTCATACAATCCCTTCACTTGCTTGTAATCATTGCATACTTTCATTTCCCTCAAAGGCCCCATTGTCCCAATGCATCATCCTACTTGTCCTCATCCTCCACGTGTACTTTGCTCAGAATTTGTTTCCTAGTTATGTTCTATTCAAACCAAGTGAGATTGTTCTCACTTGATTCTCCAGTACAATGGGTCAGAGATATTTGTAGATTAAATAGCAACAGGACACATGTTACATTACAGCAAGATAAGAACACTTTCACAATGTGCTCTCTTATCTACCAAACACATCTGACATTCCTCAGACTTATGTTATAGCCACATGGCTTCTAATACATTCCCCACAGAAACTACAACAAAGGAAGGAACTATATTAGCTGATGTTTGCTGTTGGCCTTCTTACTCCTATCATCTGTTAATTAAAATAGTTAAGAATTTCTTCCAACCTTTTAAATACCTCTGACCTTTAAATCCATAAAGCTGATAGGAGCCTGGGAGTGTGTTTATTCTGAGAGCTTTCCGGTGGAATTCATAATGCAGGTTGCTAATGAGCACAATAAAAACAGGAGCCATATAGGTGAGGGGAACGTTCCAAGCCATAATTGCAAGCTCCAGTCGCTCATTTATTTTGCATTTTCCCCATATAGTGTTTAATTAAAGTAGCCTTGGTTATTAGGGAAGAAAAATGCACTAATTATACAATCACCCAAACAATTTAGTCAAATATGGCAGCCCCAGGATCTTGGATTAATGAAAATGCTTGGCATCTGTGAAGTCTCTTGGGTGTCCGTTGTTTTGGGGCTCAGGAGGAAATGCTCCCAGAGAAGCCTGAAGTCTGCCATTACGGTCCTTGGTCTTCTTTCCATGCTCTTGTCTCCCTCCACCCGAGCGAAGAGTTTCCAGCACTGTGGTGTACTAAATTTGCCCAATTCTGCAACTTGCAAATGCATGTCTGCCCTCACTTAGCTGGGGTGGTAACTCATGGTGTTGCTGGAAGTTTGAAATCTGCTTAGGCCCATACAGGACAGGCTGGAGGGCAAACAGGTTGGGCTGGCCATAAGCCTTGGTGGCCTGGCCAGTGCTGAAAGTGGGTAGAGCTCTGCCTGGCCCACATGTTTTGAGCATCCATTTCCCAGAGACTGACATCTAGGCACCTCATTCCTTAAAATACACTGACCCACGCTCCAGTGTTTATCTTGGTCATTTCCATTTTATTTTATGTTTAGTTCTACCAAGTGTGTTTAAATGGTCTCTGGAAATAATTATTTAAAACAAAACAAAACAACTAAGAGCACAGGTACCTACGGAATTGCCCGGGGGCCTGCCTTTGTGACATTTCTTGCCTCTGAATGGAAGGATCAAGTTCAGAGAATATAGACTGATTTCCCAGACTGCTTTATCAGGGACTGGCCATCAGGAGCTGCTCAGTTTTAATCAGTGAAGTTCAAGGTTTCAGTGAAGCTGACAGCTAGAGCATCAGTCACTCCTGGCAAATGGTTAGCCGAGGCAGGACCCCTTCAGGGATGGATTTCCTAAGAGGGCATCATTGACCTTCTGTGTGTCTCCAGAGTGCATGCAGGATCCTTGAGGAGAGGGAGTAGTGAAAGGGAGTGATGGGGCCTCTGCTATCTGCCCAGGTGAAGCGTCAGTCATAATGCAGGTGCAGCCAAGGACAGCTCTGACTTCTGGCATGCATATAGGGGGTAGACGGGGACGCAACTGATGACGTTTTGCTTGTCTAACAGGCTGGACTGGAGGGTTTGACAAGGTGTTTTCCACAGTCCACAGTCAAGCTATGGAATCCAACTGGGATTCAGCAGGGTTCAGGAGGGCCCAGCCACACAGAACCTGCACATGCTTCCCCAGTGCCGGGCATCAAGTCCTCATTCTTCTCAGTCAGAGGCTTAGCTTTGCAGTGGGAGTTCTAACAACAGATGACTTTATGGACAACAGGGTGGGAACAACTTTTCTTGTTGGCCAAATCCATGCCTACCTCTGAATCTGGAGAAAGAAAGGGCCCCAGTACCCAGCCAGCTCAGTTCCATTACTGAGAGAGGGAAAAATTAAAAGAAGCCTGGAGAGTCCCGGATTGTAGGATCTGACAAGAAAGAAACAAACAAACAAAAACAGAGTATTGTATCCACCATTGGATATGAAGACTTGGGAGTTGAGGACGGGCCAGTCAAAATCAAATGGGGCATGTAGGTCCCTGGGTCATGGAGGTCAGCAGGCTCTCAGCTAGCACCATTAGCAGTCTCCAGGTTCTGACTGACTTGCAGACACCAGAAGAGCTGGGCAGAATAACACAGGCTTTCCACTTCTTTCCCCTGACTAATTAGATAGCTATAAAGTGAGACTCTGGAAGTACGCAGACAGACCATGGATGTCCCTTTGGGAGTGAAATATCAACTTGACCTCAAACATGGACACTATGATCATGCCCCACTCCACCTGCGGTGGCCACAAAGACACTGTAGCTCTGTGTCCCATGTGGCTCTGAGGACAACACTCACAATAACCCGTCAGAAGGATGCCTTAATATCGAAAGATGAAAACATGCAGCTCTTGTACAGAAGCCTGATAGGGACATTCCGGACTGAGATTGTGCTGGTTGCAGGAAGGATGTGGTGCTGCAGGGTGAAGGGTGTGAACTTTGTGTCCTAGGACTCAGGGAAACATGTAGACAAGTGTCAGGATCAAAGGAAAACCGTGGCCAAGTCCTAAGTCTTTTCTAACAGCATGACTGCGAGAATAATTGTTCAGACCTACAGTCATGGTATAACATAAATTGGAAACTTATAAAAACATTGGCTCAAATTTTATATGAAAATTCAAGAGTTGTCTGCAAGCCCATCAAGAGTTTGTCATAATGATTATCCAAAGAAGTTTTTTTTTTTTTTAACAGAATATTGTTGAGAGTGGAACTGTATACACAATCAAACTAGACTGTTTGTCAAGGGCTCAGCTCTGTTCAACACCCAGAATACAGGCAGAGCTGTTGGTAACAGAACCACAAACATTGTGTCATGTCATAACCATAAAAGTCTACTTTTCAAATGTGCCATTTCAAAAACATCTCACAGAAGCATGACGCACAGCAAAGAGAGTGGGGTGGGATTTTTGCTTTGTGTGTGAGTGTGTGTGTGTGTGTGTGTGTGTGTGTGTGAATTATGTCCTGAGCACATCTCAAGACAAAATGCCTGAAAATAAAGAAAGTAAATTTTCATTTAAAGAAGGCTTTTCCAAAAGCTACATCTCACAGATGCACGGTTCCTACTGGAACAACTGTACCCATGCAAACGCTTTATCCTTTTGTAATGAAAAAATCAGAGGCTTAAAACTCTGTTAAAGTAGCTGATCATACTTAAACTCCACATTTCAATATGCCTGTGCCATGCAGCAAAGTTAATCAAAACAGCAAGTAAGTATCAAATGCTGCTGGGGCTGAAATCTATTTTCCTGAGAGTCTAACATTGCAGTTCCAATAAGCCATCTGCTCCAAAGTTCTCAAAGATTAGAAGCTGAGTTCTGCCATTCCACCATTCATCTCTAACTTCTTCCCTTCTCCCACAGCCGTGAATGTGGTTTTGAGCTGACAGTCACCAATCAGCTACTCGTTAATTAAAGCTGGGAAAGTAGGGGGGGTAGCCAGATTACTAAGAGGGTTTAACAACCCAGGATCTTGCTTGCCTAGGGCTACAGACACACTTTTCCCAAGTTCTCTGTGTGGTTAGCTTCTCATTGAACACATCCTGGGACTAGAAGTGAGCCCATAAAGTGTGAGCCCATTTTAGGTGTCTGTTTATGCAGTAAGGCAAAGTGTGCCCTCAGAATAGTATTGAAAGGAAATTCCTCTATTTAGCATCTTATGCATGTGTATGGCTAAACGTATATGTTCATATAGGTATATATACATTATATTTGTGTGTATACACACATTGTGTGCATATATACATACATGTGTACACATATATGTGTATATAATATACATATAATTTAAATTTTGGACCGTATAACCACATCTGCATAGAAGGCCTGAGTTTCTACCTATTAATCAAAATAAAAGGCAACCCTTCTAGACTCCTATCAACCAACTCCAGCTCCTCCAAGACTCTGCAGAGGAAAATGGGCTCTTGCAGCAACCTTGCTCTGGCACACTGCTCCCTTGCAATGTACCTACGTACTTTTACTTTTTATGCATAAAACAACTTTCAATTTGTGTGTGTGTGTGTGTGTGTGTGTATCTCTTAAATTCTTTGAACACTGTGTCAAGGACCTGATATTTAACAGGTCCAGACAACTACCAACAAGAGAAAGGTCTCTAAAGTGTAGGTAGAGTATCTCAAACATGTTGGGTGCTGCTTAGTCAGAGTTTCTGTTGCTGTGAAGACACACCATGACCACAGAAACTTATACACTTAATTCAAGCTGGCTTACAGTTTCAAGGCTTACTCCGTTCTCACTGTGGCAGGAAAGCAGTGTGCAAGCAGGCATGGTGCTAGAGAAGGAGCTGAGAGGTTTGCATCTTGATAGCCAGTGGGAGAACTGACCTGAGCTTCTGAGACCTCAAAGCCTGGCCCCACAGAGACACTTCCTCCATCAAGGCCACACCTCCTACAAGTGCCACTCCCTATGGGTCAAGCATTCAAACACATGAGTCCACGGGGACCATTCCTAGCCCCCACCACAGTGGGTGTGTAACGTGAATGAGATTCCAAACCTAATCATACCGCACAGGAGCCCTCTAACCCAGGTTAGCCTCCTGAGTTAGGAACGAAGACTGTAGCTCCGTGGGTAGAATGTTTGACTAACATGCACAAGGCCCTTGTTTCAATGCCTGGTTCATAAAAACAAGGTGCGTTGATCTGTCCTGTAATCCCAAGCACTAGGGGGCTAGAAAAGAGAGCATAGTCAGTTCAAGGCCACTGTCATCTACATAAAGGGTTTGTGGTCATCCTTGGTCATATGAAACCCTGGAGAAAGAAAGAGGAGGGGGAGAGGAAAGGACAGGCAAGAGAGATGAAGGAAGGAAGGGAGTAGAGAGGGGGAAAGGGAACTGACTGAGTCTTCCACAGTCACCCACTGCACCTCTCTTTCACATGAGCCACAGCCGCAAGGCTTAAAAAGCAGGAAGTTCCCATTTAGAGTCTTAAAGGCCAAAAGCTCCAGGTCAGGCTAATCTTTCTGAGCCTCCTGTTAGTTGTAGACCTCCCCCCTCACTGTGACTTCAAGTAGTTGTCACTGTGTATGTGTGTGGGTCTACTGTCTCATAAAGGCATAGCCACATTACAACAGGGCCACATACACACACAAACACACACACACACACACACATACACACACACACCTACCTCCTCATCTGTTTTACTCACTAAAGAACTGTGACCTCACAAAAAGTGTCTGATATGGACCACTGATCCATCATCTAGAAGGGAAGAGGTGAAGCAGCTCTGTTCTCACCACCACTTCAGCTGAATCCCACCTGAATTCTCCCAAAGTGCACCAATAGGCCCTCTGTTGTCTGTTGCCTGGAATATGCCAACAGGTTTGTGGAACAAAGCAAAAAAAAAAAAAAAAAAAAAGTCGATGAAGTGAGAGTGGTATGAATCTTATTACGGTCACATTATGAGGTTACACAAATTTACTTCTATTTGAAAATATATGCAAAGTTTAAAATAATATGAGTCATAGGACATGAAGAAATCAAGCTTATAGCAACCTGTAAGCTCCATTCTGATTGGCTAGCTTCCATGCTAGAAGGTTCTATGCATGCCAACAGGAGAGAAAAGTCACCACAGTCCTACCCATAGGTAAGAACCCTGTGAGCTTCAGTAATAACTAGCCTGGAAAGATATACCCTCCAGATAATAGTGGTAGGATATTATGGGAACAACCATTTTCTGATTGGAGTTAAAGCCTGCTCTACAAGGTGAACCCCATGCCTGGTACTGTTAAGTGGGCCAAAACCCATGGCTGACTGTATGATAGGCTCTGCTACTATTATTCTGCTAAATGTACAAGGTAAAGAACTTCTTGTATGTTTTTTTCTCTTTATACCATAGATCAGGACATCACTCATCACAGAAGCTTCTTTTATTGGTAGATGGCAATTAATTCAACAATCTACAACTGAATAGAGTGCTCATATCTAAATAGGATATCTATATCACACCTCAAACCACAAAGCTCGGGGATCCTTGTGAAAGAAGGGATGAGAAGGTTTCAGAAGCCAGAGAGAGTGGATGTCTGTTGTGAGAAAGTATTTTGAAGATGTGATAACACAATTACACATACGAACTCATGACAAGTATGTCATGCAGGAAACTAGCACAAGATCAAGGCAGCCAAAATCCCAGTGTGGATAGGGAAGAGGCCCATGAAGCCCCCCATCCCCCATCCTTTTGGCAACTGATGCCACTGGGAGAGGAGAGTCCATTTTCTTCGACGCTGCTAGCCCTGAGAGGCTGCCCACGCTCCAGTTATTTGGTCCCACACCCAGGCACATATGACCACCATGAAGTGGACTCAGTGGGCATTAAATTTGCAAAGAGAGAGTGCATGGTGCTGGAAGGGAAACATGAGAGACTAGAGGAGAAATTAGAGAGGAGTGAATGGCGGAGGTTGGGTGGAGCAGATCCAAACATTATATGCATGGAGTAATAGTAAATAAAATGTTTAATGAGAAAAAACTTATATACAAAAAAATAGCTTGCACACTAAGGCATAAACTCACTTCTTTCAGGTAAGAAGTGTTTTTTTTTTAAGTTAAGATGCTGAATATTAGACTGTACGTGTTTTCATAGCCCACACACACAACACACACATGTACCACACACCTTGCACATTAACATACATACATCACAGACGCAACTATAAAAGAACTGGCATTTAAATACTTGCCCACACAGCCTTGGGTACAGCAGGACTGAAAGAAAGGAGGATTCTCTTGCACGGAATAAAGCCAGGCATGAGCTCTCTCTCTGGTTAACTACCTATAAGGAGTGCCACTTAGGTAATTTCTGAATTTGTATTCCCATCATTTCGGATATAAAAGTGAAGATTGTCCTTAAAAGAATGCTTTGGATTTCATTAACAGGCAGTGAAGAGCCTGCATTCTTGACCTGAGTCCTTTCATATTGAGACTCCCTGAACCTCTAAGGCAATGAACAATCTAATTTAAAAGTGAAAGATGAGTCAACACTTGACTTCTATGCAAATTAAGAGAAATAATAACCAGCTATCACTTCCTCCCACCACTGTCATGGCGACTCTGTCTCAAGAGTGAGTCTCCAATAGTCCAAGACCCATACTTCCACAACACACACACACACACACACACACACACACACACACCACAAACACAATGCACACACATTTCCTTTAAACATGCCACTTATGTTATAAAATTTTCAACTGTTGGCTAAAATACATACAACCTTTTTAGTTAAAATAACTGATTAAATTAAAAACGGTTTTGGTAGCATCAGAGTCATGGCTAAAGATGAAAGCCATCACAAGCAACATAGGTCCTGAGCAATAACAATAAATAGATTATTGAGCAATTCTATAGGAAGCAAAGATGCTGAACGAATGGTGGCCTTCATAAGCAGTGCTCTAGTGTGAGCACTAGAGCAGAGAGAGCAACTTGACATCGCCCTCTATGGTAAAAGAGGAAAAATAAAGAGGAGTGGAATCCACACCCAGCAGTGGTGCACTTAATCGTCCCAAAGCATGCAAAGCATGCATGGCCTCTTGTCTCAAATTGAACCCCTCTTACAAAAAAAAAAAAAAAAAAAAGACTGCAGGCTTGGCAGAGACAAGACGGTCACATGGGTGATATCCCTGTCTCTCTTCCACTCTCTCTCCACTACTCTCCCTCTTTCTTTACTTCCTTCAGAAGTAAAGGATGGAGTGTGCACTCATGGAATACTTGGCTTTTCAAAAAATAGTTGGTGTTGTGTTTATTTCTAATCACTAGAGACACATGGTACAAGCTGCCTTCGCCTATGCATATATGCAGGTTCCTCCTGGAACCACAGAGGTTTTGCTGAAGTAGATGACCACTCAGTTCCTGCATGGTATGCCTTGTAACCACTGTGATTCCTCACTACAGAACCTAGAGTGTGGGCCACACAAATCCAGTCACTGTGAAGTCCCTCCTGTGCAGAGGCCAGAAGGTTTCCTCTGATATGCAGTCAGCCAGATCGCCAGCACATTAAATTCCAGTCTGAGCCTGACGGACTGAAATATGTTGGAGACGAATGGAAGCCATGTATTACTATCTCTGACAGAGGAAAGCCAACTGTTTATGTTAGTCCCTGCCTTGTGAGGCAGAACAGTTCCTTCTAAAACAGTGATCACGGTGCCCAGGGCCGAGTTCCCCCTGTAGGAAAAAAACCCACCTTTGCAGAGCAGCTGATGGAGCTGGCACTTCTCAATGATCACTGCCTAAGACCCATTCATCCCTGCATTTTCCTAAGCCCAGTAATGGAGACAGCCTGGAATGTGATGCAAACCACCAGCTATCTGCTGTATGGCTCTAGATGGTAACACTGAACTTACATCCCTCCCATATGTCCTACATCTGGCATGGGGTCCTCAAGATCATCTCCCAGGTGGCCAATGTAACATCCTATTTTTCATTGCCAGATGTTATACTGTGTCTCCAAATCTGCTCCAGGAACCAGGAAAGATCTGCAGTGCATGCTGGGACAGATGGGCTCATGGAGCCAAACTCTTAAAAGTTCCACTAACTAGCTGACCCAATGGGATTGATTGCGGGAAAGTCTGGATCACACAGAGACTGTATGATCTCATTAAAAATTGGAAAATATAACTCATGTTTGGGAATCATTTTCATAATCCATAATATAACAATTGGCTTTTAATATTTACGACTACAAACTAATGGTACCAATAGACTTTAACTTTGAATTTCTGCACATATTATCTTTCTGGACCTGTCAGCATCAAAACTGACTGAAAATATTGGCTATAAGTAATCAATTTGGTTGGTTTTGGGATGATTACAATGAAAGAAATATAGTTCCTAATTCACACTGACTTCTTGATTATGTTGAATAATTTTCATTTTAGAATGAATAAAAAGGAGTGTAAATGATATAGACTGTTAAAACTAGAGGGATTGTTTGTTTGTTTGTTTGTTTGTTTGTTTATATATAGGGTGTTTTGTTTGAATATGTCTGTGTAATTCACTCTGTGGGTACTGGGAATCAAACGTGGGTCCTCTGAATGAGAACTTTCAATAGATAATTGTTCAAAATGATGTCAGGTTTGCTCTCTGAAACAGCACTCTGTACAAAGACAAAACCCAGTTTTCACTGACTGGCATAACAACCCTTCTAAGGAGGAGACACTGCTGCATTGTCTGGTGGCTTTATTTTTGTTCTGAATTGTGGGTATTAATCAAGGGCTACCTGGCATATCGATATCACTTTTCGTAAACAAATTGCTCCTGAGAAGCCGGAATGCACCTGAAATCCCTGGGGAAATAGTGCTGGTGCAGTGCTCTGAAAATTAATGTAAAGTAGATACTGATTCTGTTTGTCTATATTTCCTACTTGATGCTGAGTATGGCTCCCAAGAGTTCCAATGCCATGAGTAGCACAGCAAGATGTCACCATGTCCGCATTAGGCCATCCACAGAGTAGGATGCAATTGTGGTGCTTAGCTAGATCCTATTTGGCTTCTTGTGTGTGTTTCATTTGCCCAATTATTTATGCCATCAAAATTTATTTTCCTGAATTATCACTGCAGAGCAAGGGGAAAGACACTTTATAAATAAGGCAAGAAAAAGAACAGGTCATCCGCATGCGCCATTTACATAATTTCCTGTATGCATTCTCATTCGCAAGTCCCATTTTGATGGAGCTGTTCACGGAGGTCTAAAAAGAAGCATGCATTTTTATTTAAATGAGACACATTTCAAACAGGCTTCCTTCTTATTATTCAGAAACACTATGCTCCATTTGAATTATTTTTTTAGGTTTATGCATAAGGTGTCATTGTCACCATCTCATCCCTTCGACAAGCCTCTCTGCTGCACTTGTACACATGCACAATTGGACACCATACACACTCCACCCACGAGAACAGAGACTTGTCTACTTCCCACAGAATTAAGGAATGTGGGAACATCATCTCAGGAATTGGAAAAATAACGCTGGATGTCTCTGCTGTAAATGCCACCTACCCTATCACGCTGGTAGCCATTACTACCATGGCACCACACTTGGCCTCCAGACAGTTTTATAAAAGTTCAGACAGAACCTTTAAGCAATTAGTCCTTAGTCTTGATCAGTCCCACCACATTTTGCTGCCTGGTAGATACTGTGGTTGCATTACAGCAGCCTGATGAAGACCATACCAGAAGATTCTCTGGATTCCTTCTCTCTGGCTCCTGGCTAAAAGAAAGTCAAATAGAGATATAAGATTTGAGCTCTGGTGCGACCTGCTTTTTTACTCTGAAAATGGAAGGCTTTGTTCTAAGAGAAGAAATGAAGGTGAATGAACCTGGCTTCCATCACATGAACAATAAGTCCTAAGGAAGCTTGGGGGTCTCTACTTATCCAGGATGTAGACTGTGAGGCAGGCAGGCAGGCAGGCAGGCACCTTTCCAGGACTTCCTTCCTGATACAGGAGGTTCAGAAAAGCAGAGAGCAACATGGACATCAAGAAACCAGGAACCTGTCCTCCTGACCCCAAGTGCAAGTTGGCCAATGGGCTCCTGTGAGGTGCTTGCTTGTATGTTCCCTCAACCAGTCACACTTGGCCTTTGCAGACAGCAGAAGTGGGGACTCTGTACTTCCTGATAGGCTTTGAGCTCCCTGAGCTTAGATCCCAGCCTCACATGCCTCTGTGGCCCTAAAGGTCTGATGCTCTGAAAAGCTTGTCTTAATAGGTTCTCATTAAATTCTCTGACCAACATATGTATGGGTAACAAACAGTATTGACAGGTCTGAAACCAGCTACTATTTGCTGCAATACATGTATTGGTCCAAGAATTTTTTAAGATCTTTCTTTCTTTCTTTCTTTCTTTCTTTCTTTCTTTCTTTCTTTCTTTCTTTCTTTCTTTCTTTCTTTATTAGCTTTCTTTAATTATTTTTTATTTTTATTAATTACAGTTTATTCACTTTGTATCCACCCTGTACCTCCCTCCCTCCTCCCTTCCCAATTCCACCCTCCCTCTTCCCCACCCTTGTCCCTGTCCCAGTCCACTGAAAAGGGAGGTCCTCCTCCCCTTTCCTCTGATCCTAGTCTATCAGGACTCATCTGGAGTGGCTGCATTGTCTTCTTCTGTGGCCTAGTAAGGCTGCTCCCCCTCAGGGGGAGGTGATCAAAGAGCAGGCCAATCAGTTCATGTCAGAGACAGTCCTTGTCCCCATTACTATGGAGGCCACGTGGATACTGAACTGCCATAGGCTATCTCCATGCAGGGGTTCCAGGCCATCTCCATGAGTGGTCCTTGGCTGGAGTATCAGTTTCAGAAAAGACCCCTGTGCCCAGACTTTTAGGATCTGTCACTTTCCTTGTGGAGCTCCTGTCCTCTCCAGGTCTTACTATCTCCCATTTCTTTCATAAGATTCCCTGTACTCTGCCCAAAGTTTGGCTCTGATTCTCTACATCTGCCTCGATACCCTGCAGGGTAGAGCCTTTCAGAGGCCCTCTGAGGTAGGTCCCTATCCTGTTCCTTGTTTTCTCTCTCCTCCGATGTCCATCCTCTTTGCCTTTCTGAATGTGAATTGAGCATCTTAGCCAGAGTCTTCCTTCCCGATTAGCTTCCTTAGGTGTACAGATTTTAGTATGTTACTCCTATATTATATGTCTAGTATCCACTTATGCAGGTAAATGGTGGGAACTGGAAAAGTTCATCCTGAGCAAGGTATCCCAGAGGCAGAAAGACACATATGGTCCAGGAATTTAATGAGAACCTATTAATCTGTGCTTTTCAGAGCATCAGAGCTTGAGGGCCACACAAGCTATGTGAGTCTGGGATCTAAAATTCAGAGAACTCAAAGTGAGAACTTTACCAACTGAGCCATCATAAAGAATATATTGTTGAATAATAAATAGATAGTTAAAGAATCCAGAGGAAGTTTCCAGAAGTCCTAGACTCAAAGGAAATGAAAAATGTTTCTTTACCAGAGCATGAGGAACACACCAAAGACCATTCCAAGAAGACAGTGTAGAACTCTGAGCAGCTACATTACAAAATTACAAATCTCAGATACACTTCAAGATCTTAGAGAATAAGATAATTGCAAAACTGAAAGTGGAAATAATTAATAAATATTAAGCTGATTTTGATTAACTAGAACTCAAAAGAACAACACGAACAATGAAGGTTACATAGAGTTATCCGAAAAGAAATGTATGATTGATGAACTGTGACCTATTAACCAAAAGAAAAAGAAGATAAAAACGAGAAAATTACAGATGGAAAAGAAATTGTTGTAACACCTACCCCTTCGTATCCACTCACAACTTTTCAAACTGTTCCCAATCCTCTTTGAAACGAAACAAGGGAAGGAAAAAAAGGGGGGAAGAAAAGTCCCCTCTGAGAAGCAGGAGAGAACCGAGTGGCAGCAGCTACAATAAACTCTTTGCTGACATCCTGAATCAGAATATTCATCCCTTCTTCCCTTGCTGCTTCCTCTACTGCATTAGAAACTGATCTTGCAATCTGCCCAGCTGCACATCTAGGCACCACCTATAGCCTTACTTTTGCTTGCTTTCGTGGGTTCCAATATTCACCACTGTTCTCTACTCCAAGCTCTTCCAACCCCCAACACTAGGGAGGTAAGAAAGAAGGTGAGAGGGGAAAGGGGGCTTAGACCTCTTTACACTAATTCCTGATGATCTCAGGTGTTAAGTTCTTTGGGGCAGGGTTGATCTTTGCCATCAGGATATTCAATTTCTTCTCCTTTTTGCTTTGCATAGGAGCACTTGACAAACCACAACCAGCAGCAACCAGCCACCATCATCAGCCAACAACAGCAACCTGCCTCTCGGGGCCCTGGCATTTATATATCCTCCGAAAAGTTTCCAGAATTCCAAATGTCACACACTTGCAGAAAGTATCTTCAGCAGGCAGAACCACGGCACTCCTAGAGCGCAAGACAAATCATAGTTATCTGCTGTGGACAAGCTGAATCAGCCCCGTACCCCACACCTGGCAATCCAACAAAAACATATTCACGTAACACAACTGGGTGTTTTAAGAAACCAAAATCCTCACTAGGCCACGGCACTCTGAAGTCAAGGTGGGTCAGGACTAGAGTTCAAGGCTGCACCTGCCATCCATGCTGTGCATCACCTGACCTAAGGGAAGAGAGAGGCCTCAGGCACTTGGTTCTGGGTTCTGAAAGGCAGACACCTCACAGAGGCCTCTTTCCCTAAATCCCTGCCTTCGTGAACAACCACAGGTGTGTGTGTGTGTGTGTGTGTGTGTGTGTGTGTGTGTATTTTAATCATTTATGTTCCTAAGCAAATAATTAACTATTAATCTTTTTTTTAACCAATTAAGCTTTGGTTCTTCATTCCAATGATTCTCATTAGAAGTAATGGTCTAGCCTGCTGGAGCTTAATGCTGTTTTCTTTATTAAAATGCTTATTTTTAATGCCTTTGTGACAGCGTGACAGGGAGAGGAAATGGTTCCCATCAGATGTAGGTGATTTGTTGCCCTGCCCCTGTGATCGTGGGTGTTATTCTAATATTTTTTTAATGAAATGACTTTTTTTTCTACATCTTACAAACTGGGAAGCATTTCTGTATCTTATAAGAAATATCAAGCCATAGACTGTGAGGCAGTATCTAAACCCATTTCTCAGAGCTCTGTGCAAACATCAGTGTTTACAAGAGAGACTAGACCAAGGCAGCCCAATGTTTCTCTTCCCTGAAGACGAAGGGACACAGCCCTGGGCAAGAAGGTGTGCCTCTGTGGCTTCCCATGGATGAACACCAGCCCAGGCTTTAATACCTGAGCCACATACTGGGGATATTCCACACTTCACAGATCCAGAATTTTCTTCAGATGGAAACTTAGTTGGAGGCACCAATGCCATAAGAATCCCATGCAGAGCTACTCATATCTAAATATGTCATAAAAAGCCAGGCTTGCCACCACCGCCTCCACAGAGAGGAGGGTCTTCAGGACTCCTTGACAGACTGAAGACTCAGGACTGAATATAATAATCCTGGGAATGTAAGTCCCAGGAAGCCATTCAGTGGCTGGTCCCAGTGGTGCTAGAACTCCTGACCACTTTCAGCTACAGTCAACCACGTCAGGGAGCCTCTGTTATGCAGACACTGTTATATGGGTATCCCAGCATGAACTTTTAGTGTTGTCTCCCTTACCCTGCACCCCAAAGTCTCCCTCTGTGCTTCATCCTCGCCTGAGCCTGGTATTTCAGAACGGATCACTAGCTCCTGGGGTCCCATCACTCAAACGTCAGATATCACTCGAGGGAGGCCAAATGACAGGGTTCTTCCCAGAGTGACAGCCCTTAGTTTCTCTGAGTTCCAGTAATGAGAGCACGAGAGTTTTAGCATAGTGAACTTGGAGTGAACAGTCATACTTACTGCACAGACCTCATCCTTCCCCTCACCACAGCGGATCACGAAGAGAAGCAATGCCTGCCTGGAAACGTAACCTAACTAAAGCATTCATCCCCTACCTTGAGAAGCTGAGGCAAGGGAATCGCCTGAGGCCATCCCAGACTGTATAGCACATTCACCCGCCAATGCTACGCTGTGAAACTCTATCTGAAAACTAACAACAAATAAGTGAATAAATCTTCTGTGTCTCGTTTTCCTGATAGAATGAAGCAATTCATTATCAACTAGATGATTCGTGCTCACCCCTGTTAATATACCCAAAGGCAGATTATAGAAGTCCAATTAAGTTAACAATTGGTTATCTAATCCCAAATGATCATCCCTGAAAACATTCATACAAGTACTATATACAGGGTGAGCAGGTTATACTTAGGAACCTGTGTGTATGTGTGTGTATGTATGTGTGTGTGTGTGTGTACATATACATATGTATACAATAACAATTAATGGAGAAAGGCCATGAATTTGAATGACAGCAAGAAGGTGTATATGGGAGGGCTCAAAGGAAGGAAAGAGGAAAGAGAAATGAGAAATATAATTACATTATAACCTCAAAAATAAGGGAAAAACGAAAGTTAGAGGAAATTAAAGAAAATGCATGAAATAGTCCTCAGAGCTCTTCTGCTCAAACATTAGCAAGCTGGTTTGTTGTGACTGTATTTCATAAACACGGGGCATACATCATACTTAGAATGTGGCAACCTGCTGCTTCAGACAAGTTACTGTTAATATGACAGCTCCTCGGGCTGCTCCCTACCTAGAAGGCCCTTTCAGAGTTCACAGTGAGAGACAGGAACTTACTCTCCACACTGTGAGGTTAAGCGACCTGTAGGGGAGATCACTCACTACACAGGGAGGTGACACAAAGTTCTTTAAAGCAGTAAAAGAATCAGGGATACAGGGATCTGCTTCGAGTGAGCACACCACCCTCTAAACACCCAAATATGAAACCTGGATGTTTAATCCTTCTATTTACCACGGCAAGCAGCCCAGAGAGAATTGAGTTTTCCTACTTAGAAACATGGATTCTAAGTAACAAGTCTTTTCAGAGATGGCTTTACTGTCCCTTCCCCACCCCCCACCCCCCAAAAAAGCTGGATCATTTATCTACATAGAGTTTATAATATAGAGTAATTGAAAGAACATGAGTAACTTTTCCTATAAAGATCTGATAACTTCTAATATCAAAAAGGCCAGCAATTCAGTTAACAATAATTAATTATACCGTGGCAGAAACAATGATGGTATTTCCCTTTGAGAGAGCAAAGTGCACTGCAACGCAAACGCTCATGGCTATAGCAGAGGGAGACACTAACGAAATTTCCCTCTGCTGAGCTCTGCACTCCTCATCTCATGAACATTACACCCTGTTTAGTGATTTCCCAGCTTTGTTCAAGGTACAGAATAGATCTCTGGTCAACATTTCTGCTTCTCCCCTCGGGGGATCCAAGCTCGTTGCTCACCAAGCGGGACTGGGGGAAGCTTAGCCAGGGCCTGTGAGTGCAGAAACAGCCTTCTAGGGAGACAGCTTCAGTGAGGCTGAAGGGAGTGGAGAGGGGCACAACTGGGGTTATTTATACCCCTCGGGAGGTGGCCAGAGTCTCTGGGGGCAAGTTTTGTGTACAACTGACCAGGGCAGGGTTGTTGAAAAATATTTCATCAATATTCAGGGATGGAGACAGGGCTTGTAAGGGCAAACAGGAAGTGAGGCCTGGTAACTGTCAAGGTAATTAATTATTACTAGGGTTGACAGTGGGGTAACCGGGTTTCTGGCACCAGGTTGGGAGGGGGAAGGGAGCTTGCCATCCTTATCTGAGGAATCCAGAATTGAAGCTCACCTCAACCCTTCTTCCATAATCTTCAGCCATTACAGTCCCACATTTAGTCTCTTGCTTGGCTTAAACACACAGCCTTAGGTGTATTAACTCAAAGAAATGTGAAACGCACAAGCACAGCTAGAATGTTGCATGCTCCATGTTTGGCCACGAAATAGAAAAGCTAAATTTCCATCCTTATTATATAGAGGAGGACCCTGGGAGCCAATCAACGTGCTTGAAAATCACGCAGGGCTCAGACCTGTGGTCCAGCCAGAGAAATTTTAATTTTAAATTGATCAAACTCTATAGCCAAACTCCTAAACACTTGGAGTTTATTTCTTTACTGTGACTTCTGTATGGTAGTTTGCATTCTATAACTTAGGATCACTTTACTCACTGGTTCAGTCAACCATGAGTATCTATTGTAAGAATCAATATAGATGTTCTTAAAACTGAAAATAGGCCAGGAGGTGGTGGCTCACGCCTTTAATCCCAATATTTGGGAGGCGAAGGCAGGAGGATTCCTGTGAGCTTGAGGCCAGCCTGGCCTACAGAGCGAGTTCCAGGACAGCCAGGGCTACACTGAGAAACTCTATATCAAAAAAACAAAAAACAAAAAATGAAAAAAATAAACAAAAACTAAAAATAGAACTACCATATGAGCCAGGCTGCATACAGACTCAAAGAATTCTAAGTCTGTGTCTTAAGTTACTTTGCTGTTACTGTGATAAAAGATTCTGACAAAGGCAACCTGGGGAGGAAGAGTTTGCTTTAGTCCCAGGTAAGCCCATAATGACAGGGAAGTCAAGGCTACAGCAGCCTGGAGCAGCTGGCCACGTCACATCGACAATCGGGAAACAGGAAGGGGGTGGGGGAGGCAAACATGCTCCAATCATCTTCTCCATTTAAGAAGACCCAGGACCCGTACTCACGGATTCACCACGCCACAATTAGAATAGTTCTTCTTGCCTCTGTTAATAGAAAGGAGACAATCTACCAAGGCACCCCCACCTCCCAGGTGATTCTGGACTGTCCAGCTGATAATGAACTCCCACAGTCAGAATACCATTACTTTGTGCTCTGTGTGTCCCTCACTGTTCACTGCTCACTGAAGCCAGGATATGGAATCAGCCCACACATCCTCAATAGAAGAATGATGAAAATATGATAAATGAGCACCATGGGATTTTATTCAGCCATAGCAAAGAATGAAATTATAACGTCTGCTGAAAAAGAATGGCTCCCGGAAATCATCATGTTAAGCACAATGAGCCAAGCTCAACGATGCAGATTAAATCTGAATTATCGCCCAGTGGCTCCTGTGTTTGAGTACTCCATCCCCAGCTGGGGGCACTTCTCTGAGAGTCACAGAGAGTGTGAGAGATTGGGTGGATAGAGAATTTGACACTCACCTCTGGCTCTGGCCAAAGCCTTCTGAATCTTGATCTGCCACCACAACTCCCCCCATCCCTGTGTACTCCTTCACATCTTCTGTGCCCAATGCACTAAAGGCTGGACCAAAACTTCTGCCTTAGGTGGTTTCTGTTGGATAACTAGTCACAGCAATGACAAAAATGACTAATGCATTTAGAAAGATGAATAGAACACGTTCTCCTGAGCACTCTCATGTACAGAATCCAGATTTATATACATGTGATGTGTGCATATATACATGATATATAAAGTAGAGAGGGGACGATTTAGGGAGTGGAAGGAAGGAAGAAGGAAAGAGGAAGGAAGGGACAGCACAAGAGGAAGGGGATCAGGAAGGGTAATGGGAGAAGAACGTACATATGATGTACTTGAATTGAAATGTCTTTACTAATCTTATCACTTTGTATAATAATTTTAACTAATAATTTTATTTTAAAGAACAAGCACTAGGCACATCTCACATCAGACATTGGGATTCATAAGTGAGTAAGCATGGGGTTTGAATGGTTGTGTGTGTGTGTGTGTGTGTGTGTGTGTGTGTGTGTGTGTGGTGTGAGTGTAATGTGTGTGGTGTGTGTGTGTGTATGTAGTGTGTGTGGTGTGTGTATTGTATGTGTGTTTATATATGTGTGGTGTGTGTGTGGTATATCTGTATGTATGTGTGTGTGCATATATGTTGTGTGTGTATATGTTAGCATGTGTATACCATGATATAAGTGTGAAGATGTGAGAACAACTTTCAGGAATTCTCTCCTTCTACCATGAATTCCTGGAATTATTCTCAGGTCTTCAGCCTGGTGGGGCAAATGCTTCTTTCTACCTGTTGAACCATGTGGCCAGCCCCTTAAACTTTGAACATTTTTTATTGTTTGTTTTCCTTTGTAAAGGTAATGCGCACACCAACAACACAACAACAATCATAAGAATAATCACAATAACAGCAGAAAACATTTTTTTTAAAGAAATGGAAGGGCTGAGGGCAGAAAAGGAGGAGAAAGGGAACAGCATGGGGCATGCCATAGCTGATGATGCTTCCGCTGGGGCGGAGCTGCTGGCACTACTCTGCCCTACGTCTAACTGACATGGCCCCACCCAGTCGTCACAATTAAAATGGAGCAAATCAGAACAGTTTTGTTTTGTTTTGTTGCAAGACTAAATAGAAAGGAGACTGGACAGTTAGGAAGTCACATGGCAGCCACAAAATTTCTTATAGTCATTTGTGTCTTGAGAACAGCGTGCAAGCAAGAGGTGGAGAGTCTATCTAGCTCAGTTTCCTCTCTCTTAGCATAAAAGGCCTTCTGCCAGGCCCATCCCTAAAGCCACTGTCACCTAAAACACATACCCTTATTCATCATGGTATTGTAACCAAGAGCCCCTTTCCCCACAGTGGAGACAAAAGCAAACTTCTTCCAGGTCTATCTAAATAGAGATTAGCTTGAAGCGAATTCCTCATTTGGCCTTTCTGCTTCGTTGCCTGCTAATAATTGTTTTTTAAAAGGGAGAAGAAAGGAAAACATGACCTTGTTTACAAACACCTTTCAGTTCCCATCCAGTAATGTGTTTTAATTAATCCCTCCTGCTCAGGGCTTTCTGAGGCTCAGCTTCATGTCCCGGGAATCCTGTTCTGGGCACCACAGTTTCAAAGAGGGAGCATCCCTCTTATGTTAATCTCCCTTTCAACTAGTTCTCTACCTGAGCTGTTTAGATAAATAACTTCAACCTGCAGAGGATGATTAACACGGATCAAAAACAACAAAGGAAGCAAATTACTTCCCACCTACGATGCAGCTTGATGGATGGCAGAACACTGAGACAGCCTGATTTACAGGTGCACACCAGCACCCGCCTTGGGAGGCAATTGCTTCCACTCGCTGTGTGCAGGGACCCTGGACACATAGGAAATTAGCAAGGTGTCTGATTTTGAATAGCATCGTCTAAGATGCAGCCTTTCCAGGTGGGCCCATGGGGGCAGATGGAGTGAATGAGCTGTAGTATAATGGGGACTACACAGAAAACCTTCGTTCTCTAGCAACTTCTGTCTCTGGCCTCAGCTGCGTACATGCCAACCATCCTGGCTGCAGAAGGATGGCCTGACCTGAGGCCTGAATCACACATAGCCTGCTCCTGGCAAAGCTCTCTGGATTTCTCTTCTGCCTAACCACAACACATGAGCAGCCACTGTGAATATTAATATGACTTATGCTCCTTTTATCTCCTGATGCTTCAGACAGACCAAACCACAGATAGCTGGAGCTGTGACCAGCCTGCCTGATCTGTCACCTAGGGTTTGGAAGCCACTATACCCTGTCACCTCACAGCCTACCCTTGTCCGTGGTTCTAGACACTGCACCCGACCCAAGGAAAAGCCTTCCTCACAGACCTGTGTTCATCTTCCTCCCGCTCTGTTTGACCTAGAATTTGCCTAGCACAAACACATCTGAGAAGAGAGCTGAGAGTTCAGAGCTCACTGCTCGACAGCTGGGCCCCTTGACAACAGCTTGACATCAGTTTGGGGATCAGGAAAGACTGGTATCCATGTCCTGAATGTCTCTTCATGGTTATCTTTAGCCCACTTACCTGAATGTTCAAGTCTGGGAGAGTAAAGATCAAGCTCACTGCTCTGTCCTTGGTGACACTGACTACATGCTTACTAAAAGAAGACAGGGCTGCCCTTCAAAGAATTATTTTCAAAAGGATCCTAAACATTCTGGTGGGCATGCAAGCAAGTGCAGCCACTACGGAAATTAATAGTGTTCCCTGGGGGGAAAATAGAACTTTCATTCGACATAGCTATATATCACTTCTTTGTATATACATACCCAGAAGATTCTAACTCAGAATACACCACAAAGACACTTGTGTGTTCGTGGTTATCATTGTATTATTGTCAATAGTCAAGAAATGGAACTGGGCACAGTGACACATGCCTGTAATCACAGCACTTGGGGAGGAAGAGGCAGGCACATCTCTGTGAGTTCGAGGCCAGCCTGGTCTACAGATCTAATACAGGATGGCCAAGGTTACACAGAAAAACACTGTCAACAAAAGAAAGAGAAAGAGAAGAAGAAATTAAGCCAGTTTAGGTGTTTATCACAAATGAACAGATAAAGATGAATGTGGTAATATATACAGTGGAGTTATATTCAGCAATGAAGTGAACAAAACCTTACCATTTTCAGAATAATGGGTAGAAATAGAAAAGTAGACTCATAAAACAAGTATCACATATTTTCTTTCACATGTGGAATCTAGAGAAAAATGGAAATTAAAAAAGGAGCTATTGGGAAAGAGGAATGAAACGGAGAGAGAACAGTGAGGAGACTTAGAGCCAGGAAGCATTCTGCCACTCACGTCCACTCAGGAGCCTACCCCCAGTTCTCAAGAACTGGCTTTGTTTTTGCCAACATATTTGTGTCAGCCCCTCTACATCCTAGTGGCCTATAGTTGAAATACACTGAGCTCCACTAACAACTGCTTTTCACATGACCTCATGAACCTCTGCTGTGGTTCTATGTTCTGGGTACACGCCAGACTTCAAAAATGGACACTATTATAATAATGAGATCCAGTGACACAGTACAGACTGTGTATACACACCTCATAGGTTATGTGTTGAATATACCACACTATGGTAATAAACACACACTTTCACTTGTAAGAAGCCGGGCTAGAATAGATACAGGAACCTCTTGCTCTCCACCTCCGCTGGGTTCTCATGGAATTCCAGCATCAGCTCATTGCAGTAACACAGCCTTTTTCCTGCTGCTCACAGAGCGACTGTCATCAAATATGCTGCTGCAGTAGAGCAACCTGTTGCAGCTCTTATGTATTAAAATGCATTTCTGTATAGAAACAGCAAAGCCAGGTAATTTTTCTTTTTCTTTTTTTAATAATTTATTTTATTTTATGTGCATTAGTTTGAAGGCATCAGATCCCTTGGAATTGGCATTATAGACTGTTGTGAGCTGCCATGTGGGTGACTGGGAATTGAACCTGGGTCCTTTGGAAGAGCAGACAGTGCTCTTAACCACTGAGCCATCTCTCTAGCCCCAAAGCCAGGTACTTTTTACCCTAATTCATTCTACCTGAAAACGCTTCACTTTGTAAACAGCTAGCAACAATTCTGAGGAGCACGGCTTCCACCTGAGCACACAGAAGCTAGCTGATGACATCTGGGTCTGACGGAGCCTATTGTCACTCTTCACAGGGCAGTATCAAGGATGTCAGCATCCTCCTGGCTCCTCAAGCCACGATTCCCGCAGGACAATGAACCGAGGGCCAGTGTGTACCAGTGCACCTGAGTTTATAGCCACCATCTCAGATACCCAGATATTTCATGGGCACAGTAGGTCCACTTAAGCTGACTTTAGTAAGACATAATCTTGACTGTCCCTGAATTAAACCTACCCTATACAAAAGAAGTAGACCCTAGTATCTGATGAAATCGTTTAGAAAAAAAAAAATCACTACCAAAACATGACCAGCAACAGTGCAGACTTTCAAGAGGCCCACACAGAACCATATCCCAACAATCACTATTCACAATGCAGCTTGAATACCTAGTAATAGTAAATATATATATAAATAAATATATATTTACATTATATATGTATTTAGTATATATAGTATATATATTTATATTATATATATTTACTAAATAAATATATGTATATTTACTATAATAATATAATATAATATATACTAAATATATATAAATAAATACAGTATTATATATATTATATAGTTATAGTTAGTCAGAAATAAAATAAGTATTTTAAAGACTAAACTCATTTACTCAGCACTAAAATTGCGGGATAGAAACTGGCGGGTAACATGTATGGTATGTCAACAGAGCAAAAGAATTAGCCCCAGGTAAACCGTTTGCCAGAGACAACCTGAAAGGAGACAAGTGTCAGCGTGCCTCCAAGGCCCACATTCTAGCCCCTCTCCAAAGGGGGTTGGGAGAGGTGGCTCACTCCGTAAGAGTGCACTCTGCTATTGAAAGGTATGTGAGCTCAGCTACCGCCATGCCAGGAAGTTCAAGTAACAATAACACCAGCTCAGAGGGATACGTCATTTCCAGCCTGTGTGGATGGACGGACACACACACACACGCGCACACACACACCTTAAAACGAAAATGTATTTTAAAGATAACACCCTTGGGCAAATCATCCCTTAAGATACCCATTCTATCCACAGCAAACAGACAAAGTGAAAAGAGTATGACCCAGCACTATAACCCTGCTCTGCTCTGAGAGAACATGAAGGTCTGAGCTCTGATAAAGGAATAATTTTAGAGATATCATTTGAGCGTGTCTCTCTCTGTCTTTAGCCCTTAAGAAATACTCCTAAACTGTTATAATCTGCACCAGGTCTCACTGAAGATATCAGCACAAGGTCTGGCGTCTTCTTTTTTTGAACAAGTCTTTAAAATGAGATTCTCCAAAGCCTGATGCCCGTAAAATCCCAGGCCCTGATGGGTTTGTCCTCACAGCCCTCATCCATCCCTTCATTCAGCTGATGTGTTTTCTTAGACATGGTTTTTGTAGCGTGAGTTGGCCCCCATTGTATCATGCAGCTAAGGATGACCTTAAGCTTTGAGACACCCTCCCTCCACCTGCTGCTGGTACCACAGACATGCACCATCACACCTGGTTTGAGCAATGCTGGGATCAAACCTGGGCCTTCACACATGCTAAGCAAGTGCCCTACCAGGTGGTTGACATCTGAAGCCCCTCTACTACGCTGATGTACATAATAGTCATTTCACTGTGATGTCTGCAGGTATACAACAGACTTTGTTCATCTGCACCCCTTTCATCCTGCCTCTCCTTCCTTAAAGGACCTCCCTCTACTTTTATATCATCTTCAACTACTTTCCACATATGAAAGAATGTGAGACCTAATGGCCCAGAATTAATGGGGGAGGGTAGAGGAGAGTTTCAACCCCTGAGCCCTCATCTGAGGATGGCAGGCACTGGCTCCCCTCCCTCTCCCACCCTGGCACCAGAAAGTTGGCAGCCCCACCATCGACCCTGGTAAAAATGTATTACCTTCATAGTTATCAGGCTTCATTCCTTATAAAGTCATTTGTGTATGCTTCCCCGCCCCCTCCAATTCTACAGCTCCCGAGTATGCAGATGAAGTGTCAACCAAACCCTTGCTCTGACCAATTATACATGGCCACACAAATCTTGCCCCAGAGACCACACCCACCTCCCCAGGGGCATAAATATCCCCCACCCCCAATAAACCGAACCATTTCTCTGAAGCTGTTCCTGGGTGTGTGTGTGTTCTTTGGCTGTGCACTCACTGCCAACATGGCCCTGCATTACACCCACACACCCCAGCTGACTATCCCAAGGGGGAAAAGTGGACACAGAGCGGCAAAACAATGCCTGTACTACTTGTCTTTCTGAGTCTGGCTTGTTTTACATAACATGACAATCAAGTCCCTTTTTTTTCCTGACGACAGGACTTCATTTTTTCTAGAAGGCTGCATAATTATCTATTGAGTGTGTATTTCACAGTTTTCTTACCCCTTCATCACTTCAGTGGACACCTACACAGACCCCATGACTGGGCTCTTGTGAATAGTTCAGCAGCAATGATAGATGAGGCAGAATTTCTAGTATGTCAACTAGGGTCCTTGAGTATGTACCTAAGGGTGGGTAGCTGAGTGATAGGGTTTCTAATGTCTAGAGTTCTGAATGCTGGTCTTCATGACTACGAGCATACTTTCCTACTGACACAAGCATTCTTTCCTGTCTCTATCCTCACCAATACTTGTTATTGTTTTCTTGAAGGTAACCCCCATTTTGACTCAGGTAAATGTCAATATCTTAAATATTAAATGGTTGTCCTTTGTATGTTTTTGATCAATGAAGATACTCAGTGTCTTTCATATAATTGTTGGTTATTTACTCCTCTTTTCAGAAGCATCTGCTGGATTCATTTATGCATTTGCTAGTTAGGTTACTTATTCTTCCGGTGTTATGATGTTTTATTTCTCTATATAGTCTGGATATTAATCACATCAGAAAAATGAATACCAGACAAATTTTTTTCTCCTATCTGCCTCCTCGCTGTGGTAACTATTGTGTTGTTGTTGCATTTTGTTTGCTATGCAAAGATGTTTTGATTTTATGCAATCCTGGTTTTTTTAATTCTTGCATTCATTTCCAAGGATTACTAAAATATACATATATATATATATATATATACATATGCATATACATATACATCACACACACATATATATCTATCAAGGCCACTGGCAAGGTATTAGAGCACTTCCTTGTGATCCCTAGAGTCATTTCAAAGTCTGGGTTGTTACATCAAGCTCTTTGTTCCTCTGACTTATTTAGAATAGGATGATGGCTAGACATCTCATTCAGTCTTTTGCATGTGGCTCTCTAGCTTCCCAGCACCCTTTATTCCGGTGATGCTCATGGCATCTTTTCTAAGAATCCAAGAGTTGCTGCTCCCTGGGTTTTCTTCCTGGGTTCCTGTACTAGTGCCTTTGTGTGATCGCATGCCAATACCACACCCATTTGGGTGTTTGGTTGCTATGACAGATTCCATACTTGCTGCCAGGTAGTGTGCAACCCCTGCCCCTCCCTCAGGCCTATTTTCTCTCCTTCACATCTTTCATGCTTCACTTGAAACTTTAGCTGTTTCTTTCAGTTCTGCAAAGACAGTCACCACAAGTATGAAGAAGGCTTCTTTCAGTAATGTGACCATTTTAACAACATTAATTCTACTTACACAAGAACTTGGGCATTCTTCCCCTTCATTATGTCTTTTCCAATTTCTTCCATTTATTTTCCTCAGTGACTCTATAATTAGCATGTGACAAGGCTACTGGCTTTGTATTCTTGTATTTGCTTACAATGTTTTCAGATATAACAGTCTTCTGGTAGAGTTTGTGGGTCTCCAACATATTCCTTTTACTTCTCTTGCCCTATTGCTTTGGCAAAAACTTCAAGTACTAAACTGAATAACAGTGAGACCCTTGTCTCAGTCCTGATTTTAGGGAAAACACTATGTTTCTCCCCATTTACTATGACACTAGCTGTGGGTTGTTGAAGACTCATGATGATCAAGCCTATCGTTTTCCTGCACCCTATCACTTCCCATGATTTAATGCTCTTGTGAATAGTGCAGCAGAAATCACAGGTGTGGCAGAGTCATCTAATCCCAGTGGTGTCCAGCCCCTGTACTTGCCATTTCTATCTCTATTGTAGAGATAAGGAAACAGAAATTTTGAGAGCTAACAGTTCCCCAAATCCTGACAAGTAGCTAACTTGGCAATCTCATCAGACACAAGAATCACTGTCTCCTCAGTGCCACTTTGCTTTTCATTTTCATATGTCCTGAAAGGACCTAGAAGCCTGAGGTTCAAACCACATATTTAAAAAGGAGTAAAGCATGTGTATGGTGATAGGTCCATCCTAAAGAAGAAAATAAAGAGGCAGCCAAAAGAGGAGAATTTCGTGGAAAGGTCCTGGGCCTTATCCATGTACTCTAATTCATTCATTCATCTGTGCGTACTGAATTGTCTTCTTTATCCCTGGAGTAAAACCAACACAATCATATGCTCTTTGTAATGCATCCCTCAACTCAGTTTACAAACACTTCACAGAGGCTTTCTGCCATCTGTGTTCATCAAAAACACTGAGCTACAGTGTGTGGTAGAATTCAGTATCACTTCGTTATAAAAGAAGAACAGAGCTCAACTTTAAGTACACTGGATCTGAAGTTACAAGTGGTTCTGTGTCACAGGTGCTGGGAACTGAACTCAGGTCCTCTGCAAGAGCAGTGACCACTCTAAACTACTAGTCCATCTCTTGAGCTCCTATTTTTGGCTTCTCTGAGACAAGGTCTCATGTAGCCAGCATAGTCTCCAACTTGCTGTGTAGCTGAATATGACCTTGAAATCCTGACCCTCCTGTTTCCAAATCCCTGCACAAAGTCCCAATTCTTTCTTTAGGCTTGCTTTCCTCCTCCCCATTTGTCACCTCTGGTTCTCTCAGCCACCCTACCACTCTTTTTCTCTCTTGACACACCTACTTCACCAATCATGGAATAAGGAAATACAAATGTAAATAAAATGCAACACTCACCATCAACAAATCTGAGCTTTCAAGACAGAACACATTGTACTTCAACTTCAGACACAATAAACAGAAATGTGAGTGCAATGCTGAAGGAGGCTTCACAACAAAATTAAAAAGGCAAAGATGCAGAGCCTTGAAAACAAGGTCTATTTATATAAGTTTGTAAGAAAAAAAATGATTATATATTAAAATATCCTAGAAACAAAGACAGAAGAAACAAGATTTAAATGAGAGACAATAAAAACATCTCCCCCCAGAAGCTATGTGACTTCAAAATACAGTAGTTGTGGGACACGACTAGTTTTATATAATGTTTGTGTATAATAAGAGACATTTTCTGATAGGAAAAAACTATAGTAAGCACATTTCTCCTCCTTCCATTTTCAACTGACTAGCCTTTTGTGGCAAAACTATCTGAGAGACTTTAATCCCACTTGAGGTGTTTCAGGAGATGGCAGACACAGAGACAAGGACAGAAGCTCCAGCTGGGGACACCCAGCATCTTGCTTCTCCCGTCACCTCCGGTTTGTGGTTTGGAGGGCCACTGACACTGGCTTGTCATCTGGGACAGTCAATGGTGCTGCTTGTTACCGGTCACACTCATCCCTCTGTCATCCGGCCATCTGTAGAGCAATAGGACTCAGAATCCTGTATGCCTCTATTCAGATGCTGAGAAAGAGCTTCCTCACAGGCACTACACTGCTGAATTCCAAGTCGAGGCAGACTGGAAAGCACTAATGAAGGTATTTGTCAACGCATTAGGGGAGAGACTTCATTTTCAGAGAATTGAGAGCAGGCAATTTTCTTGGTCTCAGGGAACACCCCATCAGGGTGCAAAGTGCATTTAGTATCTAAGGAAACATTAAAAGCATAAATTAAGTGTGAGATTAATCCACAGCCTGCTCAATAACATTTGATATGATAAGGATCTAAACATCTTCATCTCACAGGCATCATGTGACTGCATACGATGTGGTAGTTTGGAGAGCTTGGTAAATGAGGTGCTTGGCTTTGTGAATTCAGCCTGTCTGGGAAGCTGTCCTCATAACGTTAAGTTCTAGCACCTTCATATACTGTGGTTTGGGAACCTGCTCCTCTACCTCAGCGACACAGAGCACCCTGGCTATGCGCAGGGCATATTCCCCAGGCGCATGAAGCCTGGGAAGACGTGAGTCCTCCACATGAGGATAATAAAGTTAACCAAGCAGCAGCCTGGAGTGGAGAGGGCGAGACCGTGTGTGTGTGTGTGTGTGTGTGTGTGTGTGTGATATCTAGTTACTAAGGGATTACAAAGTGAACTTTTCCCTGACTCCCAACTGTATCAGTTACTTTTCTGTTGCTATGATAGACTACCCTAACAAAAGACAACTCAGAGGGCAAAGAGTCTCCTTAAGCTTACAGTCCCAGGGTAGACATAGCTCATTGTTGGAGGTAAGGCCCAACAGCAGGAACATGAGGCCAGCCTGAATTAAGGATGCAAAGTGATCACATTTCATTTAAACACAGGAAGCAGAGAGGGATAACAGGAAGCACCCATCCACAGGAACTTTCTCCAGCAAACTCCTCCTCTTAAATATTTCATAGCCTTCCCAAACAGTGCCATCAGTTGGGGAGGAGGTATTCAAATGCATAAAACTATTAGAAACATTTATTATTCAAACCACAAAACCTACACCATGTTAAGCGTTCAGCACCCAAAGGTCATTCTGCCTCAATCTCCCCGGAGGCTGATAGGAGCTGTGTGGTATGCAACACCCCTCACCACCGGGGTTGTGGCTCTGCCCTATGAGAAAGCACTGCAGCTATCCACAGCACACTGCAAGTCATACTAAGCACACTTGAAGTCATACTAAGAGCTTTCACATCTCCATCGGTAACCATGGTAACCACAGTTTGCTTTTGCACATAATAATCACTTAAGAAAAGAGATCTATCCATAGTAGAAGACAGGGTGGTATCTCTCTGTCTCTTATGGCAGCTGGAGAGGCTCAGAAAACCTTGGATATAACCAAGATAAGACAGTCATCAGAAAGAGAAAATTGGGCCTTGCCTTCTGCTATCCATGTCAGAATCACCATAGGACAGTTTTGCCAGTACAACCAAGAGGCTATGGAAATAAGCCTTTGCCACATCGAGCCACAGCCAGGATAATCTCAGCTTGCCTGATAATTCCTGCAGTTACCAACAGGGAGGTCTCAAACCCATAGACCGTTTGGGGCTGGAAACACAGTGTGGATTGAGAATGTTAAATGGAATGCTGACGCCACAGACAGGAACAGCAGCAGCCAACAACTGGAGTTTACCCTGTTGGCTCACTTCTAGATATCACAGCCTGGACTAAAAAAGGATGGAGTCTGGAAAACATCAAGTAGGAAATAGCATCAACTCTTAGCTGAACCCGGTGTCCTCAGAAGCCACCTCTTTGCCCGCCCCAGTGACCCTGGTGGCGGCTCAAGGAGAGTCGCATTGTCCCAACTCTCACTTCTACCAAAGCAAACTGTTTCTAGGAATCCGAGAGCCCATTTGTGACACACTTCATCTTCAAAGCAGGGCACATGAAAGTGCAGATGAAGGGCCTCCCCTGTTGTCTGATACAAATGACAAGAAAGGAGCCGGAAGATGCTCAGCCCAGAAACTTCTATCATTTTCTTGGTGTTTATTCTCCCTGTAAGACTTTTAATCCCTTAAATAAGCCCTAATGAGAAAGGCGCAGTTTTTAACTTCTGGCTTCTTTAATCTCCACTTGAAAGAACTAGCTGAGAAGATGGAGCCCTTTTGGATTATAGGCATATGATTTCACTACAGCTTCATTACAAAGCATAGGAGCCTCAGAACTGAAAATATGCAGATTGCTGCTTATGTTGCTTTTGCTCTTTATCTATAAAACACATTAGAAATGATCTCATTTCTGTAATTGATTAGTCTGTTCATTAACCTCAACTTAAATAGATGCCTTCTGATTGATTTTATTTTAAAGAAAAAAAGAAATCTTAAACAAGAAGCCTAAGCTGAGAAGAAATGTCAGGTTCACACAGCACTGAAACAGCACTTTGTGGTCATAACCTTCTATTCTGGAAGCACAGAAAATGTGTTCATTTCCATAATTGATCAGTTTATTGATTCTTTTCAAATTAAATGAAGGTCTTTAAATAGACTTGTAAAATGTCTTGAAAATATGAACTGCAGAAGTGATTTCAAAGTCGACAAAGTCAGCAAGAGTTTCATAGTGAGAAATGTGACAGAGACCACAGATCACTGTTAGAACAAGTGGACATTGCCGCCTTCTGTTTCACTGCTTTGGCTCATGGAAGCCACCTATCCTTCCCTGACAGGGTACACAGGCCCAGTAACTACCATGCTGGCCAGCCTTGCCATTCCCAAAGCCAGGGCATAGTGCCTCCCGCAAAGGGACTGTATTAGTTATTTTTCTGTTGCTGATAAAATACCAGGACAAAGGCAATTTATAAAATAAAGATTTGATTTTGGTTTGTGGTTGCAGAAGAAAAAGAGTCCATCGTGGTGTGGAGGCCTGGCTGCAAGCAGCAGGCATCGCAGTCAGGGCAGAGTGCAGAGTTCACGTCCTCTACCTTAAGCATGAGGAGAGGGAGCAACCTGGGAAAATGGAGGATTGGGGTTCTGAAAGCCCATCCCAGTGACATACTTCCTACAGCAAGGCCACACCTCCTAAACCTCTCCTAATAGCACCCAACTTGGGACCAAGTACTCAAATACAGGAGCCTACAAGGGACCTCCTCATTCCAACCCCTACAGGCATCACAACTCTTACCATACTGGGAACACTGGGAAGGCCACCTAAGACAGGTCTACAGAAAGGGTAGACCTTGTATACTAGAAGGGTCCAAACTCAAGGAAATGTCATCTCTAAAAGTGAGCTGACAAAAACTACAGTGTCTAAAAATAAGGTGCATGCAGACATGGTACACACGTAATCATGAATACACAGTGGGTATGGATCTATAGAAAATACCGTCATGTAAATTAGTATGCAAAACATAGATCCAAGGAGAGCTAACACCACATCAAAATTTCTAAGTTATTTTAACTGATAAGTGAAAGCACAGAATTATTCATAAGGAAGTATCTGATATTTTGTTGCATGCACGCTTGAAATATTGTATCAGTTGAAGTCTGGGTGCACAGGACTATCTCCTCAAACAGCTATCACTTCTTTATAGCAAACACATTTAAGATCATTTAATTTTTGAAAATACGCGGCACATTACCATTTTAAGGGCTATAAGTTGTGTGAACTAGTCACCAAGGGCAAAGATTAGCTGGATTCCTCTGCTCAGACTGAGATAGAAAAGCCAAAACTGTTGCCTCTCTAAATAGTAACAGACTCAACCCTCAGTGACCAACCTCTGGCAAGGCCTGGTGATTGGCAAAAGGGGAAGCCATGGCCTAGCTTCCTGACCTGGAGCTTTGTCTCTGCCAGGTTCAGTCCTTTTATGTGGCAGGCCTCACTTGGCCAGAACTTTCTCCACCATCTCTGACATCTCAAGGAAAGATGAGCCATTGGCATGGCCAGGGCAACTCGTCCTCCTGGAATAGTGTCCACTTAGTCTTCCCAGAAACTTTCCCTCCATCACAGCTTGAGGGGGGCAGGGAGGTATCAGGACATGCTTCTCTCTTTTCCTTGCTACTCAACACCAAACTTTCTTCCTGGACAAGCAAAAGATATTCTTGATTAGAATCCCTTTATAGTCCATCAGATTCCATTTGTCAGCTTAATCATTTATGTCTCAGGGAAAAACAAATGGAGAGAAATCTGAAAGTTTCTATAGACTATTAAGCCCCCAGCTGTCAAGCACTCTAGATGTAAATCAATTTTAATTTCTGCTTCCTCTGAGTCACTCGGCTACCAAACTGCTGTACTTAGAGTAATAAAGGGAACACGAGGGTATATCGACAGAATAGAGGGTAAATAATTCACAGACGTAACGAAAAGCTACTGACTTTATACACAACAGGCTTGCTCTATGCCCTCCTGACCAATGACTTCCTGTCTATGGACTGCCTAGCTTTCATAGTAAATTCCACATCAGGACCCCTGCATGGGCCTGTGTGTCCATGATCACATAGAATGTATCCTTCTTGTTAACAGTGGGCAAATATGTTGGGAATCTCAGGAATAGCTTTGGCCACCATGTGAGTCCCCTGCTCCGTGGGCATGTTACTGGCCCTCTGTGTCTACAAGGATGTTAAGGGATTTGCATCAGAAGATTCCAGCTGTGTTATGTAGCGAAGTGAAGTTTTCCATGTTGGAGGGAAGCTTGTTAAGATGCAGGATGTCCCCGTAGAGTGGACCTGTGGCAGAAGAGCCAGCTAGACTACACCTCAACTGGCCAGAGGGCTGTGTTGATGTCTGTGACACAAAGCATCACTGAGAGCCATGCAGATGTCTGTGGACTTCGCTGCAGCCAGAAGCCATGTCGACAATATCCTCAAGTTATGCTGCAGCTGGGGCCATGTTGATGTATGTGGCCTGATCTGCCACCTGAGGACACGCTGATGTCTGTGCCCTTGCTGCTACTGAGGGCCATAGCTGGGTCTGTGGTCCTACTGCATTCAGAGTCCATGCTGACATCAGTGGTCTATGCTACCACCAAAAGCCATCTGATTTCTATGGTATGTGCAGCACCCTGAGTCCAAGGTGGTATTCGAGGGCTGTGCTGCAGCCAGGGGCCATATTGATGTGTGTGTCTTGTGGCCATGTTGATGTCCATGGTCTCGGCCTTGTCTGGGTCCAAGGGCCTTGTCTGGTCCACGGTCCTGCTGCAGCAAAGGACCATGTCCATGGTCTGTGCTGTTTTTAGAAACCACGTGGAGGACCCTGATCTGGGCTCCCACTGACTGTGAAGAGCAAGCGCCGCTTCTGCTGTGATAGCAATAACTGCAGATGCAGTTGAGAGGGAAGGACATGGAAGGCCCTGTGACAACCCCTACCCTACCCCACCCCAAAAGTAACAGCCTAGACAGGAAGCCACCAAAGAGAACTCTTAAAGAATGTGATGGGGATGCTGAAGAAAGAGTAGCTCTCTATGACTGATGGCTTCTGGTGAAAGTATGAGAGGAGAAGGACTTGGTTCTATTTAAGGAGAAGGCCACTGAGAGTGGGTATATAGATAACACAAATTGGAGTATTATTATCATTATTATTATTGTTATATTATTATTACGTAAAATTTGGGGGGTCACACAAAGGAGCAGATATGGAAGGACTGGGAAGTGAATGTGATTAGTGTGCATGGGGTGAAACTCCCAGAGAATCAATAAAATGTTATAGTGAAAACAAAACAAAACAACAACAAAATCATACAGGATGTTAGAAATGAAGGAAATAAGGAGGTGAAACAAGGGGAGGTGAAACATTGCATCCTGCAAGAAAGCTCTTAAGCTCAGGAAATAAATAACTCAAAGAAAGGGTATGAAACTGACCAGATACACTGCCCTCCCCCAACCACGAGCATATACAAGTTGTAAGGAATAGTGTCACACAGCAGACCACAGCTGATGAGAATTCTCAAGGCCACTTGAGCAAAGACAACTCTCAAAAGAGAAGAAAATTGAATTTCATTCTTCACAGGGCTGCACCTTAAACTAGGGACTTCCTGAATACATTCAGAAAGCATTGCCCTTGCTTCACCGTGTCAAGATGCACAGCCTTACCACCGCCACTGCCCAGAGGGAAGGCACCCTTGCTAATGCTCTGGAGCCCATTTCCCTCCAGACACTCAGCACTCAGCAGCTCTCAGCAAACACAGGAGAACAGGCCTTGCCTTTACTATCCACGACAATGGGTAGTGTCTATGCGGACTTGGTCGAAAGTGACTTTAAACCAGGCTCAGTAGGGTTTGGTGTTGGTGTAAGGTACAGTGTAGTGACTTCCCTGTTGGAATAATGTTCTTTTGGAGAGTATACAATTTACCCTTGTTTATTCACATGCTGATTTTTCTACCCCACTATCTGGTTTCAATCCGGACATTGCACTGTGATGCTTATTCTAAGTATCACCTGTTTCAAGTTTGTGTAAACATGCCACCATTTGTTTTCTGTATTGCCAATAAAAACAACCAGCCAATGCTGAGCAATGGAGAGAACAGCTTGGGATATCCTGGTCCGGAGGGGAGGAGAAAGAAGTGAGTAGGAGGAAAGTGCTGGGAGGAGAGATCTGAGAGGGGAGGACCTGGAAATACCAGGAGAGATGCTGGATCTAAGATATGACTGAAAAGCAAGTATAATATGGGAAATCTGAATGGGAGGAAGCTATGCACGCTTGGAGGTTTAGGATGGAGTAATTATTGTCCAGCATTACTCTCTAGGTTAATTAAGTAAATCCTAGTTTCTGTATGGTAATTTGGGTATACAGCTGGTTTACGAATAACCACTGTTTAACTAAAACATAAATCAACTAAAAAATATTAATAACCAATAACATGTCCCCTCATAGGCAGGGTTTTTTTGTTTTTGTTTTTTGTTTTTTGTTTTTTGTTTTTGTTTGTTTGTTTTTTATTAGCAAAGTGGGCAGTGTCTTCTGGTAACTTAGTTTTCTTATGACCCTGGTTAATGCCAGCAACTGATATCAACCCAATAACGGTACAAAGTCCTCCTGAGCTATGAATGACCCAAGGGCAAATATCCCACTGCTCTCCCAATGAGGTACTCCTTGGATTTTGTGGGTTGTTCTCCAGTTCAGCATCCCCACATACTTCAGAGCTGAGCTGCCAGGTCCTTCCCCTGTGAGATGGGGGGCCACACAACAGGATATCCCTTTCACAGTGTCCATGCTATATCTGCTACACAGCCCATGTCCAAAAGGGGTAATGTGTTCACCAGGTAACATAGAATACTGTTTCCTTGACTGCAGATAAGCTCACCTTCAAGGTCAGGTGAGGCAAACAAAACTCTATCAGCTCTGAGAATATGTTTCAGTGGAATTAAGTAGCAATAATATCTAAATTATCTGTATGCTTAATGTATGAACTAAATTATCCTCCACTGCTGGGCAATTTTATTGTGATGTTTCCTAAAGTTAATGCTGTAGGCATGATTTCACCCCTCCGCCCCCCCAAAAAAAACAGGCTTTAACACTGGGGAGGATGGCATGGAAGTCAACTATCAAAAATCCATTTCCCATCATCCTGAGCGAGCTGTCCCAGAAGCAGAAAGACACACACGGTACATACTCACTCATATAGACATATAATATAGGAAAACCTACTAAAATCTGTTCATCTAAAGAAACTAATCAAGAGGGAGGACCCTGACTAAAATGCTCAATCCCCATCCCAAAAGGCAAAGAGGATGGACATCAGAAGAACACAGGAAACAAGGTAGGAACCTGCCACAGAGGGCCTCTGAAAGGCTCTGCCCTGCAGATATTCAAAGCAGATGCTAAGATTTCTGGCCAACTGTTGGGCAGTGTGCAATGAAATCTTATGAAAGAATTGGGAAATAGTAAGATCTGGAGAGGACAGAAACTCCACAAGGAGAACAAGAGAACCAGAAAATTTGAACACATGGGTCTTTCCAGAGACTCATACTCCAACCAAGTACCAGGCATGGAGATAACCTAGAATCCCTGCACAGATGTAGCCCATGGCAGTTCAGTGTCCAAATGGGTTCTATAGTAATGTAAAGAGGGACTGTCTCTGACATAAACTGATTGGCCTGCTCTTTGATCACCTCCCCCTGAGGGGAGAGGAGCCTTACCAGGCTACAGAAGATGACAGTGCAGCCATTCCTGATGAGATCTGATAGAGTAAGATCAGAAGGAAGGAGAGGGGGAACTCCCCTATCAGGGGACTTGGGGAGGGACATATGTGAAGAAGGGAGAGGGAAGATGGGATTAGGAGAGGAGGAGGGAGGTGTTTATGGGGGATAGAAAGTAAATAAAGTGTAAATAATAAAAGTTAAAAATAAATAAATAATTAATTTGAAAAATCCATTTCCCTGGGAAGGTTCAGACATCCTTCAATGGCCGAAGTACCTGATAGGGACCACAAAGCTCTTTCACCATATGGACTTGAGCTGAAAATCAGCTTGAGTCCTTCTTCCCTTTGAGAAAACAGGATGCACAAGAAGGGTATCCATGGTAACAAAGGATGCTCAAGAAGTGTGTCCATGGCAACAGAGGATGCTTCAGAAGGGTGTTCTGGGCTCTCTCGCTCTCTTTCTCTTTGTCTGTCTCTCTCTATTTCCCATAATTTGATTCTCACAGCAGATACTTACTTGAGAAATCTATGATCCACCAAGAAGGGAGCCTTCTTAAAGAGGTATTAATCTGACTTTCGGGGCAGGAAAGCCATCTATTTGGCACTTAAATATATCCTTGCATTATAAGATTAATGACAAAAATCTAGTTTGCTTTCTTTAGTCACACTTTCATGTCTTTACCAGACTCACACATTTGCATGACTAACATTTTTATCAAAATGAAAAAAAAATAGGTCAAATAAAGCTCTCTATAAAATACTATAGCAGTGGCTACAGTTATCATCCATTTGTCCAAACCACAGACAGAGGGAGATGGATGTAAGTAACCCATGGGCTTAGGGTGATGACGTGTCAAACTGGGTCCATCTCTTGTGACTCAGGTGGCTTGTGAGAATGGTGAAAACAATGCATTTGTAGCTAAGGACAAACATTGTTGGTAGCTCCCACTCATCCTGCTGTGAACTCAGCATATGAGTCATGTCTTCTAAGTAAGTAAACATGCATGGAAAGTGAGAAGCATGCAGCTCACAAATGGTTGGCAAATGAACGTAGCCAAGATTTCGACTATCTGTCTTCAAAGAGCTCATTGTGTTCCTCTTCCTCCCTGTCCTCTCCTCTGTGTCCAGTTTCCTCTTGGGCTCTGGAGCCAATGTTAGAACTGTGAACTGGGACCAGCAATCAGAACCAAGAAAAAAATAGAAAAGGATTTTTTTCCTAAGATCCTTGAAAATGTTGGAGTTGGGAAGAGAAGTTTGAACTGAGGATTTGATACCTACATGTCCTTCCATGGTAGAGTAGAGTTCTAGGCAGAAACAAAACAAGAACATTTTTTTCCCCAGCAACAGGGGAATTTCAGGACTTCAAGCCAGACTAGATAATAAGGTTGGTATTTATTAATTATAATGCCACAGTATCTAGTGCTAGATGAAAAATTAAAGTCCCTTTATGACTCCAGAGGGACCAAGTCAAAGCAGCCTCATTAGTCTTCAATGAGGAGAGGTGCAGACTTTTCTTGCCTGCACCATTATCAGACGCCTGCCCCAGTGTTGATAAAGTTTTGAAATATTTGCACAGCCAGGTTCAGTGGCTCTCATTGCCACCCTGGTGTTCAACACATATTTGAGTATCAGCTACAGGAGGTCTTAATCTCCTGTCCTAGCCACTGAGTCACAGTTAGATTCTCGGTTCTAACCTTTAGGAGGATTCTGACTATAAAAGTCTTTACAAACAAGCATGTACCCCTCTAGCATGTGTGAGTAGAGGGAAGAAAAATGGGATGTTAAGACGAGCCAAGGGTACTCTGATCTTAGCCAGGGCCCATGAGGCTAAGGCCCTATATGTGTTAGCAAACTGACCGTGATGGCTATTCTTGGTTGTCAACTTGACTACATCTGTAATTAACATCCAAAAATGGAGGGCATGACTATAATGGGCTTTTGTTAAATTTAAAGTAGATAGATACACTTCTAATCCAATCCAGATCCCTAAGGTAGGGAACACATGCCTTTAGTCTAGATCTTAAGGTGGGAAGACACACTCCTTTAATCCAATCTTGAGGCAGAGAGATACACGCCTTTAATCTGGATCTTTAGACAGAAAAACACAACTTAACCTGGACCACTCCTTCTGCTGGAAGCCTATATTATATTTATATAAGAACATGGAGTAAGAAGTTTCTGCTCTCTACCCACTTGCTCTTACTTTGGTATTAAGTCCATTCCTTCACTGGCATTACAGCCTACTTCTTCAGGATTCCAGCATATGCTGAAGACCAGCTGAGATATCCAGCCTTGTGGACTGAATTCTCAGATGTTCCATTCACAGTCAGCCATTGTTGGATTAGCTGGACCACAACCTGCAAGCAGTCATTCTAATAAATCCCAATTTTGTAAACAGAGTCATTCTATACATTCTTTTACTCGAGAGAACCATTACTAAAACACTGATCTCTGTTAGAAGCATGAAGGCTTCTCTCCAGTACCAGCAGTGGGATGACCATTTCCTTTCCCAAGGTCATTCTTACCATTACCTGTTAAGATGATGATCTGAATCCAGGCTCCTTTCAAGAGACAACCTCAGCAGGAATTATGGGTCTCTCCCGAAATTTTTTTGTGCTCTGGTCAAATATAACAATCGTTCTTCCAGATATTCTTCCACATGGACCATAATCTGGATCAAGTTTTATATTTGTGATGTTCTAGAATAGTCATATGTGTTGGGAGCCACTGGTCTGCCAGGTTGCTTTGTTATTTAGAGTTCAGCGGGAGGAAAAGAAATGCTTTTACCTTGGCCTTCACTGGAGTCAGTGATAACCTACCAAGTCTATCTCCTTTTGTTTGAGACAGCAGGTGGGATGTCTTGCCAAAGTCACACCTTTTGCTTGACCTCCCTGTGAATTCATTCACTGTACTAAGGTACTTTTGCTGTGACTTAAAAAGGTCAGTCTGGAATAAAGCAAGAGGACTAGTGTCTACTAGAGCCCTCATGGAAAGGTCCCATGTGTTGTGTGTTGATTTATAAGTTTTCTTTCACTCCTCACTTCCAACTCAAGAACTGTTCAACTCTGTCAGTGGTCTCCAGCACATACTTGTGATCCTTGGGGCTAGGGCCCATTGCTAAAAGATCACACAGGCTGTGATCTTCTCTGAAGGATGTGGTCCAGCAGCAGCCTGACCACAGCCAAATCACTGAGGAATGGGGAAGATCAAGGGACTCTAGGGTCAGTACTGCCACTGCTTAAGGGCCCAAGCTGTCAGCCCACTGTGAATGTGATACCAAGTTGTATTTGGTAGACTGAGATCTCTGAATGTGTGTGTCCTGAATAATGAGCTCTCTTTTCATTAACTGCTAATATTCAGTCAGGACGGATACCTGATCATGCCTGTGCAGGAAGTCTACTTGACAAGGGAAGCCTTTGCAGTCCAGCCCACCATGAAGGGCTTTCTGAAAATTAAATAATCATATGTGGAAAAGACATACAGCTTCCGGTACTGGTGCTGCAACTGCAATCACGGGGAAATCATTTTTAAATTATTCTCTTAGCATACAAAGCATTACTGGGCTCTATGCAGTGCTCCACATCCTAGCATTACTTTCCAAGAAGCCATACAGCCCTCAGTCTGGTGTGGGTGTCCTTTGAAAACAGTAACAAACAAACAAAATGCAGCTCTGGAGCCTGCGGAGATGCCTCAGTCTATAAAGTCTGTGACATACCAGCACAAGGTCATGAGTTTGATCCTCTGGACCCATGTTTTAAAAAGTACGTACTGGCTGAAGCAGTGCACACATGTAATATCAGTGCCAGGAAACGGTTGAAAGATCTGTGGCTCGACGGCCAGTCAGTCTATACAAATCCATGAGTTCCAGGCTAGTAAGAGACAAGGTGACAGGATTTGCGGAACTATAGTCAAGACTGACCTCAGGTCCCAATTCACTTGTGCATTAATACACACACACACACACACACACACAGAGAGAGAGAGAGAGAGAGAGAGAGAGAGAGAGAGAGAGAATTATAAATTAGGGAAACACTTTGGGGAAAGAGACACAGCATTAGGACAAAGCTATCATTCTATGATTATTACCAGTTTAAAATATCCTATTGCTAATTATGAAAAAACTACAAATGTATTAAGCTACCAGTAATAGAGAACGAAGAAATAAAAATAACAATAACTGTAACAATAAAATCAGAAGTTTATAAACTATACAAAATAAAGAAGGTGGAACACTGAGATGGCTCAGCAGGTAAAAGTTCTTGATACACAAACCAGATGCTCTGAACTCAAACCAACAAAAGGTGGAAAGAGAAAACTGACCAACAAAGCTGTCATATGAGCTTTACATGCACACTACAGCACAAGTGCTATCGCACGTGCACTGGGACACACAAGTATCCATAAGACACACACAATAATTACAAACAGATACCATATGAAGAAGCCACCCTGGTTCTTTGAAAACTAGATCTGAATAAGGAAATACTAGATTTTAATTATGAATGCAAACTACACATCTCTGTGTCAGAGACTTGGAGCAAGGGAGGAAAGTGGATGATCTTCTTCCCACTCCAGGCTCTCCTGACTCACGGTCTTACACAGAACAAGTCATGAGTGGAGGACAACACAGCTGCTCTGAAGAATGGGGCCTCAGTACACAGCCTCGGGCAGCAACAGGACCAGGTCCAGTTCCCAAGAGGGAAGCAAGGCTCACTCTGTGGGTGGATTCTGAGTGCTCCCACAGAAGACTTAGCATTTGGCCCTGGTTGCAGGTAAACATAATGGTCAATGTTATAAATAAAAGGAGTGCATCATATTTATACTGATTTTGTTATGGGTACATAGGAACTATAATGATCAATTACATTAAAAGAAAACCAAGGAAATGAAAAATAAAATTAAATAATAGCTTGATAGATTTGCCCTTTTACCTATGCTGGAGGAAGACAAATCACCAGCTGTAAGTTTCTGTCTTAAAAAATGAGGGTGTCAGATACACTGTAAGAAACCACTAGTGTAGGTTTTGAAAACACATGACTTGTTCTGTGATAGTTGAGAGCAAGAAAGAGGAACACATCATTCCATGCTGCGCTGGATTCTTCATGCAGGAAGACCCTGAAAGCCCATAGGAGTCCATTGACCTAGCAGACCCTGACCATACTTCTGTACTCTCTGAGAGGCTTGAAGCAAGGATCCAGAAGGGATCTAGAAAGGGCCACACTAGAGGTTCCTTTGGGCAAATGGTAAGGCAAGTGTGGAAGGAAACTCCCAGAGGTTAGATGGTGAAAAGTAGGTGGCAGTAAACATTGAATCCCCTGCCCTTGGGAAGTCTTTAGGGGGAGATTTGAGGATGAAAGACCAAAGACATCAGTCAGAATGAAACAAGTTGTTAAAAGATTTTCCACTGATCTGGACATCATTTATGTCACTATCATGGTTAGGCCGCATGGATGATGTGTCTCTATCACTTCATTTCTTATGGGACCAGCATCCAGCATCGGTATCACAGTGAGAGTATGGAAGGTGCTTAGGGAAAAAGCAGCAGCAGTGAAGGGATGTGGGAGAGAAGCCTGTTCTGTCACCTACAGTTAGGACCCTCCAGAGATATGTGGTCAACATTGAGAATAGAAGGAGGCTTTTCATGAAAGAAGACTGAAGGTGATTGCCACTGACTATAAGGGTAAAGACAAGTGTTTGCCTTGAAGCCAGCAGACCTTCTGTGAGAGAATTCATACACAGAAGAGAGGGTTCACGTGGCCATAGCCGAGAAGCATAAGCAAAGAATTCTCCAGTTTAGCTTAAACCTCTTCATTGCCCTCAACTGGGAAAATGAATCTCATCTTTGAAAATCCAGTAATGAGGGAATTCATGATTGCTTTAGGCTCTATGCCAAGACTGGATATCTATCTGGAAGGAGAACACTGTGCGTGGAAAGCACATTTCTTATAACACTTACTGCTTCTTCTCCCACACCATAGTATCTCAATCCATATTTGTTTAATTCAGAAGAAAAGTCTTTATTTTCTCCATCGATATAGCTTTCTGTAATACGATTTCAATATTTCATTGCAAAAATAAATATAGCTTCTAACATTGAGAAAAAGCAGTATGGTCAAGGCTGCCTTATACCTTTTGAGACATCATTCTTGGTCATTTCTGTAAGTAACAGACATGGTGTTTATTGCTCACCTTGGGCTGAAATCATGACACACAAGTCACAAGATTTATGGGCTATCTCCTGTCCTGACTGTGAATCACGATTTCCCCTATAGAGTGTCCTCGTGCCCGTGCTCCGAAAGCAAGCATAAATCTCAAAGGAGGAGACATATACAGGGAAGTTTAGAGCAGCTGCATCAAAATTCATGCATATTCATGAGGGAAAGAAACATATGGGTGGCAGATACAGGATGACATAATCTAGCCTGGAATTGCCACACCGGTTGCTTCTCGTGCATACGTGGCTGACAAGAGGATTTTCTATTTAAACTTGATAATTCTCTGGGTTTTGTCACCTTTGTTGCCCTGTTTACACTCTGAAAAACTGTCACACTAAATTTCTGAGGGACGAATTCAGATGGTGAGTCAGAACTAATCCTTATAACACCAAGCTTAGAATATAAACTGAGCACTTTTCTGAAGTATATTCAGGTGTGTGAAATTTATTCCTTTTATTTTGCATAAGAACTATCCATGCTATAATTTTCACATGGGTTTGTTTTTTTTTTTCCTGTTTAACAGAGTATTGCAGACAATTTTATTTTCTCTTCATTTCTGTGTACAACCACATATAGGCAATGTCAGGGCTTCATGTTACTGAACTTTTGTTTTCTTGGATTTTTTCGGTTTGTCTCTTCTCGTCCCATGTTCCCCAGACCCACCAGCAGTCAGTCATCCTGCAGACACCAGGTTCCTTAGTAAACCCAAACTGCAAGCTGGAAGGGCCCCACCACAGATTTTCTCAGTTGCTAATACAATCCACTACCAACAAGCAGATTCCCAAACAGCATGCAAACTCGTCTCTATGTGCTGGCTATTTGTCTCCATTTCTTTCACTCGCCAGCACTGAATTAATTGTCACAGATCAAGCGCTCAGTTCAAGGCTTCACAATCCTGGAAGGTGCCTGGCCCCACAGTGACAAGCTAGCTCTGTCTCTGTGGCTGTTTTCGTCACTGTGAACAAGGCAGTTGTAAGTGCCCTTTTTGTAGACTTTGGGTAATCAACCGTTTATAGATACTACTCAGAAGTAGATTGCTTTGTGGCAGTGCACACATGCAGTTAACTTGTTGAATTACTCTAAAGCACGATGAGATGATTAGCTTTTTCAACTTGACACAAGCAAGAATATTCTAGGAGGAGAGCCTCATTAGCAAATTGTCTAGATTAGGTTCAGCTGTGCATATATCTGCAGGGGATACCTCAATAAGCTTAAGTCGTGTAAGAAGATCCAGTCCACTCTGGGTGGCTCCCTTCCTTAGGCAGAGGGTACTTAGCTGTCTAAGAGTGGAAAGCACAGCATGGGCGAGCTGAGCTGTAAGCATGCATATGTTTAGTTTTCTCTGCTCTTGGCTCTGTTTTAAGCTGGCCACCTTGACTTCCAGATATGATGGACCATAGCCTAGAAGTGTAGCTAAAATCAACCCTTTCCCTGGCTGAGTTACTATTACCAGGGTCTTTTATCACAGCAAGAGAAATTAAACAGGTTCCAGCAATGTTTATTCCTGATAGTAATGTGAGTGCCATTTTGCCAATATCTTACCTGCAAGAATCAAAAATGGTCACTGATGGACATTTCTATCCTCAGGTCAGTAATGAGTGATATCCCACTATTAGTTCAGTGAGGATTGCCCTAGCCATGTGTGGGTTTTCAATGTCCATTTCTGTGTTTGGGGATTATCTGAGCTGTGGTTCTCTGACTTGATAGTCTGCATCTTTTGCTTTCCTAGAATACAATTTGTCTTTATAAAATCAAATCAGCAAGAGCACTTCCCCATATCCATCATTTTTCTTTAACTTGGTTCACAGGATCCTCTGTCATGTTTCTCCAATTTATCTCAGAGGTTTTGGGGTCCCTTCTTGGTAAGGCCTATATCTCAGACCCCAACTAGGGAAGTAGTTCAGCAATTTTTTTTAATCAATGTCTTGCTATCTAATTCTAGCTGGTTGAAAACTTTCTATGTACACCAGGATGACCTTGAACTTACAGAGCGGCCTCTGCCTCTCTGCCACTCTGCCTCTCTGCCTCTGCCTCCTGAGTGCTAAAATTTCCAGTGGAAATTTTATTCTTAAAAATCCTTATAGCCAAAGTTTACCTGACTAAATCATCTTCATGAATGTTTTTATCTTTGATTTGTGACTGCCCACCTCATTTACTAACTCAGGTGTTTAGCTTATTCCATACTTACAGTTCTGATCTTCATAACAGAAACAAGCCCAGCACGTAGACAGCAGGAACAATTCATTCTGTCCTGCCCTCAGGCCCTTCATCCATCAGTCCTCAGAGTGGCAATGTGGCAGCTCAAGAAATGCATGGTAAAGGTAGATAATGGCAGACATAATTGCTTTAGGCTCATTACTCTGTGTGTGCATGTATGTTCACTGCGTGTGCACACACATACATATACACATATTCACTATATAAAATAAGTTACAGTAAACCAATGTGATCATTATTAACTTTTATTATTATGCTATTCTTTACATCAAGAGTTACCTATTGTGTTAGAAAGCCCAAACCACATAATAGCACAGCGATTTCTCAGTAAGTTTTAATCCTTTTTGCCCATTACAACAAGCCAGGCCTTGTGCTGAATCCTCTCCTGGCACCTTTTATTTGATCCTAATTAAATTAATCGAGCCTTTATGCATCTGTCCTTTGTTTGCATTTTTGGTTATACGTCAGTGAGCATATCATGCTCTCAGCACCATGAAAAGGCTTATTGTTCAGCACACATCTGCAGGGCCCTCATTCAGGCCCAGACCCCTGAGGTAACTGCTCTCATTTTAGACGTCACTCACTGTGACTCCCAAGGCACCTGGTAACATTTTAGAAGAGGGGTTTATAAATGATAAATGAGACTTGACAATGTCACCACCCAGACAAGAGGTGCCCAGACAGGGAACACCAGGCAGATCAGACAAGGACCAGCTGTGACACCAGCCTCCTCACCCACACACAGCTTCTATCCAGAGGCTTCTCCAGGATCTCTCCCATAGGAGATACCCACTCACACGCTGCCCACTCAAGCCCTCAGCCTCCACACACTTCCCCCTTGTTCTGTTGGTACTTCCTTTGTGATAGCATCGACTGTTCAACAGTATCTGAGCTCACAGAATTACGATGGTCAGCAATAATACCGCCCTTTTCCGAACAGAATATGGATAGACCCCATCAGGGGTGATGACAGATTCCTGGGTGTCCCCAGGGTAACTCTGAGGGATCCCCAGGGACCATAGAACCAGTTCACACCACCAGAATGTTAAAGACATTTTCCTCTATGCTGAGCAAAAATCAGATCTGTAAGAAAAAAAAAAATGGAAGAACTGGAAAGCACTGTGCAAAGTAAAAGAAGCCAGACTAAGAAAGGTAGATAGTGCATCAGTACAGCAAATATTTCCTCCTGTGGGGAAGCTATACTTAAAATTATACATAGCTGTGGGGGGTAAGCATGTGCACATGCTGGGGGGAGGGTCATGAAACTATAAAGGGGATAATAGACATGGAGGAAGACATGTAAAGGAGGGAGACCAAGAGATGGTAATGGAACCTGCAACATGAATACAAACAGGGAGGCTATCTGGAGAAAGGAGAGGAACCAGACAGAGTGAAAAAGAGACAGAGAGGGGCACTGGAGGAGAGGAATGAATGTGAATGGAGAGTAATAACACATATGTATGAAAATGCCATGATGAAATCCAAAACTCTATGTGCTAGCTCAAACATTAACTTTTAAAGAAAAATGAAGAAGAATCAATGTGTTTGTCAGCAGTTATCAATCCTTGTATTACCACAGAGAAAACTGAAGTGCATGTTCAAAATGCCCACTGCATTATTCTCTAGAAGAACAGAATTGATACAATGAATATATATATATATATATATTCATTGTATCAATATATGCGTGTATATATGTATATATATATGTGTGTGTGTGTGTATATATATAATGACTATATATCAAAAGTCAGTTTATTAGATTGACTTACAAGATATGGTCTGGAGGGTCAAAGAAGCTAGATCTTGATGCCTAAAGAATGACCATAGCTGCTGAGTAGACGGACTCACCAGCAAGACACATGCCAAGTAGATGATCAATGTGAAGGCAAGAGGCAAAAAGCAAAGCTTTTCCCCAAGGACCATCTCTTAGCAGGGATGCATCATACCCAGTGCTGCTCATACCCAGGGCGGGTCTTCCTGCTTCAGACACCCTGAACCACTAAAGCCCTTGCAGGAATTTCCCAGGAGTTTATTTCTTACTTGATTCCAGATGCAGTCAAGTCGACAACAAAGACTGGCTGTCACAGCAATAGACAGCATTTGTGCCAGCAAACCCAGTCTCCTCAGCTCCAGTTCCTCCGGTCCCATGTTATGGGGTCACCCTATTCACCCTATTCACACAGCCTATGTCCGTGTACCTGCAGTGCATTGCAGTTACAGGTTCTAACCCACAGGAGCCATGTAATTCAGGAGCCACATAAGACACTTCCACAACCTTTATCAGTCACAGGTATTGTATGTCCTGTGGAAATACAGTGCAGAGGTCTCTATGTCAGACATATAAAGCTTGTGGAGCAAGCTTTGTGTAAAGTGACCAAGGCAGCTGCTTTTGCTCTTGGAAATTCAAGAAATTTTCCTCTGAAATATAAATGTTTTCCCAAAGACCTCTTATTTGGTGCCATGAGGTACACAGCCACCCTTCAGGAATACATGGCCTTTCTTATCACCATGACCTCTGTGGGGAATGGCTCTGAAGAGAAGCTTCTCTCACAATACTCTTCCTGCCTTTTACTGTGTTTCTAAAAATACCAATATATCAGACTGCAATATACTCATAACTCAAGCTTTAATTGGAGTGAGACTAATTATTCCCACTTATACTGTGACGATAATGTATTGTGCATGCTGCCCTTTCTTAGAGTGAGAGATTTATAGATCATTTTAATAGCATTTTAATCATTTCATTCTGTTTTTTAAATTCAGCATATTAATTTGCAAAGACACACCAGCAGCATTTGAAGTCACTGTGAACTTGAAGAGATGCATAAAGCCAGCCACTGCCATCATTCCCTAGACAGCAGAAGAGAGCTGAGGAGACAGAACTCATTGTATGCAACCTGATATAAAAAGAAAATGCCGTAATTCATAGCAGAGATGATTAAACAAGCAGCTTGATAAAGTAGGAAGGAGGAGACCTATGGAATTGTGTTGCCTAATTCATCGGCATGTGCCTTCTCCAGCTAGCCAGGACAGTTCTATTTGTACGGATTCCACAAAGAAGACTGTCAGCATGGTGAGAAATTCACAAAGCATGGGTTGGGGACAAAGCTTGGAAGGCTCCAGGTGGCATCAACAGGAACACTAAGATGCAGCAGCAACGTCCAGCTGCACGACACTGCACAGGAAGCCTGCCCTGGTGGTCTTCCTGGGAGCAGAGGTGTGAGTGGGGAGAAGTTGCTAAGCGGAGGACTCGCAGAAGCAGCTGCTGCCTCCCGCACGCAGGAAGCGTTGCTTTGTCTGAAAAGGAATGTTCTTCCTCACCATAATTTGACTCCAGGTTGAAGCACCAAAGACAATTTCCCACATAACTGAAAAAGAGGGCTGAGAAGAGGTTAAGGAGGGAAAGAACTAACCCCCATGCCACCTACTTCCTTTTCCCTCCTGCTGTGAAGGAGGACCCCACAGAGGACTTTGGAACTATGAAATAGAGCCTTAGAGGAGATTAAAACCCTCCCTACTCCAAGGACTGTGAGTGCCCGCCTAGATACTGATGGATGGGAGATTATATCTTCTGAAGTTTCTAGAGGAAACAGTAACTTGTATCATGGCATGAAGCTGTCATCAGTTCCCAGCTTCTGAATAGAAAACACCATCCTTAATCCACACAGCGTAAGAAAACAATCCAGACTTGCCCCGTGTCCTGAATCTGATGGGCAGCTATTAGTATCCGGACAGGTAGCCTCTGTGAGCTGTAAGTATAGAATATTCTTATGAAAATGTCCCCATGGCTAAAGGGGGGACATTTAGCTGCTGCTAATGTACTTTAAATTAATGCAGTTTAGATTCTGTAGTTTAAATTCAGAACTAAGTGAGTAACTGAGCACTTATTGATGTAAAATAAAATCCCTTATCAAGGAAACAAATACACACAATTTCTCCTTGAGACCATATAAGACAAAGCAAGTTAGACCCAGGCAAGCCCATCCATTGTACGCTTGGCTTGATAAATGGAATAAAAAAAGGTTAAGTGCTGTGTGATTGAAGGTACTCTGTCTCCCCTGGGAGAAGTTAGCTGCACAGAGCACACTACAATGAACTAATTATTGCAATCATCACAATTCTCTTCTGGTAATGTGTTAGAATCCATAGCCATTTGTCTGTCTTTTACAATAAAATATTTATTCTTTCACAAAAGGAACTCAGCTGCTAGATAAAATCCTTGTGGGCAGCTCCATTTAACAGATGGTACATGCCATGCCTCATCCCCATGGACACACGTCCAGGGCTCTGGTTCATTTTCAGAGGGACTCTTGCTACAGTTGTCACATTTACTTTTGGAGGATGAAATTCTGTTGTCGATAATTCCCATATTAAGAAGATACATGATGCAATCTAAGGAAGCACCACTGTTATCATCTTTGGAGATAAATTATCATTATTATCATAACAATCACCAACATCACTATCATCATCATTTTCAGCCAGGAACTACCATACTCTAACTATCATCATCATTATCAATATTAATATCACTACCATCTTCATTATCATCACCCTTACCATCCTCACAACAGTCATAGCTATATCATTATCTTCACTGGCATCACTATAATCATCAGTGGCACCATCAGCACCCTTACCACTAGTACCGCATCCTACCAATATCACCTTTATCATCATCACCATTATCGCCATCAACAGTGTCATCACTCTCATTACCATCACTGTCATCACTAACACAATCACCACCATGGATATTGCTCTCATCTTCACCACTGGTACTACGATCACCGTAAGCACCATCACCGTCATCATCATCCCTGCCATCACCATTGTTGTGACTCTGATCTCACCAGCACTAGCATCATCACTGTTACCATTACCATCATAAATCACCATCATCACCTTCATCATCAAATCTATGCCAAATGTCCTCAAGAAAAACAGTGCTCATTTTCCTGCTGGTCCTCTTCACAGCCTCATATAATAAAGACACTTGTTACCCCTGGTTTTAAAGATAAGAAAACGTATGGAGTTGCTAAGCAAACACCCCAAGATGCTACAGCTTATAACGGTTACACCAAACGTGCATATGTGCATACATGTTCATATATGTGTATATGCGTGTGCATGCAAGTACAGAGGCCAGAGGTCAATATTCCTTCTCAATAATTCTCGACCCTCTGTTTTGAGACAGAGCTTCTTCCTGAACCTGGAGCTTATGGACTTAGCAATTCTGGCTGGCCAGCCAGACCCAGGGATTCTCCTGTCTCTGCCTCCAAGTCCTAGAGCTACTGGCACATGCCATTATGCCAAAATTTTTACAAGTGCTCTGGGGAACCAATTCTCGTGTTTGCTTGGTGAATACACCAGCTAAGCCATCTCCTCAGCTCTAGAATTTTGAAAGTTTATAAAAACAAAACTTAATATTATGATCAAAATATAGTTTCAGATGTATAAATAATTTGAACCATTGGCATTCAGAAATGAAAGAGTACATATTTACCAAATACCCAGAAGTGCCCTACTACAGAGGAATTTTTGTTTTGTTTATTTTTTGAAACATGATCTTGTTTTATGCCCCAAACTGGTCTAGACTTGTTGGCCTCCTTTCTCCACTTTTTATAGATGTGTACCATCACATCTAATTCAATGGCCATTAAATATAATTTCTACATTCGTTGAGGTGAGAGTTTTCAAAAAAAGAAGCCAGGGGAAAAATCTATGAAGAACTATTGGCTCTCACACATTATTTTCTAAAAAGTCATTCATTCCACTACCTCCAGCACTAGTGCTTCGCTAATAAACTTCTGCTGGTCACTCCATTTAAATAAGTGAAAAACGGTCTGACTGTCTCCACTCCTCTGTTACAAGTAAGCGTTTATGAAAAGCATTTAACTTCACTGAGGCCAGAGCAATAGCTCAATCAGTAAAGTGCCTGCGGTACAAGTATAAGGTCATGAGTTTGATTCCCAGACGCTACATAAAAAGCCAGATGTAGTGGCCGGCATATGCTTGTAATCCCAGCACTGAATAGGCAGAGACAGGTGGATCAGCAGGTCTTACTGGCCAGCCAGCCTCACCTATTGGCAAGGGCTCCAGGTCAGTGAGAGACCCTGTTACAACAAACAGGTAGACAGTGTCCAAAGAATGACACATAAAGTCAATTTCTAGCCACACACACACACACACACACACACACACACACACACACGACCCAAGAAAAAATTGCCAGTGATAAAAGAAAATCAGTATAAATTACAGCACATGGATTAACCCCATTAATTATAGTGTCTGCGTGAATCTCACACCTGTACATAGAAAGGTAGATAAGATGTTCAGTGCTGCGGTGTGAAAACACAGGGCATGTCACAGAACACAGAGATGGTGCCTGAAAATTATGCATTTTAAACTAAGAACTTCACAAAAAAAAAAAAAAAAAAAAAAAAGAGTGGCGCCATCGTGGAAGGCTGAGCAGCAGAGTGCCAGGCAATTCCTTCTTCAAATAGAACTATTGTGTGTAGCTATTTGAAATTTCTTGTGAATTCTGACATGGATATCTGTTCCTGTTATATCAATTTTTATCAATTTGGTAACACCTTTCTAACTCTGACTCAGAACAGGGACCTGCTAGCTTTCAGAATTGAATTAGAGCATCGACTTGTCTTGTTTTAGTGACGTCAAGCAAAGTGTAGATCAGAGGCTAGAACTTACCCCTTTTGTGCAAAACAGATTGGCTCAAAGAAGCCTCATATACACCAAGAATTTCATATTGCAATTTTCTTCAGTGGTGGAATGTAGTTCATGGAGACATATTTTATAACTGATGAGAAGCCCTGACCTTGAGAATCCTGCTTGGCTAACCAGGTCGTTAAGGTCTGCCCAAGTTTATCTACCAAGAACTTTGGAACCAACATATACAGAGAAAGGTTCGGCTTTGGGCTGGGGAAAGGAACAGGCAGGCCATTCAAGAGGAGCAAGCCATGTGGCACAAAAGCTTTGTTCATCGCTAAGACAGGCCTTTCTACCTTTACCTTAGTTGTCCACCTCTGCTAACCTGAAAGTGTGACCTAGACAGCATGTGACTATGTCCACAGGACAAGCCACCAGATGACCTCCCAGACAGCAGTGTAGCTGGTGTAGAAGGAAGACCATCTCATGTGCTAGCTTCCTATTCCCCATCCCTGCCCAATAGTAGATTCTCAATAAAGGATGTTGAGTATGTCCCTCATCACATATCACTTAGAAAGGTACAAACTGATTGAATAGCCTAATTAACTGCGAATGCATTCTGGCCATCTTGTCTGATGTGCCATTCTGATGCCTCGATCTGTTTACATAATCTTATTAAAACTCTGTGTAATCAATCTCACAGCACATACACACATGATTTGAGCCTGAAATGTCCCTAACAGGCACATTTTCTGTCTGACAGTGCTATTTTATGGGGCTGTGGAGCTTTAGGAGGTGGAGTCTGGCTGGTGCAATTAGGAAACCAAGCTGTACCTGCCCTCGTCTGAACCTCATCTCTCTGCTTTCTAACGAACCACATGACATGAAAAGCTCAGCTGCGCTCACACACCATGAGCTGTGCCTGCCACAGTGACTGGAACTGCAGAAACCAAAACAGACCACAGACCCTTAAGTTATCCTGTGCGAAACTCCCTCATGGTGCTAAGACGACTAATACATCCCTCTTGGTCTGTCTCACACTCACAATAAGTCTTGTGTGGTATTGATTTCTCACTAATGTCCATTTCAAAGGCAAACTGTTCCCAAATATTGGTGCAGTAACCTTGCTAGAAATCTTAAGCTTACTGATCTCCCCTATAAAGGTTCCTTTTTTTAGATTAAGAAACTTCACCCAGGTGATCACTAGGATTGGGGACACTCCTGCCCTGGGTAGGCAGGAGATAAGGAATTATTAATCTCACTGGGCACTGTAGCCAATGAACATGGGGTATTATGTGGCCACAGTTTGGTTCTAAGTCACCCACACACCACACCAGGTCCAAGCAGTGAGTCACATCACGCTTCCGTGATTATTACCTTCAGCCATTGCAAAGCCCTCTTTGATTTCTATCTCATCCCACCCACACGAATCCAACAACTGAACTCAAGGACTGGTAGCTTTCCTGGCAGTTGTGGCCACCATGAGCCCCTACCTTATATATCTCTCAGCACCTTCATTCCTAGATGGCCCATCCCTAAATTGAAGTATTTCTGACTCAGTGTTTCCTGGGCTCTCCCTCCATCACCGTGGCTATAATTGATGCTTTACTAAATTTTACCTGGCTGAAGTGACATTACTCTGTCCTCAGCAGCTGGGTCTGCTCACTGCGGTAAATGGATAAACACAAAATGCTCACTCTTTTTAACTTGGACTGATGCTCAAAGGTAATTAATTCCTTTGCATCTGGCAAGGCTGCAAAATACACACAACTGCATTCAAGGAAACCACTCATTCACATGTTTCAGTACTTCCCCTCAAAACATAAGGTTGTGCAAGAGTACAAAGGTGAAATCCACAGGTCAACCCCATCCAGTGTTTCAAAGCAAAAATTAAGCCAACAGACAGGGGGAGAATGATTTAACCCAGCCTTTACAAACCTCCTGGAGAACTGACTGAGCCCTCAAGCTGGCTGAGATGTTGCCAAGAAAGTTGGTCCCAGCTTCATCCATTACCTGCCAAACTGAGGGTGACAGCACCTATACCCACGTATGTCATACTGTCACCGACGAATCCTTACCAACAGGAGCATCTTGGTGTGCACTGACGGAAAGACGTATCCTTCAACAAAGGGATATATGAGAAAAACAGAATTCCCAGAACTGGAATCACAACAGCCAGGGAATGTCAATCCCCTGTATGGGTGCTTTGCAGTTCTGGTTCAGGGCACAGCTAGTGAGAGTAAGAGTTGGGGATGTAATGCTCCTGCTTAGAACTGAGGCTTCTCAGAGATGCTCTAAGACCCAAAGTTATTATCAAGAAAGGAGCTGAGACACTGAAGTCCCCTGCTGGGCCATCCTCCAGGGGTTGACAGTGCCATTCTCCAACACATAGTGGCTCTTTAGAAAGTAGCTTTCCTGAAGACAGTGTAATGAGACTCTTCATGGTTATATGTAGGGTTTAAAGAAACATGAGTGAACAGGTCTGGGGAAATGGCTCAGTTGGTGAGTGTCTGCCATGAGAGCATGAAGGCCTAAGTCTGTATCCCCAGGATCCACGCGAAAAGCCAGATATGGTAGTGCACATCTGTAACTCTTGGACTGGAGAGGACCCTCAGAGCTCACTGGTCACACAGGATAGTCTAGCAGTGACTGGCAGGCCCAATGGCAAACCTGTCTCAAGTAATAGTGAACAGAGCAATGGAAAAGGACACCCAAGGTCAACCTCTGACCTCCAAACAGAGTATAAACAAGTGTGTCTGTACTCACATGCACACGTACATACATACACACACACAATATACAAACACTACACAGAAGAGAGAGAAAGAAGAAGAGGGAGAAGGGAGGAAAGACAGAGAAAGAGGCAGAAGGAAAGAGGGAGAGACACAAAGCCCCCTCCTTGTGGCTGTGCAGGTTCTGAATCAGCAACTGGAATAATTTTGCTTACATTCCATTGCACATCAACAGGAGCGAATAAACATGTTGATCCTGGCTGCTGCTGGGGTCAGGATGCTTTCTTACTGCATACTTAACTCAGGAGAAGTTGTGGGACGTTCTCCAAGATAACATCCCATTCACATGTGACACCTGGTGGTCCTTCTGCAGGGGAGCTGCCATTGAAAACACTCATGTCCTTCAGCTCTTAAAAATATATCTGTATATATAGATGTGTGTGTATATATGTGTGTGTGTATGTGTGTGTGTGTGCGTGTATGTGTGTGTGTGTATACATATACACATATATTTTTATTTTCATTTTCTTTTTCTGGGTGACGTACACCCATTTTCATGCAAGTATATAATGTACCTCCCAGGTATGCCTCTGCACCTGGCTCTCCTCTCCTTTCTCCTAGTCACCTCCCAGTGCTCCCCATTGTTCCCCAGACTAACCTGTTTCCCTTTGCATGCCATGGGTAAATATTTGATTTGTATGCATCAATGCAACACTTAGAACCCACAAATAAAATAAAATGTGTGACACTTGTCTAAGTTTGACCTAATTCTCTGAGTGATTATATCTCCACTTATATCCATTTTCCTGCTTGTGACATAACTTCATTCTTAACTATACCCTAAAGAAACCCACTGTGTAAATAAATCACATTTGCCCTTCCCACTCCTGTTAATGGACACCTGGGTTGGTTCCATAGCCTAGCCACTGTGGCAAGGGCTTCGGTAGACATCCACCGAAGGCTGAAACCAGCACATCACAGACACTTAGAGCGCGCACATTACTATTTACTAAAAACATTACTAAATACTCTCGTCATTTTCTCTGTGCTTTATTTCACAAGGGAAACAAAGCCCTGACATCTCAGTGCACCGGGGACCTGCTCTGCTGTGCTGCCTGGACTCCCGGCCCTCCAGAACTACTGCCAGGTCCCACGATTACTTGCACAAGTATGTGCACGCTGGCACAGAAATCCCTGTCCTCACAGTGGATGATTTTCTGACTTCCCAGGACTAAGGCCAAGTTTCCTGACCCAACCTAATGACACAACACATGAGAAAACAGAAGAAATTAGCAAATATCTCTAAAGAGCTGAAAGAATTGGCAGCACCAGCAATGTGCCCAGTGAGCTATAGAACATGTCACCTCTTATTCTTGTTCCATATTTCATGTTTCATGGGTCTGTACTGACAGGTGTTCAGTACAGGCTTAGGGGCGTTTGTAATGTACCCCAAGTAATCACAGTACAGTAGTTTTGTCACTTTTTTATTTTTCAAAATATGGTCTAAACCTGCAAAGACTAAAGTGACATTCCTTCCCCTCCCTACTTAAAACTCCACAGAACCTCACACAAGTGGGATCTTACACATTTCCTTAAGACTGGCTTAAATCTCTTCACTGTCTTTGAATGTTACAGAGCTTAGAAATAAATGTATTTTTTTCTATTTTTCATAAATCAATATGCTTTCACCATGGCATTCTATTCTGTGTGTTTGTTCTTTCAGTAGTTTTCTGTCCTTGTTTTCTTTAACCAAGTCCCTGTAGGTCATGTGATTGTGCTACCCTCGTTTTATAACGTACTTCTGACTGGTTTTGAAATAAAAGAAAAGCTATGTCAGATGGTGTTCTAGCTAATGATAGAAGGTGAATACATTTGACAGTGATGTATGATAGAAAAATGCTGTGGCGACGTCGATGATAAAGGCTCCCATAGGCTCCTAAGTTTGAATGTCTGGTTCACAGTTGGTGGGACTGTTAGGGAAGAATTGTGAGGTGTGGCTCTGTTCACAGAGGTCTGGCACTGCGGATGGGCTTTTACCAGAGTCTAGTTACCTCTCCTTGTGCCTCATGGTTACTATCTCAACACATAAGCTCTCGGTTACTGCTCCAGCAGGATGCCTGCCTGCTTGCTACCATGCTCCCTGCGGTGATGGTCATAGATTAATCCTCTGAAACTTTGAGCTAGCTCCCAATAAACTCTTTCTTCCGTACATTACCTTCTTTATGGCATCTCTTTCCAGCAATAAAAGTGTAGCTGAGACAAATGGTAAGATGAAAAAAAAAATGAGTGGTGGTAGCTGGGTAGAGGTGGCAAAATCTCTGTGAGTTTGAGACTAGCCTGGTCTACAGAGTGAATTCTAGGACAGCCAAGGCTACCAGAGAAACCCTGTCTCAAAAAAACAAAAACCAAGGTAGTAAAAGGAACATAGAGAGAAATGAAGGTGGAGATCAGACTTAGAGAGAAAGGGGTGTGGGGGGACAGAGAGTCTGCATAGAGAAGAGAAAATGTGGGTGGAGGCATCTCTGTGACAAGCTAGAGACCTAGGACAGGGTTTGAGAAGATGTGGGGGTGACTCTAGCTGAGACTCCTAGTAGCAGCGATAATGAAGACTGAAGAGGACATCCTCTAACTAGACAGGACTTCTAGTGGAGGGAGAGGAACACCAACCCAGTCACAAAAACTTCAACCCAAAATTTATCCTGCCTACAGGATGTGCAGGGATAAAGACAGAGCAGAGATTGAGGGAATGTCCAACCAGTGCCTGGCCCATCCTGAGACCCACCTCACAGGAGAAAGCACTGGCACTATTAACAATACTCTGCTGTGCTCATAGACAGGAGCCTGACATAGCTGTCCTCTGAGAGGCTACTCTCAGCAGCAGATCCAAACAGATGTGGAGACTCACGGCCAAACACTGGGCAAAGTACACAGAGTCTTGTGGAAAAGTGGGGGCGGGGGGGGAGTGAAGAACCTGAATCTGGAGGTAACAGGAGCTCTACAAGACCAAGAGAGCCAACTAACCTGGGCAAAAGGGGCTTGTGGAGACTGAAGCACAAGCCAAAGACCATGCATAGACCAGAGCTAGGCTCCCTACACACATGTAGCAGATGGGCAGCTCAGGCTTCATAGGAGTCTTCTAGTAAGGAGAGTGTGGGCTGTCTCTGACATGGACTCTGTTGCCTGTTTTTTTTTATTATGTCCCCTGGTGGGGCTGCCTTGCCAGGCCACAGAGGATCTTCTTTACTTTTAGAGGAAAAGGAGAGAGGGGAGAATGGAAGAAGGAGGGAGGGTGGGACTGGGAGGAGAGAAAAAGAGGGGGCTATGATCAGAATGTAAAGTGAATAGATGAATGAATTTTTTTAAAAAATTTAAGTAGATCATGATAGGTCACAGAGTTAGACAGCTATATATATGATTAATAAACAGATAGATGATAGATATAGGTAAATAGGAAGGTAGAACAATGGATGCTATAAAAGAAACATAGAAACAGATACAATGGATGAATGCATTAGATGATAGATAGATAGATAGATAGATAGATAGATAGATAGATAGATAGATAGATAGATAGATGATATAAAAATATATAAAATAGAAAAAGAGATGATGGGTAAGGTACATACAGAAATGACAGATAGATATATAGAGAGAGAGACAGATAGATAGATGAACAGATACATGGACAGATAGAAGATAGATAGAATATAAATGTTGTTAGTCCTCTTCACCTAAGTGGAAGGACACAAACCAATGGCTTGATATTCCTAACCCACTCTGACCATTGAAGATGTGACAATAGAGGTAACTGAAGTAAAATTCAGCCGTAAATGGTTTCTTCATTCTAATTACTGGCATTTTCTTAAATAAAAACTTGAATTTCAATAAATATACATATTCATAAATATAAAACATATATTCCACAAAAATACTATGTAAATGAAGTGTTAGAAACACAAGGAATAGAAAATAAATATAAGATTGTGTGCTACATGTATTTACCTTTTATGCATAAAATGCCATGAAACATATTAACATGTGAAAGGACTATTAGTGGACTATTACTTTTAAAACTTACTTGTAATTATGTTTTTCATCAGCTGCTAAATGCTTCCATTGGGAATATTAAGATAAAAGGTCATCTCCAATTCTTGACCTTCGGGTATCATTTTATTAATGGCACCTAACCAACATGCAGAATTTCAACAAGACACATAAACTAAGATTGACTGAAAAACATGATTTCTGATCTCTTACAGAAGAACAAATGATTTTTGTTTGGAATACAGAAACATAACATTATCAGATGGAAACAAAGAAGAAAGAGAACCTTCACTCTATGAAATACACTTTAAAAATACACTCTTTGTGGTAAATTCACGGCTATGTCAAGAACACAGTCATGAACTATTTAGTAAATATAAATTGTGAGAAATTTAAAGCACAGAAGTTTTTTTTAATAAAATATTTGACAAAGCAGAAATATGTTTAATTCAAAGCCGCTTGAATTTGTTTTAAATAATGGAAGATAAGAAATTTTAATTTGTACAACATAAACTACTAACTCTAACAGTGGCATTTAAACACACGCTTCTCGTTTCTGCCTTAAGATTTGTTTATTTTGGTTGGGGGATAGCTCTTGTAGTCTAGGAGAGATCACAGGACCCTGGCAACTGGAATTGCAGGCATTGTGAGCTGCCTGATTTGGGTTCTGGAAACTGAACCAGGGTCCTCTTCAAGAGCAGAAAGTGTTCTGAACTAGAGACCTATCTCTCCAGCGCCCTGCTTTCCCTCTTATCTTCCTAACTTCTCCATTTACACATACTTTGTCACAAGTTTCATTGATAAGATGGTATTCTAAATGCCATTTAAGAAAACTTTTTACACTGAAGGTGCAAACTTTGTTTCTTCTTAAAACCATTAAGTGGTGGTTTGGAAACACACACACAGGAGAAAGAGGCTCTGGTTTTAATAGATGCCCCATCCAAAAGTGCTGAGACAAAAATGTCAGCATCCTGATAGTCTGGAGTGCTGGCTAACTTTGGCTCTTACAAATTACTGCTGGACTGAGAGGTATTTATAGAATCTCCAGTTATATAAGACACACAACTGTAAATGTCATTAGGAGAGTGTGCTGACAGGGCAAGCACCTGCTGTGTATGGAGACCATTTGTTCACGTTGCATAAGATCCTGCTGCTGGCATCAGACCCACCCTTCACCCCTCCTAGCCACTGTTGGCACAAAACATCCCACTCACAGCAATCTTCCCTTACCCCCCTTCACCTTAGGGCCGTTTGTGCTCTAAAAATAACAAAGTCTTCCTGTCCTGAAGTATGGCATGACAACACTAGACCAGAAATAATCTCTGAGATGTGTGACATTTTCAGTAAGATGGAATCTCATTCCTTTTCAAGGGGATCAATGTCTGCTTTTGACACAAACGATTTCAGCAAGTGGAAAATTGAATGAGACTGTCAATCCACTAGTGCTAAGTCATGGCTCCTAGAAGTGTCTGGGACTGAGATCAGTGACAGAAAGAAAAGGAAACAAAAGTCCCCACTCTATGTGCAGCTGGAGTTTGGAAATTCATACCTGGTGAGGTCCACATATGTCAATGCTGGAGTGGGACCATGGGTGGGTTCCAAATTCACACCTGTCACATTTGGGTTCTGCTAATGAGCGAGTTGTTTTCAGTCTCAGCCCGACAAAGAAATGCACTAAGCCAGAAAGAGCTAAGAAATTTTATTTCGAGACCCTCCTACTGATACGCAATGGGTTGCAGCTCGGACTGTTTTCATTATTAAACACAATGCAGTTGACACCAATACGAGGTATGCACTCTCAGACCTTGAATCTGAAACTTTAAGGCAAATCAAGGCAGCAGATGAGAGCGGCAACCTGTGACTTGCTTTTCTTCCCTTCTAATAAGACTTTGACAATGTAGGGACAAGAAAAGTGGGCAGGTGACTCCAGAAGCAGCCTACTCTAACTAACTGGAGAAAGAATCTTAGAAAGTCCTCTCTTTGCAATATCCCCACATAAACATTTTCCTATCATCTCCCCCAAAATAAGAGATGTCAGGGTAACCATAAGAGACATTAAAGAGCTAGGGAAAGCCAGGCGGACCAGACGCCCCAGCACATTTGCTGGATGAAGTACCATGCCAGCTTTGATAATAAATGAAACCAAGTTCATACTCCCACTCTGCTTAGCAAAACCAGCCAGGGGTTGTGTGATGGGGGCATTTTCCTCTCTATAAACTTAATGGGGTTTCCTGAAATCCAGACCAGTGCCTGGACTTCTTTTCTAGCGTTCTTTTCTCTCTCACGCAAGTCCTATCCACCCTTCCCTGACAAAGGCATCACTTGTCCACTCAATTGGTTTTAGAAGATTAGTGATGCTCACCCCTAGGAGTATCTGTGTGAGTCAAGAGGATGAACTACGGTGTGGAGACCTGTCCCACATGTGGACGGCACCACCCTACAGGCTGGGCCTGGGCGGAGCAAACAGGTAGTGAGGAAAAGACAGCTAAGCTTAGGCATACACCAACTCAACTTCTTGGCCATCAAGACATAGCTGATGAGGAGCTAAATCTGATGGGAGCATCTGAGGTAGTTTTCTAAGGTATCTAAGTACAGTGGGGAAAAAAATCTAATACATTCCATTGCAAGCCCTTCTTGACATGTCTATATCTGGCTAGATGGGGAAACAGAGGTCATTTGCTATAAATAACTGATTACGTGCCTCAGAGGGCAACATGGTGCCATGGAGAAGGCTAGATGATACAAAGAATTAATGCCTCAGTGTCATTGGTCTTATCTCCAATAAGGTCAAAGTGACCAGGAGCCTTAATGAGAAAGAGGAAGTGGAGAGGCTGAGGGGTTGGGTGGGTGGACCACCTGCCCTTAGGAGGTCAACTGAACCAAGTGTCCACACACACAGGCCTCTCATTCCCCACGTACCCTAGACCTCAAGGAAGAAGAGGCCAAGGGGCTGGGGAGAAACATGCAAATCCTCAATGCAAGTGAGCCTCCTACTCCTATAGCATCTTCCAATGTGGTATGAAGCAGGACCTTGGGACTTGGAAGGTACAATCACTTGAGACTGGGCAAGACTTGTAGAGGCAACACTTCATGAGGCTTGTTCTAAAACCAGTACTCGCTGTGCATGAGGGAGAAGCTGGCCTCCTGTGATCCATGCACCAAGATGTTCATGGCCCTGAGCCAAGCAACACAGGACTCAAAGCTGCCACATCCAATATAAAATCACATAAGCCCCACTCCATGACCTGTGCACAGGGTCAGAGTATGTTTAACCTGTGTGCTCAGTTTCCTTCTGTGATTTAAAATTTTACTTTTCTCAGCCAGTGAGATTTTTTTTTTCCATTATCAGGAACTTCTTCAGCAAATCAGACTTGCTTGTTGGGTGTCAACAGGTTTAACAGTAAAGGAACAGGAGAAATGTGTTTCTCAGAATGGAGGAGCTAATTATAAGGTATCAATCGTGAACTGATTAGCCTGTGTGCTCCATGCCATAAAGCTTGTGGGATACTTTAATGAAATTATTACTCCTATGGTGTTTTGACCTGCAAAGTATAAAGTAAAAACTGTGAAAGTTCCTAAAAACACAGACAAAAGTAGATTCCATGAATAGTGGTGATTTTGCATGTTCATGGTTGGGGTTGGGCTGATGTGCAGCCACACTCGGTGTTCAGAAGAAGGTATGATACCCCAAGGAAGAAACTGTGTCATGACTACAGATGGCAGAGGCTTTTTGGCCAGGCTGCATTTCTTGGAGGCTGGAGCAGAAATCTGTCTCAGGGCCAAAAAGTACTAATAAGTGGATTTTACTATTATCCAGACTGGCAGCTGGTGCCTGGGTGCCAGACACCCTGTGATTTCAGCAAATGGCACATTTGTTTAACCTCGTGTCCTCAGATAATGTCTAAACATGGATTAGGTTGAAATCTTACATACTTGGCATAATTGGATGGCCAGTTCAACGGAGTTTCAAAGACAATGTCATAAGTGACGGGAAAATGATACCTTGTCACTCCCAGAGCTCATTCGTGAATATTTTTCTTATAGGAAATACCAAATGCATTAAGAACAAGGTAAACAAGCTTGTTAAAGGGCTGGAGAGATGGCACAAATGGTTCAGTATGTAAGAACTTCCATGCTTTTAGAAAACCACCTGAATTGGGTTGGCAGCACCTACAACCTCCTATGACTCCAGCTCAAGGGATTCTGTCACTTTTTTTTCTGGCGTCTATAACCAGGCACATGCATGTGGCATACACGCACGTGGACGCAGACATGCACATAAGTAAAAACAAAGCAAGTGTGTTGATACTTGACTGCTTAGACCTGTGCTGTGCTTAAGATATTTTCCTGCCTCCAAATTAAATTATTATATTTGATATATTCTTTCAGCTTTTTGCTATTTTAAGCAATGTTAAAAAGCCATGTCTTGGATACCTCACTCAGGATGATCTTTTCCAGTTCCCACCATTTACCTGCAAATTTCATGATTTCCTTGTTTTTAATTGCTGAGCAGTATCCCATTGTGTAGATGTACCACAATTTCTGTATCCATTCCTCAGGTGAGGGGTATCTGGGTTGTTTCCAGGTTCTGGCTATTACATATAAAGCTGCTACAAACATGGTTGAGAAAATGTCCTTGTTGTGTACTTGAGCATATTTTGGATATAAGCCTAGGCATGGTATAGCTGGATCTTGAGGAAACATTATTCTTAATTGTCTGAGAAAGCACCAAATTGATTTCCAGAGGGGTTATACAAGTTTACATTCCCACCAGAAAGACACACAGCGTATATACTCACTCATACGTGAATATTAGACATATAATAGAGGATAAACCTACGAAAATATGTACACCTAAAGAAACTAATCAAGGAGGACTCTGGCTAAAGTGTTCAATCCCCATTCAGAAAGGCAAAGAGGATGGACATCAGAAGAAGAAAACAGGGAACAAGTCAGGAGCCTGACACAATTGGCCTCTGAAAGGCTCTGCCCTGCAGGGTATCAAAGTAGATGCTGAGACTTATGGCCAACTGTTGGGCAGAGCACAGGGAATATTATGAAAGAAGTGGGAAATAGTAAGATCTGGAGGGAACAGGAGCTCCACAAGGAGAACATCAGAACCAAAAAATCTGGGCACAGAGGTCTTCTCTCAGACTGATACTCCAACCAAGGTCCATTCATGGAGATAACCTAAGACCTCTGCACAGATGAAGCCCATGACAGTTCAGTGTCCAAGTGGGTTCCATAGTAATGGGAATAGGGACTGTCTCTGACATAAACTGATTGGCCTGAACTTTGATCACCCCACTTGAGGGGGGAGCAGCCTTACCAGGCCACAGATGAGGACAATGCAGCCACTCCTGATGAGACCTGATAGACTAGGATCAGAAGGAAGGAAAGGGAGACCTCCCCTATCAGTGGACTTGGAGAAGGGCATGTGTGGAGAAGAGGGAGGAAGAGAGGGATTGGTAGGGGAGGGTGGAGGGAGCTACAGGGGGACTACAAAGTGAATAAAGTGTAATTAATAAAGAAGAATAATAAATAAAAAAGCTCTTCAGTTAAAAAAAAAAAACATGTCTTTTTCATACTCTGACAATTCTGCCCTTGGTCTGCTACAACATAAATCATTCTAAACTATCCCCTCCAGGGAGCAGTTCTCATTTTACTTATAAAATTCAAATGGTCCCTAGGTTCCTCACTGTGTGGCCACTGGTGTCACTAGTGGAGCAGAGGAGACCCAGGACACAGCTCTCAGAGAAGGTTCTCGCGTCACTGGACTCCAGGCTTCAGGACCCCAGGACATCTAGGCTTTATCTAGCTCTCCAATTAGATGGCACTCATAAATACTGCCAGATAGTAAAGTACTCACCCCTAGAACACAATACTTGGCATACTCATGTTCTGATGGTGAAAATGCTGCACTTTGAAGTAGCCCCCACCTCCTGTTTCTCAATGACTGTCACAAGTGCTCACAACAATTTTATAAAACCACCTCTAATGTTTTGAGCAGCAATTCTGTATCAGCTCTGTCTCTAGGGATAAAGTTACCTCTTTTGGTAAAAGATCAAAACTGTAAGAAATAGGCATTGAGGGCTGTTTGGCTGAAGTCTGTAGACTTAAGCATCACGTAGATATGTTTTTGTTTATACAAGCATATGGCATGAGGCTCGGCATCCATCATCTAGTGTAATTACACCCAGGGTCAAGCAAATTAGCCAACCAGCATGCTGCATAGCTGTCTTCCCTGGGATAATAGCATCTAAAACCTCTTCTCGCAACAGTCTTCCCAAGCGTGATGCAATGGTACCAACTGCAGTTCCTCCTGCTGCACGTGCGACACGAGAATTACCCATTCCACATCTCCAACAAGGTCTTTATTTCGTCTTCATTTTTGAAAGATGAGGCTGCCAGGATGATATTCCTGGTTGGCAAATGCCTTTGTTCCCTCGGTACTTTGAACACATCTCTTCTCAATCGCCTCCCCACCATTGCTGCCCCAATTAAGCCATTAAAGTTTCCACTGAAAGATAGGTCTTGTTACCAGTGGCTGCTGAGACAATGGAGTCCAAAGGAGAAACTACTACAGCTGCTTTCCTGAACCATGTCATCTCTAACTGCCTCCTAAAAACCTATCCTTACATCCACAGGTAACTGTGGCTCTCACGTCTCATCACAGAGGCTTGTCTTTGCAACAGATGCGGAGCATTTCAGAAGCCACAACTGTTCAAAATGTAGAGATCAACAGTGCATGCCCAGTTAACACATGTGCGATACAACCCTTAACCTAATGTCCAGGGAACATCAGGAAGAGGAAGAGCAAAGGCCAGAGCATCTGCTGGGAGATGGTCTCTACTAAAAGATGACACAAAGAGAAAGGGGATGTGGGGGAAGGGAGTGGATCTGGGAGGAGTTGGGATAAGGAATGAGCGTAAATATGGTCAGATAATTTACATAAGATTCTCAAAGAATAAGTTTAAAATGTTAGTTTTTATAGAGATTGCACCAATATACATGCTAACATGGAAAGGGGAAACTCACTGTTCTCCAACCCTAGACAAATAATGACAGGCAACTAAAGAACACTGAGGGTGAGAGAAATAATCTTCTGTAGAGGAGAGACCCCTAATTACCCTATACCGAGTGGGGTGCACTGAAGTCACGTGCTGCATGTAACAATGCATGGTCTCAACAGAAAGAGAGAGAACATGAGAAAGAGGCCATGAATATGAAAAATAGAAAGAAAGATCATGGGACGGGGAGGATGGGGAAAAAAGAAGGGGGAAGTGAGAGAATTATATTTTAATTTCAATAAATAAAATAAAATTTAAGAATATTTCTTTGTAAGTAACAGATCATTTTTCTGGCTGCTGTCAACTTTGTTTGTTTGTTTGTTTTTAGCTTCTGGCAATTACATTATGTGTGTCTGAATGATAATGTCCTTGAATTTATCTTATTGAGCACCATTTCAGCTTCCTGGAGCAGGACTTCTATTCCTTAGTTTGGAAAATATTCATTCATGATGTTTAATAGGCCTCCTGTTTCTTTCTTATTCTAGAATTTTAGTAACTAAAATTTACAGCTTAATGTTGACTTAAATCTTGTTCTCTCTCTCTTCTTCTCTGTCTGTCTGTCTCTGTTTCTGTCTCTGTCTTTCTCTCTCTCTCACACACACACTTGGTTGTCTTTTTTCCCCTCAGAGTTTATTACTCATGACCTGTCTTCAAGTTGTCTGCCCCTTTCTTCTATTCTCTGTTTACTCTTAGAGTTTCTATTGAATCTTTAGTTGTACTGTTGTACTTCTCAGCTCAATGATTGCTTCCTGATATCATTTATATTTTCCATTTATCCATCTATTCTCACTTTGTGTAACCTTTAATATGCTAACCTCAGATACATACTTTATGAGTAGAGGCCTATCACTTATTTCCATTCCATTAGAGTTTCTAAAGACCTGTGCTGTTCTTTTTCTTAGAATGTGTTTTTCCTTTGGTCTTCCTTGACGTTCCATGCTGATGGCTGCACCTCAGAGGAAAGGCTGTCTCTCTCAGTCCCATCCTATTGGCTTTGTGAAACAGACACAGCTCACCAAATCAGCCCTGCACAGACTCTGGGTGACACATGGGCTTCTTCTCAAGTCCAAAAATAAATAAATAAATGATAGATAGATGGATGGATGGATGGATGGATAGATAGATACATAGATAGATATCTCTTTCCTTTTAGCATCCTCTGCAAAATTAGGATAACCCACTTTCTGTTAGTGCCCCAACAGAGGAGCAAAGCTTCAGCATTCATTTTAAAAATTCATTTTAAAATGGTTTTAGTACTTTCTATCCTCACGGGGAAGCCGAGAGTTGGAGCATATCTCCACATCATGGAGAGAATCTGTGGAAACCAACCACACTTTTGTCCATATCCCCACTAAGCCCAAACAGCACAGCCACTACAATTGTTCTCATGTTCAGAACCCACTTCAGTGCTCTGTGGCCTAGGCATCCTGTGCTTCCAGAGCTCTGCTGTCAGGAGACTGTCCTGGGGAACCACCTCAAGCGTCTGAGACTAGGTGTGCGCACAAATCTTTCCTAGAAAGCCTGGGAGGGTGTGAGGAGTTCATTCATTTCTTTTCAGGCTCCTGGTTGTCTGTGGTTTTTCTGCCCTGTAAACATCCTGAGGTCAGCTTGGGAGGCTAAGCCTTCAGGCAGCAGCTGAGAAAGTACCCAGCCTCTTCTGAGGAGAAACCAGAAGCGCGGCCCTTTAACCCAATCACTAGACCCGCTCTGTAGAGTTTCATCGTGTAAAGAAATCACTTGCATATCCAGAGAACTGCTGCTGTGGTTCAGGGAAACTCATAAATGCCAAATCCCTTCTGTCTCTAGACCTGGGGGATTTACAAGCCAAACCCTCCTAGACAAACCGAAAAGGCTGAGCCTGACTCCTCTTCAGGAAGAGCCTCAGCTGAGGTCTCTTACTGATGGTAAGATAAGGTGCCCAGGGAGAGCCTTGTTAATCTGTTAATGGGGTTAGGCCTATGGGAATAGTGACCACCTCTGTCCTTCCCCAGCTCCCAGATGCTAGGTAATGGCAGCAGCCGCCTGGGGGGAGCGGCTTGCTACCAACTAGGTATTTATTGAATTCTGCCCTGGGAGTGCATCTCTGTATTTAATGTCTGCCATAAAAAATATTTGAGGAAAAGATGGTTAAATGTCAAAGTAGTTCTGTGTTCCAAGACGCTTGAGTAAATAATGAGCTCACAAATTAAAGAAAACCTGTAGTGAAGTGTGGGTTGTGCAGGGTAGACAGGCATGCTCAGGGCGCGGCATCCGAGATAGTCTACTAGAGCAGCCACGCTTGAGGGAAACAGAAAACTAATTAATCCTGGGAGGACGGCAACCTCCAGGTCCCTCACTGAGAAGCAGCTTCCCTCAGATTTCACAGGATCAATTACTATATAGCAAAAGCAACATGTGCTGAGTCACAACTCCTACCTGGTGTACCTGGATTACAGCATAGCTTGTGTGGGCGGCCCCAGGATCAAGCTATGCAGGCTCCGTCCGCCATCTTAGCATGTGCCTGCAGCACCTGCCGGAAGGCCCCGCTTGCTTGTCATTTGCTTTTCTTTCCTTTCTTTACGAATTATAACAAGACTTGGCCAAACTTAAGAAATGTCTCAGTTCCAACAAGAGTGCTTGCTGGACCATCGTCACTAAAATACACAAGAGCAAATAACCAAAGAAACTGAAATAGAAGGCAAATAGGGCAGAAGGAAAAAAAAAAAAAAGGCACAGGAAGTTAGTGCCCAGCACATCTGTTTGAAAACAAGAACTTCCTCTCTAGGATCAGGTAGAAGATACTGGCTTTCTAGCATCCAGACATTTTCCTTTGGTTTTATAGTGACATAATTAACAAGTAAAACTTTTGTATATGTTATGTATATGGTACACATGTCAACGTTTTGGTAAAATGAAACCATCACCACAATTGAGCTGGTTAGCAGATTCATCACCACCATAGCTCCTGTATTCATCTCCACTTCCTTTCTTATGATGAATAAACTTTAGCATTTAGATGAGTGCAAGGTTTTAAGAAAATCATTGCTCGGTGGAAGCAATAACTGCAATTATGCCAAAAAATCCTGGGTTTTTTCTTTGTTTGCTTGTTTGTTTGTTTTGGTTTTTCAAGACAGGGATTCTCTGTGTAGCTTTGGCTGTTCTGGACTCACTTTGTAGACCAGGTTCGCCTTGAACTCACAGAGATAGCCTGCCTAGACCTCCCCAAAGTACTGACATTATAGACATGTGCCACCAGGCCCAGCAGAAATTCCATTTTCTTAACCACATATCCTTGAGATTCTATCACCGTGTGGAGGGAAGGGCTTCTAATTAGCAGGGGAAAAGACAAACACTTATGCTTAGCATTGCACAGTAGGACGTAAATGGAAAAAAAAAAAAAAAACTCAGAAAAACTTAAAAACCAGAATAAAGAAACTGCATTATCTGAAAACAACCATGAGTCTTCATGTCACCAGATCCAGCAAAAGAGGGGCACTTTCATGGCTCCGGTGTGTTCCAAAAGGGTACACAACAGACATGAGATGCTCTTCTGCTCACAGAAGCCTGGGGTACATGGTCTCAAGGAATACGTGCTTCCAAAAAAGAGGAACCGAGGCATAGCAAGGATAAGGGTGCTTATCCTGCCATGTGGAAGAGGCAAGAAACTCTCTGGTCCCCCAGAGTCTGCACTGAACTGATGAAGGTACAAAAAAGTCAGCACACTCAATATTCCAATGGCCAAGAATAAACATCCCTTGGAGGGATTAAAAATCCATTAATATAGAAATTTGAAAGTATGGAACCAGAATTGCACAGTCATCTTAAACAGATCCACAAAATATGAGTGGAGGAAGGAGAGATCGTCAAAGTCTCTCTCTCTCTCTCTCTCTCTCTCTCTCTCTCTCTCACACACACACACACACACACACACCTCAGTGTGATGTGAATCAGGCCTAAGGCAAAGCCAGAACCTAGGGGAGCAGCAAGCTCACTTACAGAGGCTGGAAAGGAGGAGGAGAGGGAGGGATAGAGCCCCCCCCACCCCCCACCCAGGGTGAGTGTGTGCAGACAGACTCAACAGAGAAAAGCAGAAGAGGTGGCATTCCAGCAGCCCAGAGGTTTGCAATGAAATAAGTAATGGGCTGTGTTGAACTAAATGCCAGGCTTTAGCAGGATAATTCAACTGAATGGCACTGTGCCCTGAAGAATAAAGGCCCTGCTTTAAGAAGATAAATGGGGCAGCAAATTCTAGAATCAAGGAAGAAAAAAAACCAAAAGGGTGGCTTTTTAAATTCCCACGTGTGTGTGTGTGTGTGTGTGTGTGTGTGTGTGTGTGTGTGTGACATGCATGAGCCCATTCATGTCCAAGCCTTTTGATTTTTGGAAATGCTTTTTTAACTTTTTAATTATAAAACTATAAAATTTAAGTAGACTCATGTGTGATAGACCTAAACTGAAGGGGTGGAGGGGAGGAAGCCAAAGAAAATTTTCTTTTTGTTGCTGTATTGAAAAACTCTGACTAAAAGCAGCTTGGGTAACACAGGACTGATTTTAACTTTCACTTCCACACCACAGTCCATCACTGAAGGAAGTCAGGGCAGGAACTGAAGGCAGGAACCTGGACCGGGGACCGTGGAAGAATGCTGCTTGCTGGCTTGCCCCCTCTGGATTATTCAGCTACCTTTGTGGAGTAGATCTGGCACATCTGTCTAGAGACGTGCCCTCAGGACCTGCAGCGGTGGAAGGTTCTGGTACCCTGGGGTCATGGTCAGTGTGTTGCACACCAGAAACAGACTGAAGGAGTGCACATGTTTCTCCCAAGAATCTCACCCACATTGATCACCCCACCTGGGAGCTCTTTGTTCAGAAACAATGCCAAATAAGACTCACATGAGAACAGAACCAAGTGACCTCTGATTTCACCAGCTGACAGAACAGTTCTTGGTGTAAGAAACAATACCCTCCCCCAACTCTCAGCTTTAATCAAATGTCTGGGGAGCCACTGACCCGGAAACCACTTCTTCGATAGCAAGGACCTTGTCTGCTTGCTGGGCTCTCACACTGTGAATGGTGATACAATGAAGTCATGCCTTCAGCCCTTAGGCAGACGAGGCTCCATTTTTCTCAAAGGACTATGAATCAGATGGCAAAAGTAGAGAGGCAGGGAGGTGTCAAAAAAGCATCTTTTCACCCAAGTAGTTTAGCAAATATTTTTTTTCTTTAGAAGAAAAAATAGGGAAATTTATACCTGAGAGTTAATTTCTCCTTGAGAAAATACTAGGGATATATGTTAGGGTTTCAATTGCTGTGAAGAGGTACCATGGCCATGGCAACTCTTATACAGAAATGCATTTAATTGGGGCTATCTCACAGTTTCAGAGGTTTAGTCCACTATCATCATGACAGGAAGCATGGTGGCATGCAGGCAGACACGGTGCTGGAGAAGGAGCTGAGAGCTCTACATCTTGGCCTTCAGGCTGCAGAAGGAGACTGTGTACCACACTTGGTGTAGCTTGAGCATGAAAGGCCTCAAAGTCCCACCCTACAGTGACAGACTTCCTCCAACAAGGCCACACCTCCTCCTAACAGTGGCATTCCCTGTGGGCCAAGCATTCAAACACATGAGTGTGTGGGGCCCATTGCCATTCAAACCACCAGAGGAAATTTTGAAAACAGAGCAGCAGGAGATGATTTCCTCAGCTGTCTCAAAGGTCTGCATTATGGCCTGCTGGCCAGACAACTAGGCTCCAAAACAAACCTCTGGCAGCACAAAACAACCTCCCTGAGACACAGTCAAGACTCGGTACTTTACCAGCCATGCAGTCCTCCCTGTGTCTCAGTAGGATGGCACACCTCCAGGGATCTTTAAAATCATGGAGCCATAATTGGCAGAAGACAGTCTTGCTTTCCTCCTGGAGTCAGAACTATCTGCACGCTGTAGCCATGGGCCATCCCCTCTGCTCTGATACCCACTCAGGCACTTCCTTGAGATGAATTTCTGCCTTGCTGACTCCTTGGTTATGGCCACGGCCCCTCAGAGTTGACCTCCTGCAGGCTGCCAACCAGCCTAATGTGTCCAAACATGAACTGTTTGTTGTTTGTTTTACCTGTGGAGAGCAGCGGCCAGTTGTTCTTAGCCATCTCTGTGACCTATGTCTCATGATCTAATTAGGACATGGGAAGCAAGCATATATATAAATGCTTGTGTGTCCGGGGAAGCTGGCGAGCCTCTATATCAGAATGGGGGCAGAGGTAAAGGACCACGGCAGGTCATGTGGGGCACTAAGGGACCGGTGGCACTTCCTTGGCATCATAACACTGAGCTGACTTGAGGTTCTGTTTCAGTTGTCAATAGACCACAGAACGTAGTCCTTCACCTTAACACTCTGATGAGCCTTTATTTTTTTTTTTTTTAAACAGGCTGTGTTTAGAAAATATGGCCGTGATTCCGCAGGTGAAATGAGTCTACACAGGAATTTAATCCACTCTCCGCCAGTGAAAAATGAAGCTATCATCTGTGATCTTTCATCCAATTCACTACTTAACTATTGCTCAAAGAATCAATTAAAATTTCTGCAAAAGTTGGCCAGCTGGGTGAGCTGTGCGCCATCATTATGGAGCGGGGGCGGGGCTTCTGATCCCCTGGGCATTGCCCCTCCCACATAAGATCAATAAGCAGAGCATAGGCAGAAAGAAGGCTGAAGGACAGAGAAGGACTACTGGACTCACAGCTAGCTCCCTGGAGACCCGGAAGTCCTGACTCAAATTCCATCACTGTGTGATAGCGTCAATGTATCCAGAGCTAACAGGAAGGGTTCCAATGTTGTAATTTACTGCTTTGAAAAATGAAGGCGCCTGCTGCCTTTGTCGCGCCTCTCTGAAACATGGCATATTTAAAATTCACACCCCAGGCTTAATGTAGAGATAGATCACACACTTTCATGGCTTCGGTGATGCCATGTGAGGCTTGTAATATCTCACAAGGTGTGTTTTATTCCTTCCAATTGAGTCACGTGAAGATTAAGACGCTGTGTTATTGCCTTCAAACGACCTGCTATTTCCTGGAAACAGTCATTTGCCAGACCTGTCCTTGTCGCCAGGCTAAGTCTAACTCCTTGAGCAATCTCCATTTGCTAAGTCATGGGGAAGCCTGCTGGCCAGGTGGCTGAGCTGAGTGTCTCGGCGCCACCTAGTGGCTACTTATGGAATGACCACAGGGAGGCTAGCTGGTGGCCTCCCTTTTCCTAATTAAGAAGCGAGAATCGCTGATAGACTAAAACCTAACATGTCTGAGGGTGCCATTACTTTACAGCTTACCTCCAACAAGGCCCAGCAAAGCCAGCTCCGTGTTAACATGAACTCCAAGACACAGCTGAGAAGCTGATGGCGAGAGAAGTGGGCACACGAGATAACCGAACTCTGGGGGAAAGACGCCTAGGCAGGCTCGCCCCTTCACCCTAATCTCAGTCAATGACTATCCACTTACCCCAGGCCACACTGTGTGCCTGAACTCACTTTGTAGCCCTACCCCGGAATCAAGTCTTATGTGTTTTGTGTGGGTATGTGCCCCAAATGTCAGGCTATGTAAAACCAGGTGTAGTGACCAGTTCCCAGCAGAAACAAAGCTTATCTGTAATTTTACTCAACACCCTGATTAGTTACTTTTCTTGTTGTTTTGATATTTAAAACAGCCAAAAAAAAAAATGAAGGGTTTGTTTTTGACTCTTGGCTTGAGGGCACAGTCCAACAGGACAGGGAAGGCTGAGAGGTAGCCAAGGCTGCTGCTCAGGTGGCATTCACAGTCAGAAAAGCAGACACAGACGAATGGGTGCTCAGCCATCTCTCTTCATTCTACTCGGGTCCTCAGCACACAGAATGCCAAGTACCACATCCAAGCAGGGGAAACTCCCCTCAGTCGGGTCTACCTGACCCAGAACACTGTTTCCTAGATTATTCTAATTTCATCAAGTTGACAGTCAGGGTTCTCAGCACAGAGCCATGGAGATACAAATTTGACTAGTCTTATTGAAACTATATCCATGATAATTACATGATAAGCCCATGTTTTACTGCTAAGGTAGAAATCTATTTTGAACGTCATTTTGTAGATGAAGTATAGAGAGTAGTTGTTGGGTCAGAAAGGAAATTAACTCTCAGAAGCTTTAAGAAAATAGGGAGAGGTCTGGGAGATGGCCCTGCCTTCACAGAGGAAGCTCCAGGAAAACAAACAGTAAAAAAACAGAGCCCCTTGCTGAAAATGCCAGTGCTTACATGCAGAGCAGGAAAGCTGAACCATTAGGTCACATTGTCTAGAAAAGTTACCTGGAAAATGGGTACAGACTTGAAGGTAAAGCCACTGAAGAATACACAGAGAAAATAGCACTACATTGGTCTGGGCCAAGATTTCCCACATAATCTCAAAGTACCTGATGCTGAAAAACACTTCAGGTCACTCAGTCCTGTTTATAGTTGCTTCTCTTGCCTGTGCCTTAGAGAGAAAATATTTGTAAAGCATACATAGTAAAAGTAATATTTAAAATATGTAAGAATCAAATAGCAAGAAAACAAATACCCCAACTAAAAATGGGCAAAGGATCTAAAGAGACCATTCTAAAAAAAAAAAGTATGAACAAGGCTCATGCCAGAGGAAGAGGGACCCTATTCCCCAGTGTATTCCTAGTTAGGGTTTCTAGTGCTGTGATGAAACATCATAATCAAAGCAACTTGGAGAAGAAAGGGTTGATTTGGCTTATGCTCCCATATCACTGTTCATCACTAAAGGGAGTCAGGACAGGAACCTGGAGGCCATGGAGGGGTGCTGCTTACCGGCTTGCTCCTCACGGCTTGCTCAGCCTGCTTTCTTATAGAACTCTGGATCACCTGCCCAGGGATCGTACCACTAACAATGGGCTGAGCCCTCCCTGATGCATCACTAATTAAGAAAATGACCAACAGCTGGATCTCATGGAGGAATTTTATCAATTGAGGTTTCCTCTCAGATGACTCTAGCTTGTGTCAGGTTGACATAAAACCAGCCAAGACACCTGAGGAATAAACTAGGCATGCACAGCTGGCCTGAGAGGGTGGGTCGGTATATCAGGAACTGGCTTGTTTGATGGCAGCAGTGTCTAATAACTGGAACTTTCTGAAGTCAACCTCTTGCTCTCATATGAACCAGGGACAAGGTCATTTCAAAGGGCTGGCCCTGAGTCCTGATTTTAAACCAGGCTCCCTGGGAGGAGGTCTTCTTATGAAAGGTCAGAGGAAGAGCTGGAGTCCACACATGGAAGGATCAGCAGCAGCAGGATGCTGTCCAAATCTCCACCCAGACAAGGGAAAAAGAATATTAACAATGGTTGTTGACCAACAGTCACTAATTCCCATTCACTCAGAATGTCCTTTCCCAACCACTTGGATCAAGAGATGAACTAATGGTGGTCCCTCAGATGCCCTGCCTCCATTCCATTTCTCTTCAGGGACCTTCTTCCACCTACAGTTATCCAGCTGTCAGAGTTTCCATTTACGGGGTGCCCAAGTCCCTGTCACTTGCATACAGCGTGCATACTCTACCTGGCTGGAAATCTGCCCTGGTAGACTCCCCAGAACACAGGAAAGACTCAGCCCTCAGTGTACCAACCCCTTCTCCATGAATGTGGACACAGAGTCACCTTCAAGTCAAGAACACCTCTAATCATTTTAAGCTCCTCTACAACCAACCTGTCCCGGTGATGAACCAACTCTGTCCTCTCTAGTTGCACACATCTGTTTGGTGCCATCATTATGGTTCATGTACACTTCATGAAACTCAATTTCTGAATCCATTTATGGTTTTTAATTTTCTAAGCCATTAACATTCATGTGCAGACTTGACATATTTGCTGTTAGACACCCTCTTGTCGCTAGGGGAGTGAGCAGAGTATGACCCCACAGCAGCTCTACAGAGTAGGCCTTCTTTGCCTAAACTGGACATGATGTCTTGGTGTTGCCTAACATACGCCTTGTGCTTCACTGTCCGTGGACTTCAGAAGCACCCTCGAGGACTCTAGAAAACAGCTGGTATATGGAGAATAGTCATTAAGTTCCCCCAGCTTACCCAAAGGGCACCTCAATATTCAGTATTCGTTTACCATAAACTGGGGGGTTTCACAGCTACCTACAGAGTGCATATTCTACTCTTACTGATGGCAAAACGTCATTCCCCAAACTGAACGTGACTCTTTTTCTAATCTTACACAATTTCATTCTGCTCAAACCAAAGAGAGTGAATGAAAAAAAAAAAAAAAATGAGTGAATTGGGCTGGTAGTGTGAATTCCCTGTAGACTGCCGGCTTAGCACAGTGCTCTCTTAGCACAGAACTCTCACTTCCATCCCCTGTACCCAAAATGGAGATCGAGGGGTGGGGGGGAAATGGAGGGAGGAAAGATTCTCACAAACACACTAAGACACTATTAGGTCCTTAAGAAGACTAAGGACCTTGCCCTTCCTGTTTGAGCTGGACACCCCTTCCTTCTCTTTCAGTGATACAGCCAGCTGGGCTGTAAAAATATGCTTACGTCCGTCAGCCATGTTCTTGTTCATGGTGCAGCTACAGAGCCATAAGCTCTCGGTCCCCACACACAAGCAGATATACATATGCATAATTAAAAGTAAGATTATTATAATAAATTGCAATTCTGTCTTATGAACCTCAACTACTAAATAAAATGAAATGAGTTTCTAAACTAGAAAATCAGTGCATTCTGCCTAATAGGATAGAGGTGCTGAATGAAAAAAAGGAGTCTGCGCCTGCCAAAGGTGTTCTGGAAGTACGTGAAGCATAAGATGAAATAAACTTAGCTAGCCGAGAAATAAGCCATGTGACCGAAAAAGGAAAATGACTAACCAAGTCCTTGTTGCCACTCCCTACGCAGCAGCAGGATATGCTGAAATTTCAGGACTGCCAATATCATCTAAGAAAAATATGAGGAAATGCTAAAACGACTGTCCTTTGTGATCATTAATTACGCAATAGGATCTAGACTCAGTAGGAGACAAACCTCTGAGAGGGAGTGTTGTGTGACAGCTTCCACAGATGGGAACATTCCATCCTGCAAGGAAATTCCTTAAGAAGGAAGGGGAACAATTCAAAATAGCTCCAGAAAGTCCCTGAAACTGACAAGCTTCACTAGGTCCCTCCCTGGCAGGTAAGGCAATAAAAGCTGAGAGTCTGCTTAAAGTGGAAGGAAGCTGAGCTGCACACAAGTCCCTGGGTGGAGAAAAGCTGCAAAGTTGACTCTTGAGACTGGACCAGTTACCTGGAAAATACAGACACCAGCAGAGATGCCTGGAGGTGGTTGGCACTAACTGAGGCACTGGGACACTTTCAACTTGACTGCACGCTGTGTGGTATGCTCCAGGTCCCCAGCTTTATGTGCCGTCACCCACGCTGGGGTGGGTCTTTGAGTCTTTTCTGCTCCTGTAAGTGACCTCTCATCAATCCCAGTAAAACCCACTGGTTCAGGAGTTGGACTTTGGTGAATCTCAACTTTGGTTTGTTGTGGGTTCCCACATGGGGGCAGAGGCATGTGCGTGGCATCTCCCCAGGAAAAGTTTGTCACACAACAGGTGGTTTCTAGATTGAGTTAAGTGTGGTGGAGAGACCTGCCCTGAACACAAGAGGCACCATTGCTCTGTAGGCGGAGGTCCTAGACTGAGTAGAAACAGAATGAGCTGCGCACCAATAGTCATCTCTGCCTCCATGCTGTGAACCCTATGAGAACAGCGGCCTCAGAGTCCTAGCGCCATGCCTTCTTCTTCGTAATAGATGGTACCCTGAAACTGAGAGCCAACAATGATGCTAGTGGGGTATGGCTTTTATAACAGAGAAATTTGGGGTTCTGTTAGGAAGCCTGCATTCACCCAGGGAACTTTTCAACTTCACCCAAGTCTGCACTCAGCTAGGCTTCCATTCCCCACCCCCCACCCCCACTATTACAGCACTCCATTTACCAAAGAATGGGTTGCTTTGCTTTCCCTTGGAATCTCTGGCTGATTAATCCATATGCTAGAACAGAGCAGAGCCACACACACACACATTTTGCTGTGTTCTACAAAAGTCTTGAAATCCATGGTCTGAGAACCTCACAGAATGCATATTTCTCAGGACTATTGATGAAGGGTCCCTCTCTGCATCTATGTCCCTAGATGGAGCTGCAGGAGGGATCTCTCTGGAAGGCTGTCTCCTACCGCTGGTGCTTTGGATATGATCCATGGTCCACACACCACAGAATCATGAAAGCCACAGAAACCTATTAAGCCAAGATAGGGACATGTCAGTAGATAGGACAATGGTACAGAAATTACAGCATGATGCCTTTTATTTATTTTTTTATTAGCCTAAAGCAAGACAAAAAAAATGTAAGCAAGTGACATGCTCCAAAAGGAGTTTCCAGAGATGTGCCCTGAGGGACCTCCATCACCCTCAGGATGGTAGCAACTTTACCCAGACCCCCACACGCTAGGACCATCTGACCATCACTCCATATGCCCATGATCCTGGACACATCAGCTGCTCTCTCTCAGCTCACTCTCCACTGCCATCTACTCATGGGCTCACACAAGTCTTCCAGCCTGTGTTCATAAATGTTAGCTTTTTCCTTCACACATAAAACTTTAAGTACAAAGTGCAAAAATCAAAAGCCTAATGTGCGAGCACCAATCTTGCCACATGTGATAATCACTCAGAACTAGCAGCCACTCAGCACAGCATACAACATCCTAGGACTTCCAAATGTCTCCCTACCCCCATCTTTCCAGCCTGGGGTGGATGGGATCCCCTTATTCAGATGAGGAGGAAGCTGGGATGAGCTTGGGTTTGGCCTGCTGGGGAGGTGAGATGTCTGGGATCTTTTCCCCGTGTTTGTACACGCTGACAGTGACATCAATCTTCTCCCCTCCATATTTGTTCTTCACATTGATGCTGTACTTGCCCGAGTCCTCAGCAGTCACCCCTTGAATGGTCAGGCTGACATACTTGGACTGTTCTACCTTCACGGAGAAGTGCTCGCTTAGCTCAATGTCCTTGTCGTTCTTAAACCAGACCACTTCGGGGTCAGGGTTTCCAAACACTGTGCAGGTGAGGTTCAAGGTCTTTGGAGGGAAGATGCCGGTGGAGAAAGACAGTTAGAAAAGGAGTGGGAAAGAGGAGGCGGGGTGGGTATGGTCAAGCTACACTGCAAACAGGTACAGAATTCCCCAATAATTAATTTTAAAAAGAAAGGAAAGGCCATCTGCTCTCTGTCATGCTCGCTGGCGCCTGTGGATCACTGATTACATCAAAAACCCTTCATCCACACAGACTCCAAAGGGACCTGGAGTACAGGAGTCCTGTGCGATGGGGGAGGGGGAGAATCAAGGAAAACCTGTGCAAATGGTTCTACTTATTCCAAGTTCTATCCGGGAGCTGCGGGTTAAATTTGGGCAATGGATTAGCCCCATTATCGCGCCGCTGGACTTATTTTGAAGCTTTGTTTGTTTGTTATTCTTACCTATGTGTACTCCTGCATGTCTGTGTATGGGGATGTATGTATAAGCATAGCTGTTTGTGGAAGGCAGAATCCTTCTGCCTTCAGATCTGCTGGAGTTGGAGTTAGCAGAAGCTGTGAGGCACCCAGCATGGGTGTTGGGAGCTGAACCACCACCCTAAAAGAAGCTCTTGCTCTTAAGAGAGGGACCATCCTTTAGCCCCTACACTTCCTTTGCATTTAGACTTAATGTCTGTCTTTGCAGTTTTTCTGGAAAATCCAGAGCATATACTTTCTGTAGCTCCTAACTCAGATACAGCAACTACATGCTTGCCTGGGCTCAGCCCACTTGCAGCCTGTGACTCTTAACCCCACAATCACATCTTCTGTGATGTCACAGTTACTCCCTCTCAGGGTCTCTCTACTTTCACCGGCTGTTAAAGAGGTCTATAAATTTTGCATTTGGGCCTAATAAAGTCCTTTCAAGTACCTATGTCCCCGTGACATTGAGCTAGAATCATGCAGCGGAAGTGCCAAGTAGATATCAATAACACTACTGATGAGAGACAAATTAAAACCTCAATTATAGATTCTAAAATGACCTTGAAAATTGGAGCAGTTTTTTTTTTTTTCATTTCTTTAATATTGAAGAAGTTTTGACTGTTCACAGTTTCACAGCAGATGGGAGCCTCATTCAGAGAAGCCCCTGAACCAGGTGACATCGGACCCTGTGGACACTAAGTCCTTGTAACAAGTCCTTGAGAGACACAACATGCCCCATCTTTGAGAATTGGCAATACTAGCTTTTGCTGTTGTTGCTGCTGCTTCTGCTGCTGCTGGTACTATTATTATGTTGTTGTTGCTGCTGTTGTTATTATTGTGTTGTTGTTTTCCTCGGTGCAGAGAGTGAAGCCCAATGCCTCACACATACTAGCCAAACCTTCTAACACTGAGGTGACCCCAACTTTGATTATTAATCTATCCCACCTCTCCGTTTGCAGAAGTTATCAGTGCAGGACAGAGGGTGGCCGCACAAAGGGAGGTAGCTCTGTTACCTGCAGTCAGTGGGGAACCATTTCTACTCTCAGGCTCCCTATGTCCCACCCTAAGATGAAAGCTGAGTTCTACCCTACATCACCACACTCATCCCAGCCCTGCCCCCAGGTGCCTGCTCTCACCTTGCCTTCCATTATTGTCACCACATCCGGCAAGCCGCCAATCACCTTGCCGCGATCTACAATGGAAAAGAGCTGGGTTGAGGAGGCGCTGTCAGGGAGGCCCTACACAAAGCCTGAGGCTGACAATGGGTGATATCAAGGTGGAATGCACCCAGGAGAGGACACAAACAGAGAGTTATGTTCTCGGTGGGAAATGCTACGAGGAGGGCCACAGACAAGGAACAGCTGACTCTGCGCATGTCTGGGAACAAGTGGCACCGAGGAAATGGAAATGAGAATCGGCTGAGCCAAGGGGGTTATATCAAGGACTACAAGCAGAAAGAGCTGCATCTCATACGGGAAACGGTCCTGCCATCTGGGGAACAGGATCTTTCAAGGGTGGGTGCAGGCAAGAAGGAGGAGGAGGGGAAAGAGTAAGACACGGGCTGAAGGAGCAGAGGCCGAAAGATCAGGGCGCAGTCATACTGGGGAAGAAGCATTTGCTGCTACTGATCCACTAAACCAACCATGTGGAGTGTGCTTGTCCCCTGCCCAATCCCATCATCACCCAACAAGTACTCACTCTTCTCTGCAAATGCGGCCGCCCTGGAGGGAGAGGAGAGAGAGAGAGAGAGAGAGAGAGAGAGAGAGAGAGAGAGAGATGCCACTGAGAAAATACACCATGCACATGAGAAGTTTGCTAGCAGTGAGAGCCAATAAAGAAGGAAAGTCTAATGATTCGTAATTACACAGACATTCCCCCCATTGGTTCCAGAGCTGAACCCCAAGGATACCAAAATCTATGGATGTGTAACTCCCTAAGACGAAAAGGTGCTGTATATACAATGTATACTCACCCTCTTGAGTCTAGTAACTCAACTCTAGCAACTTACAATTCCTGATGCAGTTAATACTATGTAAGAGTTCCTAACGTGTTGTTTAGGATGACTGAAAACGTGGCTGTAGGGATGTGCTGCCTTTGAGATGGTTTTTAATCCTGGTTGGATCTGAGGGTGCAGAACTTTTACCCGTTCAGAGGGATTGTGCTCTGATCATTTGGAGCTGGGAAGGATGCTAAAACCAAAAGGAAGGTTAGCGTGCAAACTCTCAGGCTGGGGAGATGTATTGTTTTGTGCCAAATTCACGAGACTGCATGAAAGACTTTCGGGTACTTGTGCGTATGTACTTGTGTGTGCAGGTGTGAATAGACAGGTGCGGATTCGTGTACACGTGGAGGCCAAACATTGATATCAAATGCTTTCCTCAGTTGCTTTCCACTATGTTAACTGTGAGACAGGATCTTTCTCCCTCCCCCTGCTCCCCTTTTTCTGATGATTTGGCTAGACTGGCTGGTCAGAAACCCTGGGGTGCCCCTGTCTTTGCCTACCCAGTGCTTGGGTTATAGGTGTGCCCTGCTGTACCCAGCTCCTTTAAAAAACAAAACAAAACATGGGTTCTAAGGACCCACTTGGCTGACTATGCCATCTCTTAGACCCTGGGCATTTTGTTAAATTGTCAATTTCTGATTTATCATACTAGTCACATAGCCACTCAAAAAAAAAAAAAAAAAAAAAAAAAAGGCATCCTGAATAATTTAGTAAGAGCCAAGGACTGTCCTCGGCTTTCATATTATAAAACTCAGACACTCAACTGGAAATCTGAAGCATTCTTTAACAGTTGTTCTGGATGACATGTCACCTGGAGTATGATGATTTGTGAATCCATCATTTTAATCATTTAAAGTAATCCAGGAGTTCTGATGACCCCAGGAAGCCGATACACAATGCACTTCTAGTGTGGAAAAAAAAACGGTTTTCCTGCTACATATTGAATTTCTTAAATTGCTATTTTCATCCCAGGAACAGAGGCATTCCCGGAATCACTAAGGCATTTATGGATGATCCTGTAAGTGGCCAGTATAAACCTGCCAGCCCCCGCCCCTCCTGTCCCCATCAGACACAGAAATAGCAAGTTGCGGGTCTTACTTGAGCTGCTGGAACTCGGCAAAGGCTTCATCAAAAGCTGCAAGGAAACATTCCATATGTCACTCATGTTCCCTCATGTCTAACCCTCATCCGCTCAGATGTTCTACCAGATCACTGACAGGATGAAAACTGACAAGCAATCGAACTAATAAACTGATTTCTCTCTAGCAGTTTCCTCTGGGTGAAAGTCCTGACATTGACATCGGGTGGACTATTTCATGCACCCTTTTCTTTCCAGTAGCCGTGTGGACTGTTCACAAGAGTGTGAGGGGCTACAAGAGAATTTCCCGTACCTTGTCCAGAGAGGTCCAGTGAGCGTTGGTGGTTGTCTTTGCCATCGAAAATCTCAAAAGTGTATTTCCCCTTGTCCTTCTCTGTGGGCTCACAGATCTGCAGCCATGCCATCTCCTCACTCCCTCCAATCCGCATGTGCTCGCTGGATGAGATCTTAGCCTCTCTAGGAAGCAACACGGGCATGCTCAGTTCAGCCTTCGACCTTATGCTCACACCTGGGAGGGTATACTGGCATGTTGGAGTGAGAAGGGGCCACTTGCTTACATCTGGTTGGGAAGAGTCTACTCAGTTGCTCATGCCAATGACACAGTAGGCTTTGGGGGAGGGTTTCTGGCTATTAAGTATATAAATAACCTGGGCCTGAAACCTTCTAAAGCCAAATGATTACAACTCAAAGGACTTCAGAATATTTGACTTAGTGTGGCAGATCCTAAGAATGTTAAGTGTGAAACTTATGGCCTGATTCAGCAATTCTGTCTTTAGTTGCATGTTCAGAAGCTGAAAGTGGAGATGTGGACTCTTGGATGCTCACATTTCTAGCTACAGCATTCACAACGGAAAATGTGGACAGCCACGTAGGCCCTGACAAGTGAGTGGATAATTAAGGTGCAGTTTATCTATATGGTGGAATACTCCTGTTACTTTAAGAAGAGGGGAACTGTGTTGTCTTCTTCTGTGACCTGGTAATGCTGCTTCTCCCTTAGGGGGAGGTAATTAAAGAGCAGTCCAATCAGTTCATGTCAGAGACAGTCCCTGTTCCTATTACAATGGAACCCACTTGGATACTGAACTGCCATGAGCTATGCAGCCACTCCTGATGAGACCTAATTGGCTAGGATCAGAAGGAAGGAAAAGAAGTCCTCCCCTAGCAGTGGACTTGGGGAGGGGCATGCATGCAGAGGGTGGAGGAAGGGAGGGATTGGGACGGGAGGAGGAAGAGAACCACGGGGGGATACAAAGTGAATAAAGTGTAATTAATAAAGAAAAAAAAAGGAGAGGGGAACTGACACATGCTACAACATGAATGAGTTCTGAGGATCTTAGGCTATGTTTAAAAAGCCAGTCACACGAGGACGAGCATGTTTCTACAAGCTGAGGTCACCAATGCTGCCACACTCAGGAGCAGAGAGTAGAATGAAGAAGTGTACAGTGAAGGCCACATTTCATTTACAAGACAGGTGCTGGAGAGATGGCTCAGAGGTTAAGAGCACTGTCTGCTCTTCCAGAGGTCCCTAGTTCAATTCCCAGCAACCACAGGGTGGCTCACAACCATCTATAATGAGATCTGGTGCCCTCTTCTGGCGTTCAGGTGTACATGCAGGCAGAACAATGTATACATAATAAATAAATCTTAAAAGAGAGAGAGAGAGAGAGAAAAAAAACCATTTGACAAGACAGAGGCTCTGCAGATGGGTAGCAGAGGTGGTGAGCTGTAGCATGCTGCACTGCACCCTTACGATAAATGAAATAATACAGGTTATGTTATATGCGTGCTACACCACCTTCTAAGATGTAAGGAGGACTAAGGCCCGATACTGTCCTCCGAGTCAGCAGAGTGACCACACTCACCCACTGTCAAGTCGCCCTGCTTGGTGTGGACACACGTCCACATTATGTACGTAGTCCGTGTGTATATATCATTTTCCAGTTACTGTAATTTAGAGGGCTGCTTGTGGGGGGAGTGCAGAGAACTGAGCTATAGTAATAACTCTATTACCCGTGCTGGCCACCGTAGTTCAGGGAGAAGAAGGAATTCCCAGGACCTCTTCACTGTGAAATAGCTCTGAGAGGTAACACCCAATGTGGGGACACAGAGCATGTCAATCCAGGATAGAGTGCTGACTAGTATAGTGAGAGCAGAGCATCAGGGACGTAGGCAGGTGGGGAGTGAGGAGACCAAGAAGGCCTCATAGAAGATCCAGCCAGGCAGGGAGACAAGTATATAACCTTAAGGCCCTGTGCATGCCTCGCAGACCACAGACCACCCCGGCAGGAGGACACATAGAGACTTGGTGCCCTTTGGAAGGCAGAATCCAGAGGTCAGAGCTATAGGGAAGGCTCACAGCTTTTTACCCAGAATGCTTTGTTCACATCCTTGTGGGTTTGTCCTAGTTGACTGGCTCTTTACAAATACTAGACCTCCAGTGAGCTCAGAGGAAAATCTCTGCTACTAAAGCAATGGAAGGGTCACCTCAACACTCACAACTCACCCATTCTCACCCAAAAGGAATAACAAGTCCTTATATAAACTTTCTGGTTCTACAGAAAAGAAAATTCATTCACCAAAAATATTCTGTGCAGTCTTCCTGCCACCCTCCATGAACTGACTATCCAAGTCAGGATTGAGCAGTGCCTCAAAGCTTACATAGACTATATAACCACACAGTGGAAAGTTAGAAAAGGGCTGCTGATGCTTCCAAAGCCAGAAGAACTTGAGGCAGAGGGTTCAGTGTGAACAGACACATTGATAACCCCCCTCCTTTGTTGTCCCCAAATACCTCAGCCAGCCATTGTAGTGACTGTGTGTTGTTTGAGGCTTGTGACTTACTCCCTAGTTGTCAGAGGGAGACAGCATCCACCACAACTGGGGATCTGCAATCTGCTTCATGTGCTGTCCTCCACATCAGCAGAGTGACCACATCTGGCCACCATCTCTAAATATGCAATAACTCCTTTACCCTGTTCAATCTTGATCTACCACATGTTACCCATGCCAGCCTTAAATCTGGAGATGTCATTTTCCCTGTCTCTATAACTCAAAGACACTGTCAGCATAGGGTGCTCTGTCACAGGTCACAGCTGCTGGCAGCCCTCCCCAGAGCGGGAGAGAATCCACCCATCACCTCCCCTCCTCATTGGAGGCCTTCATCTCAACACCTTTCCCACCCTGTCTAAAGACACTAAAGGTGAGATGCAGAAGACAGAAGGCATCTCGTTCTTGCAGGTAGTTGGAGCCCACTGAGATTTAGGGGAGCTATTAGACCAATGTGACCAGTGCAGGAGAGGTCTCCCAAGCTGAGGGAACACATATACCCTGAGGTCAAAGCATGCTAGCTTTGTTTTTCCTGTAATGACAGCAAGAAATTCCTTCAGTGGTTGGGATTCCTTTAAGTCTGGAGTGGTCAGTCCTCTGATAGTTTAGCTTTGCCACATCTGCACAATACATTAATTTCACCCTCCAGCAAGAAAACTAGGTCCTTTTTCTGAAGAACACTTTTTGCCACATTTCTTATGCTTGCTTCTCATTCATGTGGGATAGATTTCCAGCCTTTTGTTTAAAGTGGCATTTTCTGCATTCCTTGATATATGACTTGGCATTTTTCAAAAAGGCAAATAACAAATGTCTGTGCCTACTTCTACATTCTGCAAAATTCTCATTGGGATCTACGGACTGAATGTCACCCCCTGAAGCAGGCTTCCCTGCACCCTCTGCTGTTAGTTTAACTACTGGGCTTGTGTGGGTCCTTGTCTTCTTACTCATGTCTAGTGCGAAAGCAACTAGTTGGAAGGTTGGAGCTTGGACCCTACACGCTGGCCCCCTTGCTGCTCTTCTCACTACCAGGGAGGATGCATTTTGAGCATTGTCCCCATCAGTAAGCACCAGTCCTAAGGAAGCTGTTGATACCTTCTGACATTTCCTTTCTTTCTCCTTTGCCCAGACCCTCTCCCACTGCCCCATAGCCCACCCAGCCAAAGCTTGGCACATTACTGAGAACAGGGTCGTGGCCTGCAGGTTGCTGAAAGCACCACCAGTGCCAGGCTGCTGCAGACACCTGCTCTCATACTCACTTGTGATACCAGCTGACTTTCATCTCCTCTGTGAAATACTTCATGAAGCACTGAAGTCTGATGCCCTCCGGGGTGCAGAGAATCTTCAGTGGTGAGGCAGAGATGCCTGCGGATGGCAAGATGCTATCTCAGACCTCAGAGAAGTGAAACAGGACCATGGCCTGCTGGGAAGTTCCATCCATTCACACCATCAGCACATCCCTCCTCAGGCTGGTGCTCATTCCTGTGAGCTCATTCACAGAGGCCCCAACCTCGTGCCTATGTCATATGCTTTCATTAAACACACGTTTGCCCTGCCACAGTACTTTGAAAAGCCCTTTGTTTAAGACCAAAGAAACAAAAAAAGGTCTTCAAAAATAATCTGTACCTGGGCCTTAGCAGTTTGCCTTGCACAGAAAAATCAAAATCGTCTTGGTGACAATGGCTGTGAAAACTTCTATATTAATCGACCCAAATCTGAAGAGCTACCAAAAGCCCACAAAGGCTGAAAACCCACAGAGGAGGGAGTGGTGAGAGTGGTCCAGAATCCCTCCATCCTTGAGACATGTGTACCTCACTCTCCTCTACCTGAAATGTCACAGAGACACCGGGGCTCTAATCACACAGAGACTTCTGTGCTTGCTCTCTGTCCCCACCTAAATCTCCGTGAAAGAGTCCCATGTCTCCTTTGTGTGATAGAGTGAGCTGGGGGTTCAGAAGCATCCTTTCAGGGCAGTCTGTTGCATTCATCCAACGTCTACAGGTGACCAGCTGTGATCAGCAGGTGGCCCTCCAGCCCGTTATGAGATAGGTAATGAAAGCATCTCCACAGAGTGTAAGAGCAAAGCTGCTTTTCAAAGGGCTCGGCTCGCCTCACAAGCAGCATGCATACCCACAGGTTAGCACTTGACTCCCTGAAAGCCAAGTAAAACTCATTTTGAAATGTAGCCCAGTCCTTTCACCAAACAAAAGCAAGAGGGCTGCCTCACGAGGCCATTTGCAAAAGCATTACAGAGAAGCATAGGGTGGTTTTCATGGGATTCCCAGGAAAGCACAGGACTCTAATTGGGGTGAAGAGGCTGTGGCTATGTGTTCTGGTGAGTTCCCAGTCATATGCTTTCATCAAACACACTCTTGCCCTGCTGGAGTGCTCTGAAAAGCCCTTTGCTTAAGACCAAAGAAACAAAGTTTTTCAAAAAATAACCCACACCTGGCTGTTAGCAGTCTGGCAATCACTTGCCTAGGTGTGCATGCTTTGATCACGTGATCAGAAAATGTAATTTGGGTGTTACATTTATACAGCTGATGTGTCTAACCCTTTGACCTTATAACACAATGTTGTCATCTATGAAATTCACACTGGATTGCCTCACAGTGGAGTTACAGAAAAGAAAATTCCAAAATGTCTCATGCCTCGCAAGTATATGGTGATGATTTTGTGTTTGGCCCCATGCATAAATATCCTTGACTTTTTGAAGTCACCAGTGGCCAACTGGTCACAGGTTGGGTATACTTGCAAATCTAGAGAGTCTAGAGTAATCAAATTACCAGTTGCTGACATGTAAGCTGTTGTTTGTTAATTTGTAAGCAGTATTTTTGCTTTCCGGTTTCTATAGAAAGGCAAGTGGCTCAGTGCACATCCTATGAGGTCAGGGTATTAAATATCCACAAAGGCTATGGAGTGTTTGAAGAAAGACTAATGGCAACTTTGGACAAAAAAAAAAAAAAAGCCCATGTTGAGCAAAGGCAAATTGGCAGTGGCACCTGGAGGGCAAGGCCAACAGGGGCTTCTGAAGCTCAACCTAGGCTCCAGTACTCACACTGCAAAGCTCTGAAGGTACATCATGGAGTGGGCAGGTAACAGTCATTCTCCAGATACCCACCCAAGTCCAGGCATGGGACACATCCTGGCCTTCAATGCCTGTGAGAGGTGAGTGTCCACCCCAGGAAACAGAGATGCTTCAGCCAAGCAGACTTTAACACTCAGGGGCTTTTACTCACCACACACACGACTCATTGCCAAGATCATGTCCTCGTATACTGGAATGGAGAATGGAAATGTATCATCATGGGGTGTGACTTTAACAAAAAGCAGCATTTTCCATGTCTAATTAAATTGACACAAGAAACTGTGATACTCATTTGAAAACTTAAACATTAAAATGGTAATATCTGCCCATAAAAGGCTTATATGTGCCATAAATCCTTCTAACCTATTTGCTTTTTAAACACGGGACAAGAACATTTTGTTCAACATCAATCCAACTGTACATTGAATTGAATAACTTCCTAAGAATTTCCATCATCATAACTGCATTCGTAAAGGAATCAAACCTGTCTTCTGACGAGAGAGGAAAATGACATTTCATCTAAGCCCAAAGTGATAGTGTGTATTCCCTAATGATCTTATAATGCAGACAAAGTATAATCTGTTTTTCTTACATGATATCACTAGAGAGGCAAAATGCATACAGCTCAGAGTGTGTGAGAGTGTACTTGTACAGCACCTGCCATTCTATGGACAGAATGGAGCTCTGTCAGCTCAGAGTGTGCATGAAAATATGTCCTCCATACCCATTGTCATATGGACAGAATGGGGTCCTGCTCAGCTGATAAGCACCTAGCTAAGGGTACTCATGAGCGCTCCTCCACAGTACCCCTTTTTCCATGGACAAAATGGACTTTACTGTAAGACAAAAAGGGCACCAATTTACCTTTGCCAGCTATTTCCAGGATAGATACATCTTGACCTCTATCATCTTTCAAGGTTGCCTTGTATTCACCATGGTCCTTCTTAGACAACTATGAATAAAACACATTCTATGTTTACGTGGAATCAATATCATGATATGAGATAGTGTAATAGGACATTTTCCTTGCAAAGTATGCGAAATGGGTGTGCAAATATGAAGACATGACTAAGTTTACAAGTGATGAACAGTGCCATCTTGTTTCTCCAGCTGCATTGTACCTTTGGTATAAGCAGCTCACAGACCCCCTTCTCCAGGTCTGGCGGTGTCTCGGTTTCATAAAGAACATCATCCTTGAGCCATTTGAAAACTGTTTCCCTCTTGGTGTTTGCAACCTGCAAAACAGAAATCCAAGTGAATCACCATCGCGTCTCAGGTAGAAAAAAATTCTTCAGGGTGAATCAACCCCAGACCTAAAGAAAACACCAACTTTTACCCTCAACAGACTCAGCACGGGGCTCATGGAAACTGTCACTTCTAATAACAGCAAACAGCTGCCACCGAGAGAACCCATGAAGTCAGTAGGTGTGAAAATCTCTTGTGTAATAGGAGGCATCACTAATAAGGCCTAAGCAAAGCACTTTGATTCATAAATGTTCTTTGGATCTGCGGATCCAAGGATCTACGGGTTACTGAGAGAGTACTCTTTGAAAGTTTGGTCTTCATGTGCCTAGACATGGGGAGGAATGACAAACAGAAGGAGAGCCTCCTTGTGTGGGAATTCCTTGCCGTGAGCCTCTGGCTTTGGAAGCTAAGCTTTGCAGGGTTCTGGAGGAGCGTAGCCACATTCGCAAGCACATTGCTGATAATGCTGCCTCAAGAGAACATGCTGCTTTTTGTGACAAATGTTAGAGGTGGGGTGGGTATTGGATTCCAGGGGGCTGAGGACTCTGTATCCCCATCATAAGTAATGCCAGCAATGGAATGTTACAAATGCTATTGTCATGGGATTGCCCCTATGGACCAGCAATGCCATGTATTTGGAATTTCCACAGCAGCTATATGTGACATTTTCACCAGTGACACCAGGGAATAATCACATATGCGTATTATGAGTATTTTTCCTGCTTTAGTCCCTAGAGTCGAAAGCCACTCACAGTGTGTAAGGGATAGATGGAGGCCATGTCCCAGCCACCCTGGAAACAGGTCCCCCAGCACAGAACATGAGTGAATATGCATCCCAGGGTGGTAACTTCCTGGTCTTTCTGGGTCTCCCTGCAGTGTCAGCCTCTGCCATTCTTTCCTGGGCTCATTCTGCTCATTAAGGCGGAAGCTGCAACTCGTGTGTGTGTGTGTGTGTGTGTGTGTGTGTGTGTGTGTGTGTGTATACGCGCGCGTGCACTTGTGTCTGTAGTCAGCCTTTCCGATGCCCATCAGTCTATTCTCTAAACAGCTTTGATCCACGTGTACGTGGATATAGGGGTCTAATCAATCCTAAACCTAGAACACCCACATCATGGCCCACAGCTGCTCATTAACCAGCCTCCCTGCGGGGGACAAGAAGGAGAGAGGCCTGTGGTCTCTCACCTTACAGACAAGCCGGACTTCACACTCTTCTGTAACATCCCAGTGCAAATACTCAGCAAAGTGGGGGCCTGTGAGGAAGGAGTTGGGGCGTTAAAGTAAGAATTTACATGTATAGATAAATTCAGCTAATCCAGATATGCATTCACATATGGACATGCATTAGAACGTATTTCTATGCTATATTTTGATATATAAACATAGTTGGCTGGGGGGGAACCTACTGTGCCTTGTGAAGCTAAGACTTCTCATAGTCTTGAAGCTGACCTGCCTTAGAGCTGACTGTCCCTGAGCCTCCTGTTCCTAGTGGGAGCACATAGTCCTCACCCTTGCTGGGACTTGGGGTCTATTGCTCTTCAGATATATACAATGCCTAGCTTATCACATTCTCTTTCCTGGGCCATATATCTGACTGAACACTGAGCAAGCAGCATGGTGATAAGATCTTTAAAGTAAGAGATGTAGTAGAGATGAGTTGAAGACAAAGCAACTTTGTAAACCCTTGTCATTTCCGATCAGAGACATATTCTTCAAAAGCATCAATCATTTCTACTTAAATCAACATGGAGTAAGCCATGTCCTAATAACACTATTTTCTCATTCAACACAAAAATATAAAGCAGGTTTGAGATTTATATAGTGATTGTCTCATATTAATCTATTTTATATGGCTAGAATTCAATTGGTGCCTTGTATGAAAGCCTGTGGAGGGGCTTAGTAGGAGGGTATGTGAGAGGTACTGGAGGAAGGAAAGGGAGGCAGAAAATGATGTGGTTCTATTTCAATTCAAAATGTACTTTTTGTTAAAAACCTATGTGAAAAGCAAGATCAAATAGAGAGTGGTCTGGACATTGTGGTGGGGAGGAGGGTCAGTCAAAGGTGTTCATATGACTTGCCAGAGGGCTCCACTGGGAGAAGCAGGCAGAAAATTTGGCTAACCAGGGCTTCTACAGCTTCTCTGTGAGGTTATTAACATGGGACAGGCAGAGAATCATGGGAAGAAAGGTGTTTGGGAAGGATTATCAACCTTCAAGGCACAGGGACTACTGAGCAATTGGTACAGAGACTGGTTAAACAGACCCTCATCAGGGGGTGACAATCCTTAGTAACAGACAATATGAACATCAGGGGATATCCAGGGTCAGCTAAGATTAGAAGCAAGAAAGAATGAAGGCAAGATAACCCTAGAGAACTAAAGACACAGGCATCTCCTAATTTTCACAGCTAAAATGATGTCATGATGTTTGATCATTCTAAGTTTCTAGGGTCGGCTATGAGATTACAAAGTCAAATCTTTACTTTGTCCTGCTGTGTGAGTGAGCCACCACTTACCTTGTTTCCGTAGGAATTCCTTCCTTTGAAATTCAGCCTCTTCTAAGACAGCCTTGAATGCTAGTCAAGAAAACAAAAAGAGAGATTAAATACATCTGCCTCTGTCCAGTCAAAAAATTTTCTTTCAATTATGTTCTGTGGGCACATGAGAATGTTCATTGTAGCATACCATCCCCAATAAGCACCAGTGAAGATTGATTCTTGGCTTTTCCATCTTGAATCTGCACAGTGTAGGTCCCTTCATTTTCAATAGTGAACCGATCCATGACCATCTCAATCATGCCTGTCGATCTGTCACATTTAATTCTGTGTGTCTGGAACCCATAAAAGATCCAAAGAATGACATGATGAAACTGTTTCTCCACATTGTAGTTACACCACATGGTGGTTGGAATGAGAAAGGACCCCAACAGTCACGTATATTTGAATGCTTAGTTACCAGAGATGGAAACTGTTTGGGAAGGATTAGGAGGTGTGGCCTTGTTGAAGGAAGTGTTTCAAAAGCCCACAGCAAATTTGTTCTCTCTCTCTCTTCTTCTTCCTCCTTCCCTCTCTCCCTCTCCTTCTTTCCTCTCTTCTCCTTCTCCCCCTCCCTTCCTATCCCTCTCCCTCTCCCAATCTCTCTCCCTCTCCCAATCCCTTTCCCTCTATTCCCCTACCTTTCCCTTTCCTGCTTTCTGCCTGTTGCCTGTGGTTCAGGATGTAAAGCTCTCCGCTATTGCTCCAGTGCCATGCTTGTCTATTTTCTACCTTGATGATTATGGACTAACACTAAAATTGTAAACAAGCCCCCACCAAACTAAATGCTTTTTTTTTGAGCCAAGTGTAATGGTGTATGCCTATAATCCCAGCACTCAAGGAGGCAGAGGCAGGCAGATCTCTATGAGTTCGAGGCCAGCCTGGTCTACAAAGTAAGTCCAGGACAGCAAAGGCTACATGGAGAAAAACCTGTCTCCAAAAAATAAACAAACAAAGAAACAAACAAAACAAACAAACAAAAAAAATAACCAAAATGCTTTCTTTTATAAGAGTTGCCTTGGTTGTGGTGTCTCTTCACAGCAACAAAAGACTAACTAAGACATACCAGATATTACATCTGACAAAACTCAGAAAGGAAGGTTATCGACTATGCCTCTAGGTGAACCAAGGACCAAAAATAAACCACTGTGCACTGGGAAGGGAAAATGGACAGACAATTTTCCAGTGGGTAACTATGAACTTCAGCCTCTATAACTGTAAACAGCCTCCATGTTGTACTTGGCTAAAAGCTGTCCTACCCTGTCCCGGCTTTGATCCTCAATAAACATATAAAATATTAACTCAGGAAGAGATCCAAATATTCTTTAAAATATGTCAGCCATATGTTCTGTACTTGTATAACATCACTGAGTATTTTCAAAGGGGGTTAGAAGAGGAGACGAGTATATCAATGTGCTCGAGAAAGGCCAAAATGAAGGGGCACAAATCCACAGAGTAGTTTTGAGGTAGAGCCTTCTGGAACAGGTTAATGATATGAAATAAGAGAAAGCACTGTGCCATCATCCTGAAATGAGTCACCACCATCTCAGAGTATAAGAACAAGAACCCAGTGAGTGGCCCCTGCCCTGGTCCTTGCATATCTGTCTAGTTTCAAATGATGACATTTGAACATCAAAAGCAACTTTCAAGTTGCTCAACAAATGGTCAGTGTATGTGATAGCGCCAACAGTTTACTGTCAGTTCCCAGAGCTGTAGGAACCCGCTCTAACTAGTTAAGAGATCTCAGGTATGAGACTCACAAACCAGAAGCTTAAAGGCACAGTAGGCTCCTCAGCTTCCTCTGCTCCTACACTGCAGTGTTTGAAAAAGCTTCAGAAAATAATTAGGCGTCTTGATGCAGCAAGATGAAGTTCTATGATTTTACAAGCCCCATAAATACAGGGTTTTATGTGACTTTCACAAAACAGCATCAGTCTTCAAATGTGAAAGTCACCTGTGGGCTGCTAATTAAAGAAGTGAAATGGCGCACTCCTGCTCCAAAAGATTAGCTCTGGAGCAGAATGTCGCTATCTGTGGCAGGAAAGAAATGTTAATCAAAAGATGTTCAGCAAATAATGTGCAATTACTCCATATTCCACTTCTTTTCCTAGCGTGATCTCTGCTCAGAAAAAATTTCTCCAATTACCTTGATCAGGCAGTGCTGTCCCACACACAGTATGCATCCACTTGGCTTTTTGCACCCCACAAAATCTACCTACACTACGCTTTTTCTAAAAGCATGTCATGGCTCCATTGGGATCCATTCCATAGTGGATCATATGATCTTAAACACCACATGACTCTGACGTTCCAAGATTTCTCTTTGATAATCTTCATTTAGCCCTGTTTTACCAATACCATCAGACATAAAGACCAGGATGAGAGTAAGTAGTAAAGCTCAGAATCAGAGGGTGGACTGCCCATAAACATGGCTGGGCTACCATTCCAGCCCCACCTGGCACATGTGCAGTGAACAAGTGAATGGGAAGTTTAGGACCAGGTGGCTAAGTACCAAGGACTCTACGCTGGGTATTTAGGGAAAAAAAGAAGATACACCAAAAAATGACTCACCTAACCCCACCCCTGAATAAAAGAAAACCCATAAAAAATAGGTTGTCCTATGACTGGGTTACCCAGTATGCTATAATTAGACAAGGGGAAATATATCTAAATATAGATAATGACTTCTCAAATGTTCCACAGCCAAAACTGAGACGGTAGTAATTTTAAGATTCTTTTTATGCAATCAAAAAGATAGAAGGATGAACAGAGTGTGGTGACATGTCTTTAATCCCAGCAGAGGCAGAGGCTGGCTGATTGTGCAAATTCAAGGCCAGCCTGGTCTCCAAAGCTAGTCCAGGACAGCCAAGATTACACAGAGAAACCCTGTCTTGAAAAACTAACAACAAAAACAAGAAAGATAGGAAGAAGGCTCATTCGCATACTAGTTTGCCTCACAAGCATGAAGAGCTGAGTTTGGATCCCAGAACCCATGTAACAAGCTCAGCATGGTAGCACATGGCCAGAGGCAACCAAATTGGGGGCAGAGACGGATGGATCTCTGGAAGCCTGTAGGCCAGCTAGGCTGACCTATCTGATGAAGTTTCAGGTAAATGAGAGACCCTGAAAGAAGCCTGGGGGAAAGTATCCGAGGTTCTCCTCTGATTACACATGTGCCGTGCATGCATATACCACTTACGAAAGCGCATGCGCACATACAAATATACAAATAATAGAGCAAAGGCTGAATATTTCTATCTTAGCATAATGGGCATTTATGAGAACCCCAACCCTGTCCAGATCAAATCCAGTACACAAAGGCAACAGTCTGGGAGGACTAAGATGCTCCCTTTCCTCCTATGGTCAGAGGAAAGAGCATAAGGAATCATTTCCCAGAACAGAGCAAAATGTCAAGCCTTCAGAACCACAATCAGGAAGAAACCAATTTATCAAAACAACCCCTTTTGTCCTGAACCTTTTCCTAAACCCAAACTCCAAGTCTCTTAAATACTGTTACTCACTTGTTTTTCATTTTAACATATTTGGATTTTAAGTCATATCAAACCAAGACCAAATATCTGAACACAACGAGAACCACAATCTTGAGCCATCTGGTCAACCTTCTGCACCTCTGTTTCTGGAACTCAGACAGGGTAAGAATAAATAAAAAAATATTGACTCTGAGAGCTTTCCAAGTAAGGCCAGATTTCTCTAAGCTTTAGCTCACTCCCAGTCCAGCAAATCCAGGCCCCTATGAGCCACAGCTCACGCCCAGGCACTCACCTCACTGTCAGAGACTTCTCTGTCATTAATAACGAACCGGAAGCTAGCATCAGGCGAAAGACTCTCTGCCTGGAGCCAAAAGCGGACCTGGCCCTTTTCAAAAATCTCATAAGCTAATTCTGATTTCAGAGGAATTGCTACATGAGGAAGAGAAATCACAAGTCAGTGGTGAATAGATGTCCCCCAGATGGTCAGCTGCAGATTGTAAGACACCAACCCCCCAGTTTCTAAACATTTATACAAAGTGTAACTATATATATGAAGCGGTGGGATTACTTACTGGGGTTCTTTATCTCATTGCTCAGTGCCATCAGGCGCTCAAGTTCTAAAAGGAAGAAGAAGAAAACATCAGTTTTGACCTGTGCATTTGGAAGCCCGTGAACCACATCAAGGCAAAGCAAGAGCTGAGGTTTCACATTGCCAAGATTTATGCTGAAGACACGACAGTAAAGGTGAGAAGGACAGAGAAGTGGCTTTCACTTTTTCCACAGTAGCAGTCTGCTACTCCAGCCATGGTCCTCACCATGTAACCCACTTGTTAAAAGGACATTGTGGGTGAGGCATGGAGGTGTGATGCTGGGCAAGGGAGGGCTCCGGAAATCTGGAATCACCTGCAGAGTGGATAAAGGGGCAGCCCCGGGGTCACCTCTCTCTAACACAGGAGGTACTTCCTGGTCTGCTCCTAGGAACATGCTGGGGCTAGCAGGTTTCTTTCTCCTTCCAAGATTTTCTTCTTATACAGATCAAGTGAAGTTCCCTGATTCAAGCAAGCTTTCATTGTGCCGAGGGCAAAAGCAGAATGCATGGCTCCTCAGGAAACCCTCAGCAAAGCTGGAAAAGTGGAAGTCCCAAGATGTCTCTCCCTTTCCTCCCCTTCTTCCTCTCTGTCCTTCATAAAATTAGAACTCACTACCGTGATGGACACCTAGGAGCATTCGTTTGTGCTAAAGGACAAAGTCGGACTCTTCTCAATGAAAAGCAAATTCTGTTCCCAGTGACACCTCCCAGGAGGAGTACGTGTAAACCAGGTGAACTACACCAGGAACTGTGAGGTCCTGCCTTGCTCACATAAGGCACGGTGGAAGAGTCATCCTTCGAAACTACATAAAGCTCAGAGCACAACACCCTGTGCAAGCAGCAGAGGAACACAGGACCAACTCTTGTGCATGCAGACACAGTCCTCAAACACAGACTGCAAAGCCCCTTCTGTGTGCAGCTTGAGGAGTGGCAATGCCAACCCTCTGCTGTTCTTGGAGGCTTTTTTGTTCAGCTTCTCTGAGTTTGGGAAAATTAAACCAAAATTAGGCCAGACCTGCAAACTTGTGGCGCCATCAGCGTGTCACTGATTCCCTCCTCCCAGATGTTCACCTGCCCCACCCTTCCCACAGTGTGAGGGATGAAGATGTCTCCCCAAATTCACAGGTTGGAAACTGACTCCTCTGTGAGCTGCACTGAGAGGCAGGAGTGAGCCCACACTGCTTTTCTGGAAATGGTCCCTTATTGAGGCAGGGAGGCCTTGTAGCTATTGAGTTCTGCTTTCCTAGACAGCATGAGGCATGGAATAGGCCCTCAGCCTGGATTTGATAATATCTAAAGTCGTTTTGGGACATGAGTACTCCCCAGGTCCCCAGCCTTGTTTCTGATCAAGTATGTTTCTCTGTGTTAGAGCTGAGCTCTAGAAGTGCGACAATGCTGAGAATCACATCCCTGTGTCAGGTTTGTCAAATTACCTTCCTCGTCCAAAATGAAGCTGGAGGATATACCATCGGTGTCACTTACAGACACAGAGTAGGTCCCTATGTCTACTTTATCCGGATTCTTAAAGTACAGCTTTGAGCTGAAAGGAAAACCGACAGGTGAGCGTTCATAGCTTCTGCCTGTAGAAGCCAAAAGTTCAAAGCCTCTGACTTCACAGGCGCTTACTGGTCCCCCTCGGTGTGAACCTCGAACCGCTCCTCATCTGCAATCTCCTCATAGGCCTTGCACCAGGTGAACTGGGAGGCGTCCGTCATTTCCTGGCAGTCAAACTCGAGGTAGATGTTGCCTTCCTCATCCACGCCGGCGCTGATTTCCTTTGTGCCTGGAAGGGGTAGGAGGGAGGGCAGGGTGCCTCAGGAGCGTGTGGCCCACTAGGTTCCTTTTTCAGAGGTGGGGGGAGGCACAGGCCAAATGGAAGCCTGTTTTGCATTGGTTACATCATACATTTTACTTAGCATCTACTCAAGATTGACGACCAGAGAGGCTAGGAGGAGCAAGTGCTCCTCAGGGAGATGGCTGGAAAGGACAGGCAGGCCAGGGTGATGCCATTTATATCATCAGACTTGTGCTGGCTTCCTCTCCAGCCCTTCAGAAAGCCCTGGACTGCCTCTCAGAGCGGCCCCTCACCCCCAGACCATGTCCTGGACAGTCCTGTTTACAGGACTCCCTATCACTCACACACTCTTCCTCCTCCACATCAGTTATTCTGTGTCTGCTGGGGACTGAAGGCTGCTATTTGTCTGGTATGTGCTGACCAAAGCGAGCACCAGGCCTGACATCAGACACCCAGAATACATCTCCTAGAAGCTGGGGATGGGGGAGGGGTGGGAAGACAGCTCAATCATTAACAGCATTTGCAGGGGAGCTGGGTTTGATTCCCAGCACCCACCTGGCAGCTCACAACCTACTTCTTCTGCCAAACAAGTTCTGCCTAAAACATATATTGGGAACTTATGGAAAAGGGAAAAAAAAGTTCAGTGAGGGGTAAGCAGATAATGGAATAATCAAAATACATTATACACATATATGAAATTATCAAACAATTTTTAATTTAAAATGCAGGGTATCTATTCCTCTATTTAAGCATGCCTCTGCCCATGCACACACATTCATACAGAGCGTGTATGCTCCCCTCAGTGTCCTGCTGTGGGGTTACACTGCTGTGCTGAGCAGCTGAGAGGTGGGGCTCACCTGGCCGGGCCTCCACAAGCACAGGCTCCGACGTGTCTGAAGGCTTCCCTGGTCCGCTGGCGTTCACCGCTCGGACTCTGAATACATAGGTCTTACCTTGCTGGAGGTCACAGACCTTGAAATGACAGAAGAAACATGTGCCAGGGCAGACAGTGCCCAGTCTCGCTGAAGGAATGAGCAGATTTGGGTCTGCCTACACTCATTTGTTCCTCTGAACACTGAGGTGCAGATTCAAAAGCCATTGTCTAGGTTACAACCTGGCAATGATATTAACCACAATTTCCCAGGACTGCATACTATTTTAATTGTGCGTTCAAGCTGTGAAAATCATCCTTTAGACACACCAACACTGAACTGGTCTCTTCTCACGTGGATGTGTATACGGCTGGGTTCTAAGGCAATGCTTTACCCATTTGAGCGAGACTGTTTTGCATTGTGAAACTGCTCTGCGGAGTCCTCGGCCTATGCTTCCATCAGTGTGCTTCAGTGCCGGGCACAAACGTCACCTCCCTTGAGAGAAGGGTGCACGGACGTCTGTCTAACACATCAAGAGAAGACCTCTGGGTCGGGAAAGGTGACACTCTCCAGAGCATGCAGGTCCCGGACTCACAGACACTGTCACAACCGACCCAGTGACTAGAAAAGTGAAAATGAAATGTTTGGAAAATGAGGATGAACTAATTTACATTGTGTGTGTGAGTATGTGCTCGTTATGCATGTGTGAGTACAGGTGAGTTCATGTGGGGTGCATATGTGTATATACGTGTGTGAGAGTACTACTGTACATGTGGGGGGTGATGTGAACGTGTACGTGTGTATGTACGTGGGTACAGGCATGCATCTGTGTGCACAGGTGTACATGAGCGGGTTCAAGTTTGCATGTGTTTATATGTACACGTGTTTGAGGACAGGGGTACAAGTATGTGTGCATGTATGTAATACGGTAGGTGTGGTATGCTCGTGTGCGTACATGGGAGTGCTGGTGTGAAATTCCACACATGTCTGTAAGTGCAAATACGTATGCGTGTACATACGTGTGACAGTGTATGTGTTGCGTGATTTTATGTACTAACTTGTGCACATGTATGCGTCTGTGTGAGAGCACCGTTGTGAAAATGTGCACGTGAGGACTTCGCATGTACAACTGCATGTGCGTGAGCGCAGGCATGCCTGTGTGTGCACGTGTATAGGAGTGTGAAGGTGCCCATGTCTGGATAATAGAATTCGTAGATTCAAGTGACATGTGTACATGTCGATACGGCTGCGTGTGCACATGTGTGAGGGCATAGAATTATGTATCTATGATAGAAGAGTGTGTGCCTCTGCATGCATGTCAGGTGAGTTTGGCTACGTGTACGCACACACGTGTGAACACAGGTGTACGCATGCGTGTGTATGGATGTGTACGTGTGCAAGCATGTGTGTGTTAGTAAACTGTGTAAAGTGAACGCTGGGCTTGAGGTTGAAGCACATAGCAGATGCCATCCTTGCCTGGGGCGGAGAATGGCCTGTGCATACGAGGGGCATGGTACTGTATGTGGTAGTTGGTAGGCTGCAGTGCATGTCTGGGGAGAAACGAGCAAATCCTGCTTAAGTACCAGTTCACGAGGGCACCATCACCTCCTCAAGGTGCTTTGCTACCCTCCGCTGGAGCTTCCGGTACCTGCTCTGCAGACCCAGCAGTAAAGTGTCTTACAGTGGTCTCCATGGCTTTGAACAGGCTCACCCAGCTCTGGGCCAGTTTGCTAAAGAATCAAAACCACACGTGTGAAAAGGGAGACAGTCACCTTTAAATAGCGATTTGGAGTTGTTTCCTCACTGGTGGTCTTCCACTCCCCAGAATCCTCTTCCTTAAAATCCACGAAATACCCAGACACGGGACTGCTGCCTGAGTACACTGGGGCTTTCCACAGCATGACCAGAGAGGTGTCTCGGACCTCACAGAACGTCAGGTCATAGGCAGGACCTGAAAAGTCACCAAATCTGAGCAGTAGCAGCCAGCTCAGCCAAACCTAACGACCATCATCACCACTCCGGTGACCCTGCAGCCTGGGCAGGGGCCTCCCACCCCCTCGACCGCAGTGATCCCCCTGCAGCCTGGGCAGGGGCTCCCCCCCGCCCCATCACATGTGTCCTCCTCATATTTACTTATCAGTCTCTCTAGAAGGTCCCTGACGCTGGGGCTGGAAAGAGAGGCTACCTGCATCCCCTCCACCAGGCCCTTGGGTGATCATGGGTGTGAACCGTGTAACCCACATGTCAGCCAGCACATAGGCAGCATATGTGACAGTACAGCACATGAGCGTCAGAGAGAGAATTCGCAGAAACAGGAGGTGTTGTTACCATCTCTGGGCTACAAACCTCCCAACATGCTAACACATATCACAGTTCTCCCCAAGGTGCCAGCAAGCCACAGGAGTCAGGGGCTGGCTCTGCATTCCCAGAGGAGCTCCTAGCAGCACGGGGAAAGGCAATGTTGCCCGGCTTAGTCTCAGTTAGATCTCACTTATCCTATGTGCGCTCATAAACCAGTTTGTCTGACTCTGGAGCTGGGCATGGCGGCACAGACCTGCAGTCCTGCCCCTTAGGAGGTGGAGGCAGGAGGGTTAAAAGTTCAAGTAGTGAGTTCAAGCCAGGTTGGCAATTTAGTGAAATTCTCTCTCAAAATAAAAGTAAAAGAGTGGTAAAGAACTAGAGTTAGTTAAAAGAATATAAAGCTATTTTTTTCCAGTTCTAATGCTGTCATAGACGTTTGAGTGTTATTTTGGGCGGCAGACAAGTGCATCAAAATATATTCAATAGCCAGAGTGTAAAACCCAGTGTGAAGCTCCACAGCTTCAGAACGCCTATAGACTCTGGGTCTGGTTAATTTCAGTGTGTGATGGTTTCATTGTTACTATTATTTCTGAGTTTTAACATAAGATTCATTTTTAAAATAAAAGAAAAAAAATAAAATCTAAGATGTAGCTTCATGATAGGTGGCTTTTTCAGCTGGTAGGAAGCCCTGGATTCATTCCATGGGGCTAAGAGAAAGAACGGGGAGGTGAGGGGAAGGAAAGAAAAAAAAGAAGAGGAGGAGGACATTCTGAACACTAACTGTATTTCCCCAGTGCCATTTCTAAGGGATCCAAATTAACTTAATTAAAATAAGAAAAGAAAGAGGAAGGGAGGGAGGGAGGAACATGAGAGAGAAAGACTGAAGAAGGAAGGAGAAGGAAGGAGGAAAGAGAGGGAGGGAAGAAAGGAAAGAAGGAAAGAGAGAGGGAAGGAAGAAAAGAAGGAAGGGAGGGAGGGAGGAGGAAGAGAGGGAGGGAGGAAAAGAAGAAAGGGGGCACAGTCAGGACTACAAAGATTGTACTCCTCAGAGCTGGAGGCCCCTGATCTCCAACAGCCTGAAGCACAGAGGATGGCACAGAAATGCGGACCTGGTGATCTGCCCTGCCTTGACCTAGGCTGGACTCCAGACTCTCTTGCTTCCTGGAACCTTCTGCCCTCATCTTCTCTTGGCTCCTTAAGAGCCAGTGGCCACAGCCACATCTAGCTCATAGGTCAGATGCCAGCTGCATATTGTGGACTCTGGGGCGCTGTCTCTCCTCCATGGCATAGGTGAGCTGCTCCTTCCATTCACTGCCTCCCACTTTGTACTCAAAGCCCCTTCCCTGGCTATGCTCAGTGGCACTGGTCCAGTCTCACCACAGGCAGTCCTTGCTACAATCCCTATTATGTGAATGGCCACCTTCTCACTGTGGGAGTGGCTGACAACACAGAGCAGACATCCAAAAGCCAACTATGGGAGCCCCCTCTGGCCAGAGGGAGCCTCCCTCTGTCTAGGGAGGCCTACCAGGGAAAGACCATCTCACCAGGTTCCGGCATTGTCCAGGCCTCACACTTGAAGTGCTCACTGGGATCCGATGGCTGCCCAATCCCAGCCAGATTGATGGCGGCAATTTTGAACTCATACAAGGAGCCTTCTGTCAAGCCCTCCACCTGTATGGATTTTTGTTTCAGTTAATATAAGAACTCAGAGCTGTGTTACAATTCATAGGGGCAAAGGAGAACTCAGGATGAGTTTGCAAAGAGAAGCACAGTGGAATGGACAGTGCTGGGGCAATTAGACTAAGTCACTTCAAGAGGCCATTTCTGTACTTAGTATGCGGCAGTCATGATATCAAGTCTATGATGGCTTCTACAAGACTGACATGTGGTGACCTCTGGGATGGTAAGGAGCTGAGTTGAGAGAAGAGGCCATGCCAACAGTTGTCTCTAAGCCTTGCTCAGATTCTCTCTCTCTCTCCCTCCCTCCCTCCATCCCTCTTACTCTCTCTCTCTCTGCAGACCATTTACATTATAAAGATAAAGTGTGTCACCACTGGGTCTGATGGAATGGAGCAAGGGGCTAGCAAGAACCCTGACTCCAGCCTGGCTAAGCAGGCTGACCTGTCAACTGTCCCTGTCACCTGCAGTCACTGCAACATCTGCTCCACAAGCTCAAATGCTTGCTGAGTTGTCATGGTTTTTTGAATCACTATAGCCTTCGGTCCTTGCTGAGCTTTGGGGTCTCTGACAGTCAGGGGGGAAATCCCTAAAGGAAGACCTTTGACCTAGTAGCTTAGTAGGCTGAAAGCCATTTCTAGGTCAGGATATTGATTTCCAGAGTGAGACCTTGGTGGTTAAACTGTTTTACTCCCCCAGAGGACAGAGCCTTCTCACCAGAGTATGCAGGTAGTCCTGCCAGGGGCACAGGACCAATAAAGAACCACAGGAGGCTGAGGGTGAGCTTGAGTCACACACACCATAACATGTATGTGCTGTAAATGTATTTTAAATGTTGCATAATTATGAAGTATATCATAAAGCAAATTTTTCTATTTGACAGATACTAGACTTCTACAGACTCTTCCCAAATTCTCATTTTTTCCCAATGTGTCTGTTATTGTCAGTCTTGGTGTGTTGGTGAGGAGATGAATTCATTGATCACAGCCCAAATGAAACAGCTGAAATCAAAATCACGGGCTTCCATCTGGCCTTGACTCCAGACCTCCTGCTTCCTCTGTGTATTCACTGGGGCCAGAGATGTGAAACACTGAGATATCTAGGAAAGGGCAGCTATCAACAAAGAGCAGAGTGCCCTCCCTTTGACTCTTCCCCAGGCACCAGGCTCCACCCCTAAGATGGAAAACACCTGTCCCTGCCAGGTAGGGCTGCACCTTCACTGACTATGTAGTCTGCTCAGTTGCTGATACAGCCTTCTTATTGCTTCCTAGTTTCCTAAGACCATGTAGATCCAAAACACCACATCCCCCTAATTCTAGATTTTTAAACTCTGTCTTTTCTAGGATCAAAGCACCCCAAAACCACTGAACTCTGAAACCCTGATGAAGATGCCCACCTGAAATGCAAAGGTCACCTAGGCAAAGGCACAGGCGCAAGCAAAAACCAACCGTTAAGATCCTCTCTTTGACAGGCGAAGAGTTGACTTCATGCCAGTTCTTATGGTGAACTTCGCGCTTGTCCAGGTAGTAACCCAGGATGGCCGAGCCACCGCTAAACTTAGGCACTTTCCAGCCCAGGGTCATGGATTGGCCGTCGCAGTTGAGAAGGGTAATCCCGTAAGGGTGAGAGGGGACAGCTACAAGAACACAGAATCACGACAGTCACCAGAGCTCTGTGGTCCTCATGCCTCCAGGCAGCCTCATTTGGAGTCACAGGGGAAACAGAAGCACAGACAAGGGTCCTGAGGACACACCCTCCCCTTAACTGTCACTGCTTGTTTTCACCCCTGCCTTTAAAAGGGGTGTTTAAAAGTGCCACCTCCTTTCATCTGTATTCTTGTTCTCTCTAAGTGCAGTTTCAAGTATCTCGATGATAGCACAGGGACTTGTTCAGACCTGAACCAGACATGGAGATGGCAGGTGCCCTCCAACCCCTGAAGGTACACAAAAGCAGCTTTTGTTCGAGTCTGCATATTTGAAAACACTCCGCTCTTCTGGCTGTGCGGCCGGCAGGGGGCAGCACGATCCCCTGTGTGTGTGTTTTAGCTCCTCAGAGTAGTGTGCATGTATAGCCCATGCTTCCCCGTTTGGACACCGTGTCTAGAGGGTTGCTACCCTCCCCAACCCCCCCCCCCAAGCTTAGGAGTGTGCCCCTGCTTCTCCTGACTGAAAAATCTGGTTCAGCCTCCATGATTGAGAGTGAAGTCAGAAATTCCCCCTGAGAACAAACGCATGCCTCTGGCTTCTCCCTGAAGGGTGAATGTGGTAAAAGGCAAGTGAGGAAGGTGCCCAAGTCCTTCTGGGAGGGCAGAGAGGTGTGACTCAGAACCAGATGCTCCCTAGTCCTTATGAGGAGTTAGTCCTCAGAAGAGAGGACTGCTCTCCCAGACAGCAGAGCTGGGAGAAGTGGCCCACACCTTTAATCCCAGCATGTGGGAGGCAGACACAGGTGGATCCCTGTGAGTTCAAGGCCAGCCTGATCTATATAGGGAGTTCCAGGTGAGCCAGGGCTTCTGGAAATTGTGGTAAAAGTGTTTGGAATTCAAAAGAAAAACCTGAACAGATCTCTTGAGAATGAGAAGATAATACTGCAATGGGAAAAAAAAAATGCAGCTGTGGCATTTGTGTTTTAAAGCGTTCCTCCTACAAGGTCCAGCCACCACTCAAAAGGCAGAGTGTCAGGGTCCCTGGACCAAGCTGGCTCGCTAAGCTAGACCTATCCACAAGCTTCAGTGGAGAAACCCTGCCTCAAAAATAAAATGGAGTGTGATCTCCGAAGACACCTCAGGACTCCACACTCACTCACGCACCCATAGCTGCATAAGCATGTGTACACAAGTGAGCACACACACCACAGACGAACCTGCGCTGAACTGTTTGAGAAACATAACAGACATTTTAAATATTCATGGGTAGGGCCAGGAAGTGACACGAACGCCACACGTGTTTGGTCCTAGCACATTATTTTCAGAGGCAATCATGGAGGTCAGTGGATATCCTCAGGTGAGTTCGGGTGCAATTGGGATGTCTTCCACACTCAAATGGCATGATGTTGGCCTACTACCATTTCCCCTCACATTGCCATTTCCTGCACGACAAACTGCCCACTGGGAGGTATGAGCTATGTTAAGCTCCATCCACACCACCTTTGTCCCCTGTCCGTAGTCTAGATGGCATGGCAAGCACTTGTTCATGCAGAGAGTATAACCCTGAACAGAGACAGAAGAGCTCGTGAGCTACATACTGAGGGCTGCCTGGACCTTGATGACCTCGGACTCCTGGGAGTTCTCGCTGGTCCCCACGGCATTGACAGCCTTAACCCGGAAGATGTACTGCTCGCCGGTGGTTAAGCCGTGTACCACGAACCTGGGGGACATGATCAAGAGTCACACATCACAAGTCCTGGCTCACCGCTTCCTATGGCTGACATAGAAGTCACTGGGGGTTCTTCATAAAAATTCTCACTTGATCCAAAGCCAAGTTTACCTTTCCTGTAAACCACACACATCCACCCTCATTTTCAGTGTCATGAATAAATTCAATATTTAGAGTAAAAAAGCAAGCCAGCAGTGCCGGTTATACTGCCTCAGGTCTTACAGCCTGAGCCTCTGTGGATTGAAACTCTGCTATAGCATCTCACTCCTGACAGCCAGGAGCTCTGTGCATCTGCATACAGGGCAGGAATCCCCCGGTGGGCAGAGACCAGGACCACGAATTCACACAGAACAGGCTGGAGCACTGGCTTTGACACATTGCCAGAACATATGTTCCTTGTCATGATCTTGACCTCTACAAGGCTCTGTTTCCCCTCCTGGCAGGCAGTGATGCCCAGCCGTCACAGAACTGCCATGAGCAATCACATGGAAAACAGTCCAGAATGAACTGGGCCCACCTGCCTTGCACATAGCAAGTGTTCAAAGACTATAAGCAAGTATTATGACAACGCCCCCAACCCCCTCCCTGAGAATACCCCTGGGGTCTCTTCCTCCTATGGATCTTTCTCTAGTTGCTGGCAGTGGGCAGAGAGAACCTCTAGTTGTTATTCTTTTGTACCCCTGCATTTTTACAATACACCTGTTTAAAAGAATTACTTTAGGGAAAAGTGGTAAAGCTGCCACTGAGACCCTCCACAGCGGCGGCTGTGACACAGCCTATCTGGTACAGGTGCAGAAAACAAAAACCCAGACAATCATGTGTCCTGGGCAGAAAGAGAAACAGAAGTTCCAGAAGTACAGAGTCTGGCTTCCCACTGTAAGAGACCCAGGTCCCCCTGCACTGCCTAGCCAGGGTGACCATCCCTGTCCCCGTTGGGGGCTGAACAGCAAAACTGCCCTTGTGTGAGCAAAGCAGGGTTTACCCTGAGATGTCACTCTGGCCCCCACATAAATCGAATTTAAATGATAGCTGTCGTTACGTCTTGTGTACATATGCTTGACATTCATTTATACAATCAAAGGAAAAGGTTGTTTTTGTCAACAGACAAGTTATCTCTCGTCTGGTGATGTGACGTGCTCACCTCCAGTTGGCGCTTCGGAATGTCACACCCCAACATGTGACTAAACAAAGGGAACTATAGGCAGGCTGTGGTGGTCTCTCTAGCTCTGGGGCACGCCCTGTCCAGTGCCCTGCCTCTGTGACCGTAGGTTGGTTGCTGGGTGATGGGGGAAGGCACCTGTTATAGCCAATGGGTTTGTGGTTGCATGGCTCCCACAGGTTTGTTCCTGCCACACAGCAGTCCACGTAGTAGCCCAGCAGGCTCTCCTCATGCTTGGGCCTGTCCCACTGCACCACAACGGATGTCTTTGTATTCCTGGATGCAAGCACCCGTCCAGGAGCAGATGGGACCACTGAGGGAGAGACAGGAAGATGGGAGATGTAATCAGAGTGTGAGCCATTCTGGAAAGCCACTTTGTCCCCAAGGAGTAAAAGCCAGGCTTAATACTCCACAAGGGAGTGGCTATGTTTGAAATAAGACACACTGATACCCTGTTTGGGGGAATCAATAAGGGCACTCAATTGAATCAAAGTTTGACCATCACATCTCCTCCCCATCTCCATGGGCTGTGGTCAAAGATCTTCCCTTGTATCACCAGCCAAACCAGGGCCAACCACCTCAGATACATGCTGTCTTAGGGATTTTACTGATGTCATGAAACCTCCTGGCCAAAAGAGGAAAGTTGGGGAAGAAAGGGTTTATTTGGCTTATACTTTCAGACACTTCTGTTTGTCATCAAAGGGAGTCAGGACAGAAACTCAAACAGGGCAAGGAAGAACATGGAGGCAGGAGCTGAGGCAGAGATCACGGAGGGAGCCCCTTACTGGCTTGCTCACCCTGGTTTGCTCACCCTGCTTTCACATAGAACCCAGGACCGCCAGTACACGGATGGCACCACCCACAATGGGCTGGGCCTTCCCCACCAGGCACTTATTAAGGAAATGCCTTACAGCTGGATCTCATGGCTGAGTTTTCTCAGTTGAGGTTCCATCCTTTCAGATAACTCTAGTTTGGGTGTCAAGTTGATATAAGACTAGCCAGCACACATGCCCAGTGATTTGTTAATTAATGTCACGTAATTTGTACATGTGACAATAAATGAAGAAAATGCCAGGACCTGTTCTCAGAGACTATAGCTGTGGTAACTATGGTCCTGAGGGGTGACCGTGAAAACAGGTAACAATCCAAAGAGGATCTAAATGCCATCTAGGCCTCTACCCACAAAGTCAGCTCACTATCATCCCCAGCTTTCCAGATGTGCTACAAAGGAGAGAGGGGCTAGAAGTGCCTGGTGCCCAGAATGAGCGTGCCTAACACTAACACCAGGTACATCCTGTCCAAAGGGTCTCAGGGTTCAGCAGGCCTGAGAGGGCTATGCTTTGGCATGGACTGCAAATGCTGAGTCCCTGTGGCCTGCATTTGAAAATTTCTGAGTGGGATCCTCAAGCCTGGTTTGCAAGAAACTGCCCTGCGTTTAGGGTTGGGGTCTTCAAGCGATCACGGCCTGAACACACATTTTAACCCATGTGTTTCCGGCTATGTGGCATAATGCATATAATCCCAGCACCCAGGAGACTCAGGAGGATCTCTGAGTTTAAAGCCAGACAGGGTTACATAGCCTGTCTCAATAAACAAACTAACAAACCACTTTTTGGTTTCGTGAGAAGATAGACCTTTGGAGACGTGATGTGTGCTGACCACAGGGGAAAGCCCTTCAGCACTTGTGAATGGATGTGAGACCATGCAAAAAGTCACGCACATGGTTTGCCAGAATCCCCATCCTCTCACCAAAGTGATACCAGGAGCGCCTTATTTTCAGCCTGTCATGGATTCTGGTTGTGTGCCAAAACTTACCAATCATGTCCTGTGCCTGGATGGGAGGTGTTATCTCCGATGGGTCACTCAGGCCGTGTTTATTGGCTGACAAAACCCGGAACACATAGGACTTTCCCTCAGCCAAGTCAAAGACGGCATATCGAGGGGATCTCACTGCTGTCTGGGCATTGACCCGCTGCCAGCTGCCACTCCCAACTGCAGACTTCAGGAGAAATAGGACGGGAGGACAGAGTCTCAGAAAGATGCATGGGAAGATAACAAGAGTATCTATCACCACTTAATGAGTCATAAGTCAGTTAAAAATTTCACCATTCTGCAGTTACTTTCAGTAGTGGCATGACATGACCTACATGTTCTCAAGAGCACAGGTCACACAGTGACAATTTCTCACATCTAAATGTAGCTACTTAGCCATTGGGGAATTATATCATCTTGTTAAACACAGTGCCCAAGTTCATAAAGACTAAGAGAGAATACATAAGGTATAATGCTATATCTTAACAAAGTCGAATATGGTTGTATATGTTTGTGTGTGTGTGTGTGTGTACTGGGCTATATCATGCAAAGCATTTATCTTTAGGTATATCCAGTCAATGAAGCCTCCAACACATGGTTCCCTCTACAAGATCACCACCCAGTGGCTGCAACGTTTGCATGCAAACCCTGAGCCTGAATAGACCTGAGTTTCTCAGGAAAGCTGCAGTCCTTGGGAGAAGCTGGAAAGGCAGATGCAGATGTGTGATCTCCCTAAATACGGGGACCTAGGAACCAAATAGCTGAGTACCAGCTCGGTTACACAGGTGACAGAGCTCAGTTTCCACATGTTTCTATACCAGAGCAGCTACCTGTGGGGAAACCAGCCCCCAGATCTCACCTCTTCTCTCCACTACTTAACCTCCTATTACACATCAGTGATCAGGCTCTTGGGCACCGATGTGCTCACAGCCCCTAAGTAAAGCACAGAAGTCAAGGTGGTCACATGAGAGTTGCCTTCTTAAGACCCTGATCTGAGTACCTTCTCAATGAAGTACATTAAGGGCTCCTTGCCACGTGGAGAGGGAGGATCCCAGCTGAGGACAACATAGTTTCTGCTGATCTCTGAGGCCTGAACGTTAGTGGGAGGTCCTGGAATCTGAACATCGCCTGTAAGGAAAGTGAACTGGTGAGTGTTGTGTGGGGACACTTAGCCATTCCCCAGCATAGCCCAGGATGCAAAGACTGCCCAGGTGAGCGGGAGGGATGGCTCTGCCAATTAACAACAGCTGTTCTTCCAGAGGAGCTGGGTCTGATTCCTCGAATGCATATGATGGCTCAAACTCCAGTTTCAGAGGATCCAGTGCCCTCCTCTGGCCTCTGAGTGCACCACTTACACACACGGTACATAGATCATACATGCAGTCAAAATACTCATACACATAAAAGAAAATAAATATTTTTTAAAGACTACTCTGGTGTGGCCCATTGCAATTGGCCATTTCCACTCGAGAAGGCAAACAAATCCCAGGATCCTGGGCTCCTTTTTACAGAGTCAAAGCAAAGTACTCCATCAAAGATCATGCCATTTTAATTTCTGATTATAAACAAAACAAAACAAACAATTCCCAGGCGTCTCATCTAAAAATCTTTCAGAGTTTCTGTAGGACAGAGAAAATGATTTCTTCAGAAGTAATCAATCAAACCATGATTGTCTCTTGCTAGGGTCTAGGAAGACAGCAGGCAGAAGGCAGCATTGACAAGGAGCTTGCACAGCCCACACTGCAGTGATGATGTCTCCATACTGAGGACTGAAGTCTTCTATTAGCTCCTAAGGCGTGCTATTCTTTCCTGCCTCTACAGATCCATACACATTTGCAAGCACTGTAATCTGTGCCTGTTTATTTAAACTTCAGCAGAGATGGTGATAAGCCCTTTGCAAATAACTGCCAAAAGATTTTTATGATCAAAGACATCTGGTATACCTATGTCCCCTCTCACCTACCTACGTTATTTAAACTTAGGTGGTAAAGTTTTGTGTTTGAATTTATGGGAAATTTTTACAAGGATAGAGGTTTTGTCAGACCCAAGGTCCCTTTAATTGGTATACAAAATATTAGGAGTTTCAGTTAGATTAGCACATGATTAAAATGGTTTGAACAGTACCCAGGACATCTCTCTGCCCTTCGCAATATCTGAGTCCCTTGGGACTCAGCTCCAGGCAGCAAATTGGGCACCCACATGGAAACAGCACAAAACAATATTGGGTTTCATTCCGAGAGTCCCTTTCCAGAGTACAGCGCGCTCTGGAGGGTTCATCCTGGTCTGGAATCATGCCAGTCCATGGGTTGAATTTCACTGAGGAGTCAGCATGTCTCCAGGAAAATGGGGAGAGAGAGGGTGACTGAGGGAATGGGAAGCACCCAAGGTCCCCACTAGCTGTTCTCAACCCTCTTATGTGTATAGCACCCAAAAGAGTACAAGCAAGGACACCAGAAAAAGGCACAGAAAATTCTGCCAAGCTCCCCAGAATCAAATCACTTCTGATCAAGCAAACCAAGAGGACATAGCATGCATGGTTTCCACCATCCTAGAGCAGCTGCAAACCAAAGCCACACAGCAGAGCTTGAGACCTGTCTGTTTTGGGTGCACAGCCTCTGTGCATAAAGAAAGGGCACTAAGAAACACTTTATTGGATACCAAGGCAAGAAGTAAAAATCCAGCCTTCGAAGGCAGAGAGCTGCTAGTGAGGATGGAATTCTTGAGTCATTAGGTCTTTCTACACTACCTCAGGGGGAAGCAAGCAGCAGATCTGCTCTAGCTACAAACAGAAGAAACCAGACTGAGCATGACCGGGGAGCCAAAACGTATTCGTGAGATTCACAAAAAACCCATATAGGGTGGAGGGAGTGGTCTGTAGAGATAACGGTGAAAGAAAATGACCCAATGCTTCTCCATGTGCCTTGTGCTGTGGCGCTGGGTACAACCGGTTAGCCGCAAACATCCTTGGCCTCTGCTCACCTCCTACCAGTTCTCTTGGACCTTGACCTAGTAGGCCATGGTTACACGGGATGAAGATGGAGACACGCGTACACGTATCACTGTGCTATGTACTCTTTTTGTATACAGAAATATTTCTCAGACTAAAAATATTTTATAACAAAAATATAGCATGAGTAATACATATATAGTATTTTCATCTTTTTGTTATTTAAAATGGTTCAGTATCTGTCATCTTTTCCCTTGAAAGACAACACTGCCCAATTCCAATCTAGTATGCTGAGTAGGAGCCACACCTAATTCCACAGCCATTGAGAGGTTGAGCTGGTTCATGGGGCTTCTGGGTCCAATCCTGGGCTTCGCTCCATGTCAACCCAAGGAAACCCACCCTCACCCCAGAAGAAGTTTCCTTAAGTTGCTGAAACCTGAGGCTGATTTGGAATTTGTAGAGCTCTCAAGAGTCCTGAAGTCAAGAAAATGAGAAACCAGAGCCGAGGGCTACAGTTTCCAGAATAGATGATCAACTGAATACACAAGATCCAAGCTCCCTGTTCCAAGGCAGTTCACAGGATCCTGAATGTGGAGTCAGTAGAGTGAAACCAATCAGTAAGAGGTGGCGGGGCTGCTGAGGAGATGCAAGCGTCTGCTGCACAAGCCTAGTGACCAGAGTTCAGAAACCACCAACCACCGGCTCCACTTTCATTTCTGTTACTGTGACAAAATGCTCTAACCAAAAGCAGCGTAGGAGAGGAATGTGTTTATTCGGCTCACAGTTTACTGTCAGTCACTGAAAGAAGTCGGTGTGAGAACTCCAGCAAGAACTTGAAGGAGAAACTGTGGAGAAGCACTGCTTCCTGGCTCATTATAGCTTATGCTTCGCTACCTAGCTTCCACATATTACCCAGAGTCACCCACACAGGAAATGGTGCTGCCCACAGAAGGCCGGTTCCTTCTGGATCAATTAACAACCAAGATAATCCCCAACAGGCACATCTACAGGCCAAACCTATCTGGGCAATAACCTCAGTGGAGACTATTTTGTCAGGTGGCTCTGGGCTGTGTCAAGTTGACAGTTAAAGGCAATCAGGATACCACATAAAGGGGGAAAGAGAGAACTAATGCCACAAAGTCATCTGGCCTCCCCAATCATACCAGGGCACATACACACACACACAGAGAGAGCACAGAGAGAGAGAGAGAGAAGGGGGAGACACATACTAAAACAATCTTAGTATATCATATAAGAACATATCTTAGCCTTTCCAAGGATGGATGGACCATCCTCTTTTGGTGCAATAATTCAGTAACTATTGGAAAATGTAAATTATATTCAGAAAAAAAGCATCGACATGAATGGAAGCCACTATGCCTGCAGGCAGCACCTCACTGTATCATCTCTGTTACTACTGTGAAAATGCTTCGTTCACTTAGCATTGCTTTTATGCGACATTATTCTTTCTTTGCTCAGCACACTTCCCAAATGCATCTATGTGTATACACTAAAAGGCGGCTCCTCTAGCCAGCTAGAAAGGCAAAGCTGGAAGGTCCCTGCCTTTGGGAGTTTTAGTAGGCTCTGCTGATTCACGGCACTACAGGTTTCATCACAGACACAAGGCATTTATGAAGCAAGCTGCACCTTCTCACCGTGGCTTTGTTATGGGGTGTGAATTCCACTGTCCACACTGGGAGAGCACAACATTTCTCAGCTAATCCTACATCCCATGAGAGTGAAAGAGAATGCCTTTCCCCCTGCACGCCAAACCTCCCATTTACATGGGCCTGCTCACAGCAAGACAATCTTCTCCAGTATATCTCAGAGCCACTTCTCAGTCATTCAGATATCTATGTTTCAGTGGACCCCGTGCTTGGCACATTGCTAGACTGAGGGAGCCAGACAATTATTCAGGGTTGTGTAAGCCACACAACCTGGGACAGTTTCCCCTGACGAGTATTGATCAGGGGGCTCTCATGGCTTTGGAGGTCTTCTGTAGGTATGTTTCACAAAAACCCCTAGTGCCAGTTCAGGGTCACCTCCGTAGAGTCCCCAGGTGCTTTCTGTGGAATTTTTCTTGGTCTGTGGTCAGGGTTGGAGCAGTCATTCAGGGACCCTGTCACCTCCACAAGGTAGAAGGGCTGCCCCTTTGCAGACTGTGTACTGCAAACCTAAAAGTCAGTCCTAGCCAGCAACACCCTGGCAGGAATCTTCTCTAATATGGTGACTTTGAAGAAGAGCCAAGAAGCACCCCTGCTTTGCTGGTGGCTTCAAGCTGATTTGAAGTCTTGCTTTTAAAAAGAAGAAAAAGGCGTGTGTGTGTGTGTGTGTGTGTGTGTGTGTGTGTGTGTGTGTGTGTCTGCGTGTGTGTATATGTCTCTGTGTGTGTCTGTGTGTGTGTACCTGTGTGTGTGTCTGTCTGTGTGTGTGAGGGCTCGGGGGCAATTTTCAGAAATTAGTTTTATTCTTCCATTGTGAGTTCAGAAATCAAAATCACGTCACCAGGCCTGCCCAGGAAGCTCTCTGCCCTCTGGGTCATCTCACACCTGGAATGTTACTTTTTAAAGTTTCTGTTCAATGCACTGTGATCTGGCTCTAAGTTCAATTGAACTCTCAAGATGTCTGATTCCTGGTGTGACATGCATCTCCTTAGCCCCTATTTCTTGTTCCTCAGGATGCACAGTAATGAGACATATTCACAACATGAAGCTTGAAGACAAGAAATGCAGTATTATAAGTCAAATGCCATCTGAGGGGATCCACAACCCTTTCAGTTCAGTGTTAGGGATGAAGTTAAAATGAAGCACAATATTCTCTCCCTAAGAGAGTTAGTAAGGTGGGGAATTACTCAATCAGTACAGTATTTGTTGTTCCCCAGAAACCGTGCAAAAAGCCACATGTACATGTTGTGTAGTTTTAGCACTTGGGAGGCAAAGACAGGTGGATCCCTGGGATTCACTGAGTGCTTGGCCGGCTCTGGGCCACTCAGATACCTTGTCTCAAGAGAAGGGCGGGGGAAGTGGTTACCTGAGAAGTGAGAAGGTTGTCCAGATGCACACTTTTGCACATACATATGCACAAAAACAACAGCTAATAGGAAATAGATAGTAAGAAAGGACCCAGCCTCAGCTAGGAATCAAGCCTCAGCTCTACCAACTAGAAGAGCGGGTCCCAGACATGCTACAGCCGGATCGTTGTCCCTTCTGCCCTCAGCCGCTCTCATCTCCCACTCAAGCCCTCGAGCTCACACAGCTGAAAGCAGAGAGCTCACCTTCAAGGTCGTCCTGGTAGATGACAATTTCTTTCTCTCCTTCCAAATGAATCGCTGCAGAGAAAAGGTGACAGTGACTTTGACATCCAAGGGTTCCCTAAAGGAAGCACACTTTTTCCTAATTTGGGGCAAGCTGTGGGCTGGCTCAGTATTTAGACAGCAAAACAGTTATGGGGTCATAACCTCTGCTATTTCAGAAGTGTTCCTGGACATTCTCAACACCATCAGCTCTTTGTGGAGAGTCAAGGGACTCATATTAAGGTCAAAATAGTGACTTCCATGAACCATGATGAAGGGTCCAGCCCCATGAAAGAATCTATGCCATTGAATTTAAAACTTAGACACAGAGTGGCTTGGTGTTGACACCTAAATCCCACTATGTACTAAAACTGTGTTATGAACAGATGGAGGACATATGACTGCACATTCTAGATTCCAGTACTTGGTGGAAGTAAGAAGCAGTACTGTAAAGCACGGGTGTCTGCCTGGTTGCCTCTACTGGAGGTGTGTCAGTCACCTCTAACTCTAAAGACGATATTGATGGAGATGTCAAGAAAGGGGGAAACACTGTCCTGCCACACTCATCACCAGACACCGTGTAGTGGCCAGGCGCAGTGGCATATGCCTGTAATCCCAGCATTCAGGGAGGCAGAGGCAGGTGGATCTCTGTGAGTTTGAGACCAGCCTGGCCCAGGACAGCCAGGGCTACACAGAGAGACCCTGTCTTGAAAAACCAAGAAAGAAAAAAGTCTTCATGTGGTGGGTAACAGAGAAACTAACCACATGCAGATTGCCCAGAGGCTCCCAGTCATTACTAGGACTTAAATGGGCATACCTTGTAACCTTTTGAGGTCAACAGGGTCAAGGGCAGCCACAGCATCGGAGATCCTGGAAGGCCTGCTGATGCCGGCATTATTGACAGCCCTCACACGGAACACATATGACCTTCCTTCGAAAAGTCCTGTGACAGGATACTTGCAGATCTTGACTGGTGCATCATTGCACTGGACCCAGTTGTTAGTTCCCACCTCACATCTTCAAATGAAAAAGAAATATAGAGGGAAAAAAAGCACATATCAGAGGTATGTTCTCATAGAGCAGTTATCACAAGAGAGAATGCCATTTGGATAAAAATCCACACTATTAAACTATTGACTTCTATTCATAGTAAAACAGTAAACACTGAAATATATTTAGAAATTCAACAGCTCTCCCTATATATATCTGTAGAGGAGGGATGGGTAGCTATACAGATAAATGGATTGAAGAGATAGATATAAGATAAATGACAGATAGATGATGGAGCTGATGGACAATATAGAGATTAGATTAGATTAGATTAGACAGACAAGATAAGATAGAAGGCAGGTAGAAGATGGATTATAGATAAGACAATCGTGATAAGATTGGAAACAGCTGGAAGGTAAGGCAGACAAGTCAGAGAAGTAAATAAATGATATATAAGCCTATAAGATAAGATGATAGGAGATGAGGTAGGATAGAAGCATAAATAGATACTAAGTAAGACAAACAGATACATAGATGATGGATGAACAGATAGAAGATAGATAGATAGATAGATAGATAGATAGATAGATAGATAGATAGATAGATGACAAATGAGAAAAGAGTAGATGGCAGAGAGACAGCCACATACGTGCAGTTACTTGGAAAAGCAGATAAGCTCTATCTTTGTGATTTATAGCTTAAAATAATTCTTGCCATCACACATGTTCCCTCTTCCCAGTTCCTCTCCACCTTCTCCCCTACCCCCCACTGTCCCACCCCACATCTGAATCCCTTCCCTTTCTATCTCTCGTTAGAAAAGAACAGGCTTCTAAGAGATGATAATAAAATATAGCAAAAATAAAATATAAGGCAAAAACTATCACATCAAAGTTGGACGAGACAAGCTACATTGTTGGCAATTCATTTTGTGGCTTGGAAGGCTAAGCCTTGTGAGTTGAGTCTGTGGGGGGAATCCCTGTCTTTGTCTCTTCCTCTCTGTCCTCACGTCTTGCTTGAGCTGAGTAGGACTCTTGCTCTGGCTCCTGAATAGTAAGATATCACTTTCTAGGGCCCTTCCCATGCAGAATTTAGAAGACTTTTGAAAATAGAGTCCTGTCTGGAAATGTAGGCAAGACTATTCTTGCCTCTGTTTGTCATAGCCTGGGGAATTTAAATATAAACCTTATGTTAAATCTGCAGCAGAAAACAGCGAGGTCAGAAAAGGAGTCCTTTGGGCTCTTTGAGTTGAAGAGTTGAACATTCATGTTACAGAGTGCCACCTCACGTCCCCTAATTTATCCTGCAAATGAAGGGTTAGCCTTGTTACTGGCCAACAAAGCCCCAGTGGGTCTTCGAGGGCTCAACCTGCTGGCATCACCTACCAATTACGTTATAGGTGACACTGGAAGACCAAATAGTGTCAGTACTCTCCTGGATGGTTCTGTCAGCCATTATACAGTGGCATTACACATCCAAATGTGCCACCTCAGTGATGCCGCTGGTGTTTCCATCCCTGTGGACGGAATGAAGCACACACTCACTTGTCAATGAAGTAGCCAATGACAGGGCTCTCGGTGGTGGTGTTGGGTGGCTTCCAAGTTACAATAACATAGTCTCTGTTGGCATCGTGGCACTGCAGGTCCATGGGCGCTCCAGGAGCCCCCGTGACCAGTGGGTCAGCATCTGTGGTAGGGAAACATCCTCTCATCACTTACAAGGTAGGGTCACTGGTAAAGCCTGCCCACAGACCTCCAAAGTCACATCCCCTCTGCTCAGTCTGATCTCTAATCACTAAGGTATTTGAATGTGTTTAGTAACCCAGTAGGCTGATATCAACAAATATAAACATCTATGTGCATATTTTTAACACTTTGAACATTTCATCTTCTCATTTGTGAATTTTTAATAATTTGATGCAAAATTAAAATTCACCTTCTCTTAATTTTATCTGGTCCCATCTTACAAGTTGCCAAAATGACACAGTGGGTTGGGCCAGCCTTTGCAATACCTGCAAATTTTTAACTGAGACGCCTTTATATTTTACATTTCTTAGAAAATGTGAGGATGCAACATCAACAAAAAGGCAGTTGGGGGTCAAACGCCTGGGTCAAGTTTCCCCACACTGAAGCCAGCAGAGCTGGGAAGAAATTTAATACACGGAACACTTGATTTTTCTCATCTAACATCCAGATTTGTTCAGGAGCCACGGTTCCCTTATACCCACAAAAGTTTGAGCATTCTGTGGTATCTGGTCCAAACCTCCCTAGTGTACTAAAGGGAGGGATTTATTAACATCGAGCCTAGAGTTTCCTCTCTTTTCATAGCCTCCAGAAAGTAATTAGAAGGGCAGAACTCCCTCAGGTTTGTGTCCTGTTCTTTCTGCTCATAGCGCTGACTAAGCAAGGCAATCAAACCCACGTGAAGTCATTGCATTTTTACAGTGCTAACAGCCTGCCAGAGGCTCACAGGAGAATGGAAGGTATCTTTTAATGCCAACCCTAATAAAACCCACAGAACTATATGGGAGAGCCTGAAACCACAGCCCTGCGTACTTGTGTGATTTTGTGGGAAGTGCAGGAGTGAGATGTATATTTTTGTTCCTGGGGTAACATACTAATAGCAGAGCCATCCATGAAGCTCTGCTCTAACTGCTGCTGAGAGAAAATCTAACATATATTGCTTTCTCAGAGTGCCCACAACTGGAGCTGCAGGAGGGTGAACAGACTGACCAGCTAAAGATGATTGGCTATGCAAGACAGAAAGCATGGTGGCCAGGGGACAGCAGCCATAGCTGGGATCTCCCCAGCAGCCTCAGGAAGGAGCCCATAGAGGGCAGCTTGGGTGGGTTGGTCATGAATGGCAGAAGCAACACACCAAGAAAGGAACACAGCTCAAGCACAGAGCACTGGGCTTTGCACAGGGAACTCTTTCAGTCTGTGGCTCCAACAAAATTTAGCCCTGGCTCCTCCACAAGGAAGATGAGCAAACTCTCTGAGCTTTGGCTTCTCCAGCAGGAATCAGAGCAACTTACAAAGCTGTCATGAGAATTTTAGGTGGTCTGTGGAGAGCATGCAGGAACACACTTATCTATGCACAACTACAAACATGTATCTGACAAGTGTTTACATGCACACCATCATTGCTATTGCCTGATACTATGCCTAGCATACCATGAACTTCTTTCTCAATCACATAGTTAAGAACAGCATCCTGGTGAGCCTGTGTTGAAGGTTAGATGCAGGACAGAGGATTCAGTCAGACCCAGGGCATTCTGTAACTGTTGCCACCATGTTGTGTCATGGTCAGTGGGAATGAACTGAGGTCAGCAAAGACTAGAGCCACACTGTCCTAGACTGGCATCAATCTGTAACAGCAGAGTGTAAAGAGACCCACAGCATCCTCCACAGAGCTGAGTATAGGACACACTCTCTCTGAGGATTCTGCTTACTCACAACTCAGGGTTGTGATGACAGGCTTGTGTCACACTTCAGAGGAGGCTATTTCTTGTCAGGGGAGTCTGCTATGGCCAAATTCTCGCTCTCCAGCATCTCTTTCCTGTCCCCTCCTGCTACTTGGCTTCCTCCCACTGTCCACCTACAGCCCACCAACTGAGGTACCTCTGACGAACAGGAAAGCGCTGTGGTCACTGACTCCTCCCCGGGACACAATCCTCAAGGTGTACAGCCCCTCATCGTCTTTGTTCAGGTGGCTGAAGGACAGTGAGGCCTGGCCTTCTCCAAAGAACATCTTCGTCCACTTTGACTCTTTCAGCAGCACATCTGAAATAGCAGCAGAGGGCAAGGTGAGGTCCGGGTACTTCCCCACCATCTGCTTCCAGAGGCTCCCGGATGAGGTCCAAGGTCAGTGCCAGCTGCCAAGGTCACCCTCCCCGGGTCTGTTTTTCTGCTGGCAGCTATCACACCGGCGGGGGTGAGAGACAAGTGCCTAAGGCCACTCTTCCATAAAGGGCTCACAGGTGCAGCATTGGAGAGCCAACACATCAGCAGGGTCCCCAGGCCCCATTCACCACAGCACTCACCATCCCGGTACCACTCAGCCCGAGGCTGGACTCTCTTCAGATCTGGCGTCACCAAGAGCGTGCACTTGAGTGTGAGTGTCTCGCCCTCTCTTCTGAAGGTGACCCCGAATTTCTCCAAAAACTGGACGTCAAAATGTGTGTATGGAATCACAGATGAGAGTGGCACTGGGGTAGGAGGAGACACCATTAGCACCAGGCATGTGTGCCTGTGTCTCGGCACAGAGAATACACTCAGAGCCACCGCCAGATGCCAGCGGCTTCCTTGCCTGGTTATGAAGGGCATGTCCTCCAGGAGGGGGGGGGTGCCAGGAGTATGCATTTCCCCAAAGTCATAAGCTGAAGCCCTAACCACTACGCTATGAGGGCGGCAGGGCCTGCAGAGGTGATTCGAGTTTGATAACATCATGTGGTTGGCTCCATGATGGGGTCAACACCCTCACAGAGGAGGAAGGGAGCAGCCCATGCAAGCAGGAGGCCAAGGGAGGACTAGCTGCAAGGCAGAAAGCAGCCTCCCCCAGAAGACACCCTGGTAGCCCTGGATATCCGTTGTGCAAAATCCATGGGAAATAATGGCCCCTTGTCAGTCACTGTCCTGGGAGACAACCATTCTGCAGTTAGAAAGTAGCTCATCTGTCTTATGGTCACACACACAGGGGCCTTCTGCTGTGTTTACATCCCACCTCAGCCCAAAGAGTGACTTTGGGGAAGTCAGACCCTCTAGAGTTATGGCATTTCCCTCTTTAAAATAAACCGTGGAGTTGCTGTTATCCATGTCTCATTTCACAGCAATTTTAAACTAACTAGATTTGCAGATGTCAACTAGAACCAGATTAAACCCCAAAAATGTATTCAGGAGAGTGTGTGTGCTTTGGAAGAAAATCAATCAGTTTTGCTTATTCGGTTGTTGTAGCACTGGTGTCAGACTTGGGACCTTTCACACACTAGGCATGCACTGTACCACTGAGCTATGTCCCCAGTTCTTTGTTGAGACAAGCTCTTATTATGGAGCTCAGGCTAGCCTTCAACCTGGACTCTCCTTCCTCTTCAGCCTGAGTAATAGGATTACCAGTGTGCACCACCACACTTGAAAGGTAAAATTTTAAAACCAAAAACATCTGTGACTTAGAAACACTTGCATGTAGGGAAAGTTCAGAAATTATAACAAAACGAAGATGGTAGTTTTGACTTGGGAGGATGAGTGGGGTGCCCAGAAGCTCCAGCCAGCTCCACGATCGCTCTAGCCCTTTAAAAATGGCTAGAGCATGGCTGAACTGTGTGCTTTAGAGGGATTAACTCCATGTCATATGAACTTGACACTAAGTTCAAAAGTGCAAAAATGAATTTAAAAGTTTACATTTGCTGAAATGTGTGAATACAAGAGCATCTACTGTCAATTGTGATCTAAAGGTATTTTGCAGCTCTTATAGATATTTCAAGTCTCTGTTTGGAAAGACAAAATTTTAATGGAAGAAACCCTGGAGTAGGGCAAATAACCTCAAAGATCCAAGAACTCAAGGTGTATGAACTCCAAATCCACAGACATCCCTTCATCAACCTAGGCCTGCCCTGTGTTCCTGGGGTGGTTTAATACCAGACAAGTCTTGGCTGTAGGCCCATCCAATAAAATCCGTGCATAAACACCATGTTTATGCACCCAAAGGGTCCACCCTCAGAAAATTCTTCATGATTACAGCTCATGTGTAAATCATGACCAGGCCAAGGCTCACATGGAAGGCACAACTCCTCTGTAGGAGCATAGGTCAGATTTAAACCATATGTGAGCTATTTCTGAAGCAGGTTCTCATCTCTGATGGCCTCAGCCTGGTGGCCTTTCTCACCTGGTCCAGGTCAGCACAGCTCTTGGGCTCTTGGGAAATGTCTGTCACATGACAGAGCCAGTGTAGGTCACTGTGGCCAAGGAACCCTTTTCCCATGGGTAGTTTCTCCCCATTCTCATGCATGGGGTTTAATGGCAAATGGAGGGGTGCTGACACTGACTATAGATCAAGGGGCTGAATGCTTCAGGGCACCACTCATGAGGAAAAGGTTTGCTGGACACTGGAGCAGTGTGTATCATTCTCAGCATACCCTGGCTGGCTGTCCCATCTAGACCTCAGGTAGCTGCTTCATTTAAATGTCCTAGGAACCTTCAAGAGCGTGGAGTCTTCTCACACACAAAATATGGCACAATCACAGATCCACCTAGGAATTTCATTTCTTTTTCCAATTCAGATGTATTAAGTCTCTAGAAGTGATGCCTTCACCTATGTCTAAAACCACCAGCTTGTCAGCAGAGAAAATTGTCACATTTTAACCCTGGCTGGGGAAATCTGAAAAGGTATGAGAAACATAAGTTTAACAAAGATTTTACCCTGGGAAAATCATTTCTCACCTCTCTGCTATGTCACTAAACATCTTTCTAGACAAAGACATTCAGGGGTACTTACATCCAATTGGGAGTCCCACAGAGTGGAATGGCTCCTCATCTCCTCGGTACCCTGTGGAGGAAATCGGGTCACTATGGCACAGAAAGAGACAGGCAAGGGCGAAGGCTTTCCCCTTCCCAGGACAGACGGCAGGGACATACTTTTCACCACCACTGCAGCGTTGGTAGACACTTGTCCGTAGGGATTGGTTGCTACTGCTGAATAGGTGGCCGTGTCCTCAAAGTCGGCCCTTGGGGAGAGAAAGCAAGCCTGTGAGATGTTCTGACACAGTCAACATCCTGAACTTGAACGAAGCATTCCTCGAAAGCAACCCTGCTGCCTGGATCTCTTGTGAGTTTTTGGAGAACGACGAAGGGCAGAGCATAGTATTAATTATAGATACACATGGATGCCTGATCCCAAACTACGCCTGGCCTAGACTCTCAGAAAGGAAGGCTAGGACCGTGTCCAGGAATTGTTTATTTCACTCTCAAGGAGAAATCACTGGTCTCTCTGACCCTATTTTTCAGCCTAGTGGAGTCTGTTTTTTTTTTTTTTTTTTTGTTTTTTTTTTTTTTTTTTTTTTTTTTTTTCATGTAGTCACTGTGAAAGCTTCTGGGATCTTAGTCCACAGGAGAATGTTTCCTGCTGGGACAATAAAGAAGCATGTTTGGGAAGGTCCTGTGCCTGTTCTTCAGAAAGAAGTTTCTTTCCTGCCTAAGAGCTCATCTCCAGCTGGCTGAAAGTGGCCCAAGAGCTGGCAATTTGTCCCAATGTCCATGTTGTCTTGATACTTCCCAAAGTGGGATTGTGCCTGCCATATTTTTGTTCTAAATGGCTCTGAGATCACAGCATGACCGGGCTGCTGAGAACTCACCAGAGCCCCTGGCAGGAGCCAGAGCTTGTGTCTAAGATCTGAACAGAAACTCATGAGCCTTCCTATGTGTAGAGCACCCTACTGGTCAAATAAAGCAGACACACAGCCCCATCTCACTCCTCAGAACTCCCAAGCCAACAGCTGCTGCTGAAAATCACAAATGATACAATACCCAGATTGGAATGGCCCACACAGGTGTCATTAAAACACCCAGGCTGGACTCTACCTAAGACACTGGTGTGTGCCCATCCCAGGAAGACCATGACCTTAAAATGGCAAAGGCCCAAACTCTCAGGATGCAGAGTGTCCATCTTCTCCCTTCCAGCCTTCAGAAGTGAGGTCACATCTCTGCTTGTGAGCTGACACTGCTCCAACTTCCCCAGAAAAATCATTCTGATTAATTCCAGATGCTCTGTTAGGTCCTTTTGGGGAGCTTCATTCTTACTTTCTCTCCTGTGTGTGTATATATGTGCTCATATGTATGTACATGTAGATACATGTGTGTGCATGCATATGAAAGCCAAAGGTCTTCCTATGAAATCATTCTTGGTACCAATGGATGGGTAGGTGGATGGGTGGATGGGTGGATGGGTAGATGGATGGATAGATAGATAGATAGATAGATAGATAGATAGATAGCCCCAAGTATCCACATGTCTTTGCCTCACCAGCACTGAGATTACAAGCATATGCTACTATGCCCAGATGGATTCTGGAAATCCATCTCCAGTCTTCACATTTGTATATCAATCATTTTATTGACTGAGCCACATTCCCAGTGGCACAACCTTCAGCCACTATCATGCGAAACATTGTCACAGATCCTGGAAATCACCACGGGAGAATTTGGAACTCAAAAAAATGGGAAACAAGGTCTACATGGCTCCAAATTTGCATTCCTGATGCTGTATCCCTCCAAAACAGGGGTGATGGGTGAGGCCTTAATCTTGGGAAAGAAATAACACAAGTTCCCTTTTGAGAAGTGAAAACTTTGCCCACAGCCGGTGTTCCCAGAGGCAAAGAAAGCTCTTTCCTGAAATTTCTTGGTCACGTAACACTCTTCTCTGTAGTGTTCAGAGCTGAAAATATTTTCTTTGACCAAAAATTTAATGTTGCTAGGAAAGGGGAGAGAATTTTCAGACATCTATGCTGTCTGCCAACTCCTTTCTTTTCCCTCTTTTGCTGTGTCAGGCATGACGTCTGACCCCCTTTAAATGCCACTGCTCACAGAGGTCAAGCCAGCCCTGTCCATCTGGACACACACACTGGAACATGGTGTTATATTCACCTGGGAGGAATGCATGCCAGCTGCCACCCGTCATCAGCACAGTGCCACGCTGGCCTGATCCGATTAGGATCCGACGGCTATGCAGTTTGAAATTCTGCGCAGTCCTGCTCCTGAGCAAAAGAGCAGGGCACAGTGCAAAGTTCTGCAGTATGGACACTTTCTCCACCAACACTCACCTAACTCTGCTATCAACAGCACTGCCAATGAGAAAAAATGGCAGCATGATGACCACAGGCATGGCTGGAAGTCCTTGAAAGCTGACAGAAAGAGGCAAAGTGTTCTGCCCAACCAACATGGAGTCCAACAGGGACTGCACAGTGGCTCAGACAACACTTGGAAGTCAGAGCAGGACAGCCACACCAACCACCCAGCAGGAAGCAGGGGAAGCCTGGGCAGGACTTCCAGAAGGAGCCCAGAGGACAAAGGCTGTCCTTGTCCTTGTCCCAGCAGATCACCTCATCCTCAGGGCTGAGAAGAGGATTAACACCTATTACCATGCAGAGTCCCAAAGGAGTGTGGACACCGATGGAACCCGAGTGTCCATCAACTGCAGAGATCACACCATATCCAATTCCACCAACAGCCCTTCGTATTAGTATAATAGTTTCCAAACTAAGTTTTCTTTGTGGCAATGCAATTTTTTTCAATTTATAAATCCATGGTAAATGCCTATGCCTAGATATATCATTTCCTGTTTGCACAGCTAAGGGCATTGTGAGAACTCTCTAGTGTGTAATTTACGTAGTATTTAATTGACTGTGCCTAGGCCTCAGTCCAGCTTCTGCCATCTCTGTTTAATTGAGTGATGTCCTTTGAGTTCAAGAAAAAAACTTGTTTCTGTTTAGAACCACTCATCTTGGCAAATCATGGTCATCCTCAATGGTGGCCAATCAGAATAACAGCAGAAAACATGGTTGCCGAGGCAATAACACCACAGCCATGGTACCATGGTGCCTTGGTTCCATGCATTGCCTTGGATCCATGCATTGCCTTGGATCAACTCTCAGTCCTTATCTATTAATGTTAGCCCTCCTCCCAAAATCCATAACTTAAATTCCTAAAGTGCTTTACAGGGGTGACTTTGATGGTTAGTAGAAAGCAATGTATTTGAAAAAGTGTTGCAGTTTTATAAATGATACCAAACTTATCCTCATCAGTTAAAACTCATTAGCTCAATTCCTGAACTAAAAGTTGGAGGAGAGTTCCCTACTCTTTCCTGTACAAAGCTTCCTTTCTTCCTCCAAACATCAGGGGCTCCCAAACCCTCTGAGGCGTTCTTGAGTGAGGAAGAGCTGAAATGGCAAGAGAAAGCAAAGCTTGTCACAGAATGGACCACAGGAGACCAGAAAGAAATGCTCAAGTGGTCAGGCCCGCCCAGCAGCCTCTCCTCAAGCCCCAGCCTGCCCTAGGCTGACTGAGGCGTGAAGATGGGACAGCGCCACCTAACGCATTAACACTGATTAGCTCCTCCGTTCACCCATTAGCACTTCTAGTTTGAGCTAGAGCACAATGGAGCACCTCTTCCTCTGTAGCCAGGTCACAGCGCACTCCTGTGCCTAAGAAAGCCAGTGAAGAGGCAGGGTCCACAGCTTCCCTTCCATCAGTAAGGAAACCCATGTATTTCCAAAATAGGATATCCCTTTGATTCATGACAATGGTTTCCCAGAACTGCGCGCATCCGGACGGCTGCCGGGTGGGCAGAGTGCAGCCTACAACTTCTAGCCTCTTCCTTTATTCTGTTCATTGTACTCCTTGGTGTTTTGTACAGTGCAGAACGCTGAAACAGCGGTACACATATAAACAATAAGTGAGCAGCCGTCCTAACACTCCACCAAGACTCGGCTAACCCACTACTGGTAGGGTTGGTTGTAGGGAAAGGCCTAGGGCAGGGGCAGAAGGGGAAGCAGAGAGGAAGCCCGGTGGTTCTGGGAACTCCACCAGACCCTGACTTCATCGAAGGCTCACTTGGAGCCAGTGAACTATGACCCCATCTGCACCATGTCCCAGGGGAACCTTCCCTCCCTTCTGCTTCTCAGGGCTTCACAGAGAGTGTTCAGCAAACGCAGAGTCTAATTCTAGCCTTTGCTTCATGCTGAGAGAACTTGCGAGGGTTTTGCTTTCTACTTGGATGGGTTCCCAGAATGGGAGGGTGTTTGGTTTTGTGTTTTTTTTTTTTTTTTTTTTTGTTTGTTTTTTTCTGGTCTCAGTTTTTACTTCCATGGGGGCACCTTCGCCTCTCAGAGTCGTAGTGTAAAAGTGTCTCAACACAACTTTCTGTGAGAACTAGTGCAATTTTATCTCTTCAAAAGATGGACAGATAACATCATAAGTGAATTCCTTATTGGTGGGCAACACCTAAGTCCTTAAATGGTGAGTGATATAAAAAATGGACTTAGAGCTCAACTCTTTCAAACTTAAATACCAAAGTCAGAAAGTAAAACATAATAAAAGTTTGGTCTTGAAAACATTCTGCAGAGTGGATCATGGTCACTAACAAGATGATGTCACTAATGGAAAATGAGACAAGCTGTTCCATGTGCCCCTCAGAATAAGAGAGCAACACGGGAAAATTATTTCAAAATAAAAGAGAAGAAAAATGTATGAGTGTGTATACTCCCAGTGCAGATTGCAAGTTAAAGTTCAAATTGCACCAAGGAGCCACTTTGTGCTTCAATGTCTTAAATTCAGCTGCAGGAGCCAGAGAGTGTTCATAGGAATAAATGTCATCCCAGAATGCAAGGAAAAGCTCATCCCACTGCCAGCTAGAGAGGAGGACAAGGCATTCCACACCCTGGAGACGCCCCGGATCAGATGATCCGTAGCTCAGCACTTTGGAATGAACAGCTGAACTGAGCTATAATTTGTGGGGTTTCCTGCTGCTCTTTTTGAAGAAGAAGAAGAAGAAGAAGAAGAAGAAGAAGAAGAAGAAGAAGAAGAAGAAGAAGAAGAAGAAGAAGAAGGAGAAGAAGAGATGTGCTAGCCTTAGATGTATAAGTCAAAAGACCTGGGTTTGTGGATCATTCCCTCATGGCCTTCCAGGGCTAGTTAACTTAGTTCATTCTGGGTGTTTCTTCACTGTGTAAAGCCAATGTTACTCTAAACAGAAAATTTGACTACTGCCAACATTGGGTTGGGTGTGACTGTTTTCATGATCGATAAAGAGAAAACACATCTTGGCAAAAAACTAACTGCTCATTCACACCCGTCCACCCAGGCCTGCTGGTCGGAGGGCCTGCTGGTTGGAGTGCACCCAGCCCAGGGGTCAGGTACTGTGACATCAGTGTCCTTGATGAGAAAACTGGTTTTAGCTTACTGCCCGCTGATCCGGAAGTCAAGGGAAGAGCTACTGTCCACAGAGTGCCTCTGCTCTGGAGACCCACCTGGCCAACTGGCTTCCCCAGGGACCAATGATTCCACCTGCACCTTCTTCTGGATCCCTCTCATCAGCCTTCTCCTGGCTCCACAGGTACCTTACTCTTGATTTCAGCAAGAGCTACATTGGTCACCTACGGCCCCTCCCACCCCACGTCAGCAGGGCTCCTGTCTGCTTGCCTTAACTTCTAAGACCCCTTTTGGCTTCAGCAGAGCCAGCAGCATGCCTGTGTTACAGGATCCCTGATCTACAGGCCTAGCTCCAGCCTCTACTTCTCCTTCTCCCTCCAGCCCCAGCACCTGTGTACTTCAAGAGACTTTTGGAGATTCTTCACTCAAACACCCACTTCCCACTACTCCCTCTCACCTTCGAAACTCACAATGCATCTTCCCAGGAAAGTTGGCCCTGGCCCTCATTTTGCAATGACCAGTTGCTACCCTAGACCCAGTTCTCACCTCATCTTACCTGTTTATTTACCTATGCTCAATATGGGACACCTTCTGGATACCAGATGGCAAGTCCAGTTTTGGTGGCCAACCACATACCACCTAGAACAGCACCTGATATTTAGTTGGCTCTCAATGGATGACAGAAAAAAACCCACCAGCTGTGAGGCCAGGGGGCTGAGCTTAAGGGGGTGGGGCTTCCAACTCAGTAGAGACTGGACAGCTGTTGGGGAGAGACACTCGTGCAGTGATGGCCTTGAGGGGCCCACAATTCTGCAGGGCTCAGGGACAGCAGTACATTTTCAAGCCACCAACGTGAGCCCAGAGAAGGGCTGTCTCCCTAGCAGAGAAGCAAGAGTCACAATGAAGCAATAGAAAGAGGAAGAAAAGCTGGGAAGCAGAAAGAAGAAACGCCACCTCAGCTGCAGGACCAGCGCCTACAAACGGCTGTCAGTCAACCCAGGCTCACGTTGAAACAGAGCCTTGAGAACACAGCCCACTCACTCTGATCCCTTCCTCCATTCTAGTGAAGCCCCTTACCCATCTCCACCAGGGAATGGCTGCTCACCCCAACCTAAACTCCTCAAGAATCCTGCTTCCAGCCTTTCTAGGACCCCTACCCTGGAAGCTTCCTGTCTGACTTTCTCCATGCAGGCCCCACCCTCTCCTTGGCTCTGGTGTCTGCTCCAATCTGCTAGGGGCTGAACATACTTCTCCACTGTAGCTGTCACTGAATGTATCTATCTTGTCATCAGGAACCAATACCAGAATCATTGCTTCTTCAACAAAACCCAATACATAAAATATTTTTAGTAAAAGGAAGATGTTTTCATTCTAGGCAAACATGCAGGAAGAATAAGTTTCCCTGTGCTCTTCTGTGTGTCTGAGTACAGCATGTGGGTATCACCATGTGACTCACCCAGTCACCCCTGAAATTACAGATGCACTCAGGTCTCAGTCCATCAGGCTGGCTCAGACATCCTGATTTCCCTGCCTCAGCCTCCTATAGGGGTGAGGGTTTTATCACCTCTCCCAGATGCTTCCACTTTCTCTTGAGTTTGCACATGGTTAGAGGATGCGACCCTGGCACACAGTGGCTTCGGATCCTCACCTGTTGATCTCCAGGGTGTGCACTCCATACCTGCTCTCAATCCGGTACTTGCCTGGCTCACCTGCCTGGCAGATCAAGCTGCCATCTTTGTACCTGGTGGAGGGAAGCATTCATTTCGTGATACAGGCAGATTTACTTCTGCATTTTGTCCCAGCCTTCTTTGTACTCCAAGAAACATCTGTTCCCCTTTCTCCTGCCCACGACTGCAAGCTGCTCTGGATCTGCCTTTCTAGAAGAGCTTTCTAGAAGAGGCAGGAGTTGTATCATTCAAGCAGACAGAGGCCCACACATCTGCTTGAACCCACATATCTTATGAATTCGGAAGTTAACGTTCCATTTGAAAAGAAATGTAGGTGGTGCTAGCCAGGTGCCAGGCTGGCACATCAGGCAACCTTACAGTTGGAGCACATGAGGAGAATACCACAGAAAGCATAAATCCCCTAGTTCTGGGATCTCCAGCCCTCAGCCTGTGTGCTGGAACTCAGTACCCCCCCTCCCACAGGCTCTGTTATGTTTGGGCAGGCTTTACAATCCTCCCTGCCTCTAACACCATGGAAGGGCTGAGCTACAAGGTTGCAAGAGTCCTATGAGAGATCCAGGATATTTATAGCTTCCCTACATGAGCCCTCCTATAATTAAAACACATATATGGGTTCTGTGTACAGGGTCATCAATGAAGCCAGTACATAAAATAGAGCTAAAACAACAAACGCACAAGTCTATTCAGGGAGCTAACTAGTTAACAAGATATCCTGAAATCGCCATCAAGTCAGTGTCCCTAAAATTTGAATAGCAGAGCATCAATGAGAAGGGCATTTTTAATTTTGTGCACACATTTCCTCCTGGATTGCCCTAGGTCTACAGGACAGGTCTAAGGCATGCACTTCCTCCATGCACACAGTTCCTGAAGGGAAGCAGTGCTGAATGCTGGGAAATCAGCCCGGAATGCTGCTTCTCACCATTGCACCACCGGTGTAGGGAATCCTTGCACAGTGAAACAAAGCCTCACGGACATCCGCTCCCAGATGGTGTGGGAGCGTAACCTCACCAGGATCTCAGGGGCCCTGCTCATCTGGTCTTCAAATGAGTGCCTCTCCCAAGCCACCTTGTCTTCCACCTGCCAGAAAGAAGCAAGAGCGCTCAGGGTGCGTGTGCCACGAGTAGCCCGCTGGCAGGGAAGCAGCAGACCACCTGCATGCAGACAAACTCGGCTTCGATGTGCCCCTGGGGGCTTGGAGGTCCTCCTACCATCTGCTCCAGGAAGTACTTGTCCAGCTTGTCACGAGCCTGTGACCGTGCCAGGTGTACATTCTCCTCCAGCTGGGCCAGCTCACTGAGGAAACGCTGCCGCTTAGCTTCTCCGTAAGAAGCCGAGAGAGACCGGTACCTATGACAGCCAAGACGCTCTGTTAGTCATAGGATGTGTGACAAGACTCTGCGGCACCGACAGACCAGACAGGTCATCTCTGGGTAGCCATCCCTCAGTGTGAAAGGATAAAAGAAGAAGATGGGGAAAACCACTACTTTTTCCTACTTATTTTTGCCTCTTTCTTTTCAGAGTGTATTAGTATACACAAGAAGTTATAAAGAACAGCAGCTTTGTGGTTGATTAATATAGATATATACACAACATACATCTCTTACTTTCTTCGGCATGAGAGACGTGACTAATATACTTGAGAGTCCTTCAGGAGCTGGCACAGGTGGGACACTGGGAAGGATCCCTGCATGTTGGGGTTAGGGATCCCTGCATGTGGAGGCTCAGGTGTCACAAAGAGTGAAGTCCCAGCCTCAGACCTGGGGAGACAAAGCCATCCCTACCTGTCAAAGCCAAAGACCAATAGAAACAAGGTCGGACTAATGTTTGCAAGGAATGGTCATAGCTTGTGATAACAATTACGGCTAGGGAGAGTGATATCATATAATGAAGGACCTGGCCTCCCCTCAGTGGTCATCAGGGTCCCGTTCATCTTCCCCAGATGCTCTGCAATGCAAAGTCATCTCTCTGAACCCTGGAATCACTCACAGGAACACTAGCCACTCAGCTTACTTTCAAGTGAGCTCAAGATCTGACAAGGAGAAGAGGCCCACATGAGTGATGAGAGTAAAATACTGTGATGCCACAGGGGACAGTAGGGTCAGTTTGTGGCTGGCAGCCTCACACCTGCCACCCTACACCTGCCAAGAGGACTGACTTCTATAGTGGGCTAAGAGCTGTACAAAATGGGATCAGCCATCATGACTCAAATGCAGACACAAGAGTCAGAGAACCCAGTGCAGACATTGTGTGTCATAAAGAAGTCATTTTTTAACACCAGAGGCCCTCACTTTGCAATAAAATTAATTTACACAATTTGCATGGTAAATATACCTAAGGCACTTATAAGCTAAGTTGTTTTTTTTAATTTTTATTCATTTATTACAATTTATTCAATTTGTACCTCAGCTGTGGCCCCCTACCTCTTCTCTTCCCAGTCCCATCCTCCCTCCCTCTTCTCCCCCTATGCTGTTCCCCTAAGTCCACTGATAGAGGAGGTCCTCCTCCCCTATTATCTTACCCTAGTCTACCAGGTCTCATCAGGACTGGCTGCATCATCTTTCTCTGTGGCCTGGCAAGGCCCATCCCCCCACCCCCCTCGAGGAAGGTGATCAAAGAGCCAACCACCGAGTCCATGTCAGAGACAGCCCCTGCTCCCCTTACTAGGGAACCCACTTGAAGATCAAGCTGGGGGTCTAGATCCTCTCCATGAATGGTCCTTGGTTGGAGCATCAGTCTCTGCAGGCCTCCTGGGCCTAGATTTTTTTGGCTCTGTTGGTCTCTTTGTATAGCTCCTGTCCCCTCCAGGTCTTTCTATCTCTCCCTTCTTTCATAAGATTCCCTGTACTCTGCCCAAAGTTTGGCTATGAGTCTCAGCATCTGCTTCGATACCCTGCTGGGTAGAGTCTTTCAGAGACCCCCTGTGGTAAGCTCCTGTCCTGTCCCCTGTCTTCTCCCACTTCCGATGTCCATCCTGTTTGCCCTTCTGAATGAGGATTAAGCCTCTTCCTAAGGGTCCTTCTTGGTTTTTAGCTTCTAAAGAAGCTAAGCTGTTTGTGTTGTTATTTTTTTTAAGAAAGGATGAATAAAATTCAGACTTAGAAGTCCATATATGTAGTAGACTTCGTGCCTGCCCTTTGAATGAACTTTTAAGGTGTAACACATTTCAAAGTAAGTCCTAAATGGGTAGTGTCCACTGTGATTACACGAGGAGCTGTTACCTTACTGTAAGACATGGATTTTAAATTAGGCTTTCACTGTTTGAATATTCCTGTAGGATGTTGTTCTTTGTACTACTAAACTTGACACATTTTATTCTTTCAACACACATTTTAACTGACCAAACAATAGTGTGATGATTACTAGAAGTATGTTTAAAACAAGCATAACTTGGGCATTACTGAGAATTCCTGAGAATACAAATTTACTATCTCTGAATTGAAAAAAAAAACATCAAGAATCTGAAAACAGTAGGAATCTTCCTTTCATCTCAGCATATGTTACAATTCTAAAATACATTGTTGTTGCTGAATAACTGTGCTTTTCAAACAACTGAAAAGGCCGTCCTTTGAGTCCAGATACTCCACAGTTGCCCAACTTTCAAATGATGCGTGCTTACCCAACTCTCATGTGCCCTTCCAATGTAAAGAGAACTTTATTCCTTGAGAACTGTTAGGGAGCAATTGGAGAAATACATAGCAGATATGAAATATTTGACTGCTCATGTTATTCTCCATGAGTGCAGATGCATAAGGAGCCCAGAGCATAGGATCCCCTGGAACTGGAGTTCCAGGTGGTGGTGAGGCACCTGGCAATCAAACTCTGGTCCCCTGTAAGAGCAGCAAGTGTCTTAACCATTGAGCCATCTCTCCAGCCCTACTCATGTTATTCTGGAAAGACCAAAGTGAAGCCCAGCAGCTGTTTCTCCATCACCTGGATTTTGTAACCTAAGGACTGACATTCTGGCTGGTCTTTCTCTTTCCTATGACAGTGCTCCCTCATGAGCCAAAACTGCTGAAATCCAAGATACGATGATTTATAGAACCCTTCATAGCCATTGGTGTTGTGTTTAAACACTGGCTGCCTCCTCAGGAGATGACCTTGCTTCAAGGGACCAAAGACACAGAGGCCGTGATGGAAACTATGGGGTCTGAGACTCCTGATGCCTTGGGCTTAGAGAAAGACGAGGATCTAAGTGCAGAGGGTAAGCCAAAAGCCACAGCTCAGCCCTGGGCAGTATAATGATGAAGATTCAGACCAAGCTCTTTATGTGCTGGGACCGACATCAGAGGGTAAAGAGTGAGTGGTAGGGGAGGAGAACTCGGCTCTGGTTATACACAAGCCCGACTGCTGCTTGCTGAACCTCCCCAGCTAGCACCCCCTTGCTCTTCTCTACCCAAGGTCACTGGCCTGCAGCTGAATCGGATGCCAGCACTTGGCGTCCAGGTTCTGTGAGCAGCGGCTGACGCCGGACACAAAGCACTTACCTATTTTCATTTTCAACTTCCTCCTCCTCTGATGCACTCACGCGCTTTGCACACAGCCTGCAGGTCACCCCCCGAGTGGAGCTCTGACTGGAGGCTCTCTGCGAAGAGGACCGCTCTGTCAGGGACCTCTGGGACGATGCCTGGGTGGTCGCTTGCCTGAACAGTGAAAACGGTTAGATGTGCAGGAAAATTACTAACACTTATGCTAACATGCAATGCTTCCTTTCTGTACACCCCAACCCTCCCTGCAATACACACATGTGCAGCCAGAGCATAGGCACACAACTACACACGTGTGTACGTGTAAGCCCGTACAGATACCTGCATACATACATACGCACACATAGCACATACAGAAGCACACACATACACCAATATATATATCACATAAACACAAGCAAAAACCTGTATACCCATGGACACACACACACCCATACAGACATCTAGACTTGTCCAGGTACACAAGCACACATATGCATGAGTACACCTAAACCCAAGCCTGCGTTTTCGCATATGGCACCTTCTATTGGGCTGTGAACACTCTCTGAAAAACACTTTCCCAGAGCGTCCTATGACTGGTGTTCTCCCTTCCCTGCCAGCTACTTCTGAACCGCACTTCCTGATTTGCAGGCAAGATTGTGTGTGTGTGTGTGTGTGTGTGTGTGTGTGTGTGTGTGTCTGTCTGTCTGTATGTATGTGTGCCTGTATCTGTATATGTGTGTATGTATGTGTATATATGTATGTGCGTGCCTATGTATTTGTCAGTGTGTATGTATATGTGTGTGTGTATGTGTGTATGTGTTCATGTGTGTGTTTGTGTGTGTGCTGAGATGGACAGCAAATGTTTGGCTTTGTTTATAACAAGGGATGGCAACTAAATGAATGCCACAGGCTTTTCTAAATATAGGGTGCTGGTGACATGTAGCAGGCACCTACGGCAGGAGAAGGCTGGGCTCAGAGGTCTCTCCCGGCTCACAGCAGCCCTCTAATTGCCCATTGGAGCTTCAGATACGCTGCCCCTCAAGCAGCACCAGGGAGGCACGAGCTGCAGGCTGGAGGAGACCTCGTCCTTCAGGAGCTTGGCCAGGAAGCAAGGAGATGAAGGTGAGGCTGGATGCCAGCTGCCCTTGACAGGCAGGACCCTCAAGTGTCCCATCTGTACTATTAGGTTGGGAAGCTGTGATTAACACATTTCCATTTGCTCTGCCACCTATGAACCCTGCCAGCATTGTTCCCATTGCTTCCCTCCTCGTTGTCCCGTATTACGGGTGACTGTAAATCCCACTGCTGGAAGATACCAGAGGAAGAGTATAAAATAACCAGTGGGTTTGTACCGAGAGTCCCTGGGCATCTCCACCATGGGGCTCAGAGCCAGGCCCCAGGCCCCACGGGATACATGACAATTCCACCCAGATGGGCCAGGCAACCTAGCCAACCTCTTGTCTCCCAAAGGGACATTTACATCAGGATGCTCTCTTCCCTGCTTTCAGACTTCCTACAAACCATTTCCTTTCCAGATCTCAGGGAATAGCAGCTTCTGGCCAGAAAACATCAAAACCACACGCTCAGAATCCAGGGCGTCTAGCCAGAACCTGTCAACTTACTTTTTTGATGCATACTGGTCCAGGAGGTACCTGGTTTGGATGTTTCGATATGACTGGTCAAAGTGTTTGTGTCTCTTCTGGTAGAAAGGTACTACAACCAGGGACATCTTGGATGCTCCTGAGAGAAAAAGAGAGTATAAGGAGGCAGGTCCCATAGTCTCTGCCCTTCACATTCTGCACCATTCCAAGGGGGAAAGATGGAGCTGAGACAATGGTGCTGTGGAAAAGGTGATTGCTATACAAACGTCAAGACCAAAATTAGAGTCCCTAGCACCCATAGAAAAGACTCAGTGCTATGTTTCTGTACTTCAGGGCTGAAAGTGGCAGGCTGAAGAAAGGAGGAGCCTAGCAGCTCACTGGCCTGGTAGGCCAGCCAGATTGGTAAACTCTGGGTTCAGTGAGAAAACTTATCTCATGGCAGTAAGGTAAAGGAGGTTCAGAACAGTTGAGAAAGACACCTAGCATCGACCTTTGACCTCCATATGCACTCACACATACACAGAAACAGAGAGACAGAGACAGACAGACACAGGCAGGCAGACACACAGAGAGACACAAACTCATACACATAGATAGACATAAACACAGACAGACACACACATGTTACTCTGATCCCAAAAGGGGGAAATGGAAAAAAAAATTGCATAGATAGAAATCTTCCTCAGTGATAATCATGAAAACCACAGACTTCCCTGAAACCCAGTTTTACTTTTTGTTAGTGTCCATGAGAATCAGAAAATGTGGCTATATGTTTCATTAAATTTCTAGCTTAACAGTATTTATAGAATGCCTAATGTGTTCGAGGACAATCCAAAAAGCAGTGTGAGTAAAGAGGATAAAAATAATTTACAGATTAGAGGAGTAAACAAATACTTGAAATGACAAGAGCCAGAGGCCACACTGAGATAGAGCGCCCTGCAAAGGAGAGGAGAGGGCAGCCAGAGAGGCCCCCCGGAAGGGACACGTGGGAAGGGCCCTGAGAGGTGATCATGCCAAAGTCAGAGGTCAGGTGGCAAGAATGGTTCAGTGTGAAGCTGGAGCAGTGTGCAGTGGGGACTAACTCTGGGAGGCTAAAGTCACACCAGAAACTTCCGGTGGCTGACCCAGGGGTCTTGGAAAATTGCTAGCCCCCCAGCGCCTTCAAGGGTCATCTGAAGTCATGAACCTTGGGCTTCCAGTGGGAAGCTTGGAACAGAGGCAGAAGAGTACAAACCAAGACAGAGATGAAGCCCCAGGCTGTGAGATAGTGAGCAAGTCTGGGTGCAGTCCTCCCAAGAGATTGAGAGATCTAGTGAGAGACTTGGAACATTGCAGCAGCCTGGTGTTCAGCTGGTGCATGCATTCCCCCAAGTAAATACACCCCAGGCCTGGCTCGCTTGGTCATCTCTACACTCAGAGGCAGCTTCGCTCCGTCCCTGTGACCCTCAATTTCTCAGATAAGGCAGAAAGAACTGCCCAAGCCTGAGCTCTTGAGTGTCCTGTCTTTAGAGAAGCCAACAGCACAGCCCTGGGGCTGCCACTCAAATGCTATGACGGGGTAGGAGCTCAGGATGTGAACTTGAGGGACGCCCAGAGCGGAGACTGTCCTCATTCCAATCCTCATCATCAGACGGCCACCTTGATGTGAGAAAACTCACCATGCTGCAAAATTTACCCCGTGACCGAGTCCAGTTAGGACAGTGGGATCACAGAATTACAGAGCTGAGGGAGATCCTCAGCCCACTGTCGCCTCCCCAAGGTCAGTAAACTTCTATCTTGGGGCCTTTTATGTTTTGATACACGAGCATATTTCAGTATTTCTTCTTAAAAAACGGATTTGTTCACCGCCATCGTCTATGCAGAGGCCGAGCGTGGATGCCACAGTGTGCCACCATACACTGTGCCCTAAAAGCCACACAGAACCAACCCCAGCCTTGAAGGAGAACTCAGAGGTCAAGTGCCAGGCTCCTGTGCTGGTGCCAACCTTGATTCCAGCTCTGCAGTGTAGTCTCTGGGGCTTAGTCCTAATCTCTCCAGCCCTGATATTCCACACTGAATCTGTGTAACAGCTGGCGCTGTGCTGGGTGCAGAGTCACAAGCAGCAGAACTCGTGGTTGCCTCTGTCACAGGGTCACTGTGACCACTGAACTCTGTAGAAGGGAAGATGAAAGGTCCTATCACTTTAACATATGTCAGCAAGGGCATTCCCTCCAAAAAGGTCTGATGCCCATGGCTTCACGCACTCTCTGGAGCTGTACGTATGTGGGGACAAAAAATAAATAAAAACGATAGTGTAACAAAGAAGGACACCATAGTCTCCTCTCTAGGATTTCTTCCTTGATTCAGCCGTCCCAATGACTACTAATTCTTCAACAGAAACCATAGACCATCATGCCATTCCATTTGATTACCTCCACAAATGTTTGTGCTACATTGACCTTCAAAACTTGTTTGCAACTCTTTGCAAAAAGAACTCCCAACAAATGGTGGAAATGTCCTCCAGAAAGGGCCATACACACTTTACTAGACCCGTGCTTCTGTGTATAATGTAAGATGACATGGGGCCAGGGGCAGTGGCACACGCCTGTAATGCCTACATTCATGGAGGCAGAGGTAGGCAGATCCCCATGAGTTCGAGACCAGCCTGGTCTACAAAGCGAATCCAGCACAGCCAAGGCTACACAGAGAAACCCCTGTCTTAAAAAAACAAAAACAAAAAAAAAAAAAAAAAAAAACAGAATGTAAAAAGGTCTTTATATCTCAATGACTGTCTTCACTTTAATTAGTCTGATTGTCCCCCTCAATGCTACAGGCACACACAGCGCACAGTATGGCATATCTCTGACGCGACCTCACACGCTGCCGGGTGGGCCTGGAAGTCTTCAAACACTTCATGTGTGAGCAACACACACTTAGTAGTGATTAGCAAGGAACCGCTGGCTTCAAGTGCTCACATTTCCTGGGTCCCTCCCTCTGAACACCGACCCATTGTAGATATGTCCCTCAGGTGCCTTTGGCAAGGACAACAGCACTTTATTGCACTTGGTTCCTTTGATACCATCAGAGTCAGGGGCTGCTGAGTGCTCTCCAGGACCAGGCCCCTTCCACTCTATCCACCTTTCAAACCACAGCCTTCAGAAGCAACTGACGTGTGTCCACCAATGCTGAACCCAGGACCGCTGGATTTAAAGGAGGAAACATCTCAGAGTTCGTGGCTCAGGGACAACGCCAGCTGGATCTGTGCATCTGAAACCTTTGACTGGGACCCTTGGCCCTGCCTGTCTCTTCTGACTGTTATCAGTCTCATGCCCAAGGAGACATGGGGACTATTATCAGTCTCATGCCCAAGGAGACATAAAAAGAGGCCACAGGGGACCCCATCCTGTGCTCTGTGGTCATCACTGACTCCTTGGAATCTTACATTTCAGAACTTCCCTGAGTCAGGCTGGGCTCCTAATCCAAGATGTATCAACAGGACCTCCCAGAAGCATATTCGTGTGGCCCAGTAAATGCTCTGGGGCTGCAGTCAGGGAGTAGCCAGTGCATAGAAGTGAGGGGGACCTCAGAGAGCTCACCCAAGCTAATACTGCTACTGTCCTCTTTAAGAAATATCTTAAGGAGCTGGAGAGATGGCTCAGAACACTCAGTGGTCTTCCAGAGGTCCTGGGTTCAATTCCCAGCAACCACATGGTGGCTCATAACCATCTATAGTAAGATCTGGTGGACAGGAAGAATGTTGTATAAATAATAAACAAATCTTAAAAAATATATATATATATATATTTTAAGAACCCTCACACATACCCAAAAATACGAAGAGCACCTTCTCTCCAAAGAGCAGGTTCTGATGATTCCCCTGGAGTTCAGCACAGACAGGCTTTGTTTCTGGAGACCCCAAGTCCTGAACCCTCACAGTGCCAGGCTGCTGTGTGGTTCACTGTAAAACCAGGGAACTGAACTAATGCCAGAAATATTCCTCTAAATAAATAGCCCTCGCCTCCAGCAGCGTGTGCCCATGGCTGGACGTAGCTAACATCACAGGCCATGCTGACCAGTAATGTAGAGCCCTCCCTCTCAGCCGAACCCGCCCTGCTGAAGGACTGCCGCATTCCCACGGAGCCAAGACACCAGCTGCTCTCCTGACCACTCCCAGACACTTTCCGCCACACCCAAGAGGCTCCTGACATGTTTGGGAATTATGACACCATCATGAAACTTTAGCCTGTGCCCCCAGCACTAAGGCTGTGTGTCTTTGATGTACCTTCCTCTAAGCCCTCCCTGCAAGGAGCAGTGGGAACAACTTCTTTTGTGCTACTAAACACAGTTTTAGTTTGTGAAGATATGTCAGGTTGAAAGCATTTACTTCTTTGCAATTAAAGAAATTACTATTGCAGCTAAAAAGAAATGCCAACGTTCATAGACATGTGAAATAAAAACAATAATAATAATTCCAGGAGGAGGAGAGAGAATCACATGGCACAGAGAAGACCCCCAAGGGACAAGCCCTGAGTTCATGAGAGGAACATTTTCCCAGCTCATTCACATTGGAACCTATTTGTCCAAAGGGCTTCCAGAATGACTTATTGCCAAAAAGGACCTCTTAACCACCAAAAACAACTGGGCACAAATCAAGCCTTAAGAGCACCGAGAGTCGATTAAACACTGCTTGGGTTCTTTGAGAGCCTTTGTATAACATATAGAAAAATACAACTTTGTATTTGCTGCCTGCGCACGAGGACTCCCTGGGCCCCATAATGCTTCAATAGTGTTGAATTTGACATGGAAATGAGCCCAGGACGCTCCCACTTGACACAGAGTACCACCCTCTTTCACAAAAGAAAATTAAGTCAACAACAGTTTAAAAACCGCATAATGGTTTACTGGCAACCTCCCATTCTTCCTCATATAACTGTCCCAGGGTGTTAAGGTCCCCGATTCGTGTGCGTTTCATACAAGCTTGCTACAAATGCAATTTAACATCCTCCCTGAGCGTCCTGCAGCTTGCCTCACACTGTTGCTCCCCTCTGTCTTCGCAGAGCTGGAGTTGTCAGCCAGTGAGCTCATGGGCACAGCATCTCCAGAGGGCACATGGAGCTGGCGTGAGCCCCAGAGGCTAAAGCCTTGGCTGCTAGGACAGGTTTTTATCTGGGGACCCCATTTATTCAATATCACCTTTAAGTGTCTTGGTTCCACGTGTTCTTCGTTTCCTGTTTTTGTTACACTCAGTGAGGAAGGAATGTGGGGCTGGTGACAGAGAAAGCTGGATGTTTCCAGCCTGGCCCCTTTCCCTCCTGGCAGGCAGGTCACCTCGGCACAAGGAATGAGTCGGAGACCTGCAGGAGCCAAACTCCAAATGTGCAAGGAAAGAAAACCCTGTAATCCACAAACAACTTTTTCACTGAAAAAGCTTGAACCTCTTACCCAGCTCCACCCAAGCTCTAAGCTAAATGTCTGCTGTTTCTCCATACCCTTTTTCTAGTCACCGCTCTGCTCTCTTCATCTCTGATCCTCTGTAAGAACCTCAGACATCAAATCAATCAGCTGGTTTAGGGACAGAACAAAAGAAAAGGAGAGAAAAAAAAGAAAGGCAGGAAACCAGGGGAAAAGCCTACCCTGAAGGGTGTTAGGTTGTACAATAACTCGGCCCAGAACATAGGGAATTCAAGAAAAACCTTGTGGGTCATTCCTGGAGAATCAGCTCAGTTAGTAGAGTACCTGCCTAACATGCCTGAAGCCCTGGGTTTGATTCCCCAGCATAGCATAAGAACCTGGTGACACACACCTGTAATTCCAGCACTCACTCCAGCATTCAGGAGTTGAAGGCAAGAGGATCAAAAATTCAAGGTTGTCTTTGGCTACATAGCAAGTTCAAGACCAGCCTGGTCTACATGACCACCCCTCCCCCCTTCAAAAATAAGGAGAAGAAGGTGGGAAGGGAAGGGAAAGGAATTGAAGGGAAGGGAAAGGAATAGTAATGGAGGGGAAGGAAAGGGAAAGGAAGGGGAAGGGCAGGGAAAAGAAAGGTAGGGAGGGGAAGAGAAGGGAAGGAGTAGGGAAGGAGAAGGATCCTAGCTGAGTTAAGCACAGAGTCCAGTCAAAGATAGGCACAAAGACAGGAATCATTTGATTTGCCCTATAGTAAGGAGTGTCTGCAGTAACTCTTCACACTGAACTTGGCCCCATGGGAAAGCAAGTGCAGCATGCTCTATGGTCTCCCAAAAATCACGACTGAGAGAAGGTGAAGAAAACACTCACCCAAAGGAGAGGGGCCAGCAGCGGAGAAAGGGACTGTGGAAGAGTTTCCCAGACACTGGCTGAGGACAGCAGAGCTAATTTCTCCCTGCAAAGCTCTGTGCTTCCCTCCCATTTATGGCCAGAGGAGGTGCTATATTTAGGCACAGGACTGCCTCTCCCAAACCCATACCTGTATCATAAATCACTGGCCTGCTTACCAGAGAAGCACAGATGAGAGGGGGACAATCAAATGAGGAAGTCCAACTACCAAGTCCCGGGGTGTGCTACCCTTTCCCCTTCTGGCTGCCGCCCAGAAGGGAGAGCAGACGCTGGTATCACATCTACCCAGACTAAGGATCTGAGAGTCCGACCCAGATCCTCAGGCCTGCTTTCTCATTCCCTGACATAAGCAGCGGCTCTCTATGTGAGCATCCATAAACATCTGGATCAGCTGCTAGCCAGAACACCTACATCCAAGGGTGCTACTGGCAATGGGCAGGGGAGACACCAGCCACATGTATATTCTTTTTTGTGTGGGTGTTTGTGAGTGTGTGTGAGTGTGTGTGTGCGTGTGTGTGTGTTGATTTAAAAACTACTCTAATCTGGATGTTACTTTATCTTGGGAGAATTTCACAGGAGCTGTCTACCTGAGTCGGGGCCTGCTGGACAAACTCAGTCTTATTTATGGTCTGCACCAAATTGTGCTGCATCTGGCCCGTAGGGATAACGGCAGGTGTCCATCTCTTCACACAGCATGTGTCCACATATAAATAACATGCACCTGGCATGATCACACTGCCAAGAGGAGGAGCCTGGAGGGACAGCCGTGGCTTGAGGGCTTGAGCCAGGCAGCTCCACGGAGCTCTGTGTTGCTGTCTCAGGTTGTATCCAATAGCAACCACCTAGACATCTGCTGTGAAACTTATGCATGCCAAGTCCCTACAGGCCTTTAAAGAAATCCACCTTCAGGGGTTGGAGGTATGGCTCAGCAGTTAAGGGCACTGACTGCTCTTCCAGAGGACCCAAGTTCAAATCCAGAACCCACAAGACAGCTCACAACTGTCTGTAACTCCAGGACCTGACACTCTCACATAGACATACATGCAGAAAAAACACCAATGCACACAAAATAAAGGTAAATGAATTTAAAAAAAAAAAAAAAAAAAAAAAAAAAAAAAAAAAAAAAAAAAAAAACATGTTCCCAAATCTGTTTTATCAAAACCACTTGAGGGACAGGAAAACTACGTAACAGAAAGGCCTCGGGCAAAGACCACTGCTGTCCTCATCCAAGCTCTCTTTAGATACTCAGTCAAGGACTTACATACTTATTTTTCCTAGTCCCACAGTGGCCCTGGTTACCTTTATGTCAACTTGACACACGTTAGAATCATTTGGGAAGACTAAGTCTCAACTGAGAAGATGCCTCCATAAGGCTGGCCTATAAGCAAGCTTGTGGGGAGTTTTCTAAGTTAGTGATTGATGTTGGAGGGCCCAGCCCATTGTGGGCAGGGCCACGCTGAGCAGGTGGTTCTGGGTTCTATAGGAAAGCAGGCTGAGCCAGCCAGGTGGGGCAAGCCAGCAAGCAGCACCCCTCCATGGTTTCTGCTTCAGCGCTTGCTTCCAGGTTCCTTCCCTGACTTCCTTTGATGATGGGCTATGATGAGGAACGATAAGCTGAAATAAACACTTTCCTCTCTAAGTTTCCTTTGGTCATGGTATTTTTGTAACAGCCACAGAAACCATAACTAAAACTGAAATTGGTATTAGATCATGGGGTATTGCTGTGACAGAGTTGACTATGTTTGGAGGAGGGTTGTGGAAGGAATTTGAAACTTAGAGCTACAAAAGTCCAGTGTTAAGAGCTTAATTTGGGGACTTAGAAGATAAACTGAAGAGTAGGGCAATCAATAGAGGTTCGGCTTGTGAGGGCTTTGCCAGGGCAATTTGTGTGCTGTGTTGTTGTTGTTGTTGTTGTTGTTGTTGCTGCTGCTGCTGCTGCTGCTGTTAAGAATCTGTGGTGTCTGGTCAGCTGTGGCTGAAGAATCCTGTGATTACCAAGAGACCAGAATCGCTGAAGTGAAACCTTTGCTTTGCTGGGACAATTGCTACTGGTCAGCTGGAGCCTAAAAAAGAAAAAAAATCATCTGTGATGAAGAAGAGACCAGCATCATTGAGGTGATGTCTTCCAGGAAGTGTTTCCTCGGGGTCAGCACAGAGAGGCTGTGGTCCACTGGTTGGGGTGGGAGGACGGCATGCTGGCAGCTGAACTTTGTAATGTTTAAGGGTTTCCAAGTCGGGACTGGTTTTGAAGGCATGGAGAGGTCAAGGAGAGCAGCTGAAGCTTGGTACTGCAACAGGCCCTTGGTCAAGATGCCAGCCTCAGTTGAAGTAAAAACTCCAGAATGGAAGGGATTGTGGAGAGCTAAGGCTTAGCACCACGTGTCAGGGTCAGAGTCCCCGAAGACAGCCCAGGTGAAGCTATTGGTGCAGGTGCAGCAGCCAGTTGCAGCAGGAACCCCAGCATTTTGGAGATGCTAGCACCGTGGGACAATGGCACAGTGGCCCTACAGTGACCTTGGACAGCTTGTCCACAGAGTCCCGACAGACAACACCTAGGGGAACCATCAGGGTATTGTGGAGAGCTCTCGATTGGCCCATCAGGAATGCACTTTGCTCTTTTGTACCAGCTTCAGATAAACCAGGAACATCCCAGCTAGTGTTAAGTTACCTGGGTCCTAACCAGTATATACACCTTCCTTCTGACACTATAGCAAGGGCATCCACTCAGTCTTACTGACAGACCCCTCTACCCCGTCCCCCAAACAAGGCTTTACTCAGTGAGTCCAGAAAATGCCACACCTCTCTAGGCTCTGTGTGGGTCCTTCCTTGATTTCAGGCACTGTGTGCTTGTTCTTACACAGTAGAATGCTTAAAATCCCACTCACTAAGTACATGGACTGTGATTTCCTAATCCAACCAGCCTGCCACACTGGACAACCCAGCCTGCAGGCTTACTCGCTGAGGACTTTATTTCCCACGGTTCTGGAGGCTGTAAGTAGGCTGGGAACAGCTTTCTAGTTCACAGAGGGCGCCTTCCGCCTGTGTCCTCCTTGGTGGCAGGGACGGGGAGCTCACAGGTTGTCCTTTAAAGTTCCTACAAATCTCTTCTACCAGGGACCCACCCTGGAGACATCATTGTTTCCCATAATCTCCACATCCTTGGGGTGCAGATTTCCCTGAGCATTGGGGAACATGACTGTTCAGGCCACAGAGGAAGTCCCAAGGTCCTGTTAATATTTCTGCACGTGAGGGATGGACTCTGCCCTCCCCCTGTATATTCGGGAAAGGTGCGCTGCACTTCACTTGTATGTAAAGCTGCTAGAGAAAGCACAGAGGACCATTATAATGGCCCCACATGCCTGGGTTCCCACTGCCAACTCCCCTGTCTTATCTCAGGAGGGACCACGAGCTAAGGACCTCAAAGGACTGCAGCCCCACCCTCATTTCCGTACTTTGTGTGTGTGTAACACAGGTGTGTGGCACACCCTGTGATACAGAAAGCCTGTTTTTACACTTTGCTCTCTAGAACACTGCACCTGAGTAGTCCTTAACTTCCTGGATGTTTCCAATTGAGGGGAGAACCCTGCACTGGGACAGATGGGAGGCAGCCATGTCTTCTGCTGGGGATAGATATCCTTCTGCTCTATGTATGAGGAAGTTGCCTAAGCTCAGCCTTGTATTCCCTCCCTGAGACTCTGCTGTTGGACCCATACAGAGTGGACTTGCCGTAGACTGAAACTTGAAAAGCCAAATGGTGAGAGACAAGATGTAGAACGCAAGACTTATCATGGGGTATTGGCTTCTCCACCAGATTCCCAAGAGTAAGACCATCAAATTCCTTCATTGCTGAAGCTTAGGGCTGGGATTTCACAACTTATTAAAAACAGTCTATAAGAAATGTTTCTTTACATAAAACAGGGGACCAAAATCCAAGGAGTGGGATCACAAATATTTTCATCTTACAAAACCCTGAGGTCTCTACTCTGGGTACCAAAATAAGTCCTGAAGATTTGGTAAGTTTCCACATCATCCCTTCCTCCCCTTTCTCATAGATCCATTCCTCCTCTGTTCCCCAAACATGGCATAACAAGTTACAGTAAAACCAGGCACAAACCCTCATATCAAAGCTGGACAAGGCAGAAAAGGGTCTCAAGAGCAGGCAAAAGTCATAGACAGCCCCATTCCCACTGTTAGGAATCCCACAAGAACATCAAGCTATATAACCATAACATATATGCAGAGGACCAAAACTGTGATCATGGTCAGGATGCAATGTTTGAGAGAAGAATTTTTAAAAGACAAAATAAACATACAAGCAAACAAAAACCAAGTTTGACTTAGGAACTCAACTTGAAAAGAACCTGAGAGAAATGTGTATACCATGTCTTAGAAAATAGAAGCTGGTCAAATGTGCTTTAGAAAACATCCATCCAACTGGCTAAGCCCTCACAGTCAGAAAAGCTCATGGGGGTCAGGGCAGCTCAGGAGGGAGGCAGCTTAGCATGGAGTAAAAGCAGTACTGCGTCAGGTAAGTGTCAAAGAGCTGGGGAAGCTCTCTGCCATCTTCCCTATGGGAGTGTGGGAATGTCCCTCAGCCTCTATTTTCTCCTCTCTGAAATGGAAAAAGATGACTGGATCTGCTGAATTTCCTCCACGGCCAGGAGCAGCAGCTGCTATGACCAGGAGGTCCTCACTGCACCCATGGCTTTCTCAGAAAGGGTGTGGTTCCTATGGATTCCCCTCTAACCATGTCCACTGGAGCAGCTAGGAGCTTGTGGCACCATCATGTCTATTGGTGCTACTCCTGTCCACCATCAACACAGAAACTGTATGTGGTGGTTTGAATAGGAAATGCCCCCAAACACTCATGCGTTTGAATGTGTGGCCCATAGGGAGTGGCACGATTAGGAGCTGTGGCCTTGTTGGAGGAAGTGTGTCACTGTGGGGGCGGGCTTTGAGGTCTCCAACGCTCAGGCTATACCCAGTATGGTGCACAGTCTCCTTCTGCTGCCTTCAGATCAAGATGTAGAACTCTCAGCTCCTTCTACAGCACTGTCTGCCTGTGTGCCTCCATGATTCCCACCATGATGATAATGGACTAATCCCCTGAAGCTGCGATCCAGCCCCAATTAAATGTTTTCCTTTATAAGAGTTGCTATGGCCATGGTGTCTCTTCATAGCAAAAAGTCCAAACTATGACAGCAAACATAGAGAAATCATCCCTCTTAGATGTGGTGTTGGGACTGAGGGCAGGCAGTGAGCACTTCCTGGTTACACAGTGCACACTGCCTCCACCTGCAGATTCCAAATCTATACGCTCTTTATATATTGTATTCCCTGCCTCTCCACTATCCATGTGGACTTGGTGAGAGAAAAGGAATCCGTGCCTTTAGTCTCCATGAGATGTCATGTGTGTCCTTGTGGCCACTGGTGAGATATGATCCTGTTCTGGGGAACTCTACTTTTCCTAGATCCTAGTCAATCAAGCACAGTCCACAGAAAATGCTTAATAATGGACGCTTCCTGTCAACTGACCTATCACATATCTGCAGCGTTTCTCCTACTCTTGTTTTAAATCCCCTGTTATCAGGGACTAGTAAGGCAAATGCTTAAGTTCCCTTAGTTTATGCTTTTTTATAGTATTGACCTTACTCTGTACTCCTAGCAAGGTTATCTGGTATGTCTTCTGAGACCAGTGTCAGAGTGGCGTGCAATAGTTCAGATCTCGGGTGAGGGCTTTCCTAACTCTACCTGCTACGTTCAACGCACCCAGAAATGCACCCTACACCCACTGGAGGTGAGATAAGGAGGCCCAGGTTCTTGCACAGTGGAGCGAAGGGCTCTGACCACACACAGCTTCTCTTAGTAGGTCAACTTCATTTGAAGACCGGCTTGGTTTCCACGGCGTGAGATCACTTGCCCTGCCTGTGCGCTTAGTGTCTGGCATTTCCCAGTGTCTCTGTGACGGAGCCCAAAGGTTTTCCATATTTTGTGGATCAAAACATATCCTAGGAAACATGTCAACAGACCTCGCCAGCCTACCTTGAAGGTATCACGTGCGCAGTCCTCTGGCACCGGCTCCATCATGTTCAACCCAAGCTACGTGCCCAGGCCTGGACGGCAGGAAGCCCAGAGCTCAAAGCAGCAGCGGGAGGCTTTCCCTCAGACTGCAAAGGTCTGTCTTCAGCAGGCCAAGGGTGAAAGTGGTCTTAGCAGACAGGAAGCCACAGAGGACATGAGGCCTAGCGCGTGACCGAGAGGAATTCAAGCGGCTTAGTGTGTGTCTAGTTGTCTGGACATCCTCACACATGTGCATCTAGCTAGCACTCAGGGGTGCAGGAATGTTCTGTGTTTTAACATGTGAGAGTAGCCCACCTAGCTGGAATCAAGCACCAGGTGGCCATGATTGCCTGCGGATGACCGGGACATACACCGACATCTCTGCTCTGACAGATCCAGTCAATGTCCGGCACACTGCAGAGAGTCAGAAAGTCAGTAGGTATATCTTTAATGTAAAGGCTTGGCTTTTACCCTGTGGGTTTTAGGAACAGGCATCAGCCTTTAGAAACAGCCCACACTGGGCTCTGCATTTGTTTCTTGCTGCTGGGGTGAATGTACCTGTCCACGTTAGTATATTCATGTGTGCATACATGGGTGTTTGCGTGCATTCGGAAAACAGAGGCTTTTGGTGTCTCCTCCAATCCTCCTCACCATGTGGTTTTTGAGACAGGGTCTCTCACTGTACCTCGAGCTCACAGATTCAGCTACCCTGGCTAACCAGTGAGCTCCAGGGACCTGCCTGTCGCTGTGCCCCAGTGCTGGGGTTATAGCAGTGTGCCACCACATCCGGCCTGTGTGTGGGTGCTAGCATCCAAGCTGAGGGTTTCATGCTTGTGTGACAAGTACGTGGCTGACTGGGCCACATCCAGCACCCCTGGGGGGTTTATTCCTACAGTGAGCCATGCTAAGGCAGGAGGAGGCTAGGTTTAGATGGCGAGCCCTAAGCTGAAATCAAGGCACTGGCTCAGGCTGCTTCTATTTGTTAATCTATTCTTGGAGCTGTATGCCTATTGAGAATCCCTTCAGCTGCCCTGGGCCTTGATTTCCTCATTGGCACAGTGGGAATCAGATTAGACACTCCTAGTTTAAGCCCCAAGAGGCTCTGGGCTCAGTCCTGAATGGTTGAGCTCTCAGCCTAAGCTTGCTGCACAGGACTGTGTGGCCAGCTGCCTGGCCCATGACAGGCTCCAGGAAACAGCCGTGAAGGCTCAGATGAGCCATGCCAACGAGGATTCCATTCTGAAAATGCTCAGTGGCTCAAAGATTAGCAGCAGTGTGCTGAGCCACGTGTTTACAAGAACGGTGAGTAGCTGCAATAAAATAAAAGCGGCATCAGGCACAAGAGTCCATTCTGCTGGCCCTGCCCGTCCTGGCAAAGCAGGGAGCAAACAGTGCTCCCGAAGGGCTGAAAAGAGAGCTGGTAGGGTAAGGACCAACTCAGGCTGAACTATAGCTGTTAGGGAAATGCATACTGCAGAGAGCCATGAGGACAACCCCCTTACCTTAACCTCACCTGAAATAATGGCAACCATGGTCCAGAGAGGTTTGCAAAAAGCCAGGGAATGTTGCTATGCAATGGGAGAATCTAAACTCAAACTTAGCACTGATGATTTCTAGGCATCTATGATGGGGCCTTCTGGGAGAGCCAGGCCCTGGTCAAGGTCTGGCCTGCCATCTAGTCCAGCATGGAACTGGGACAGAACTCCAGCTCAGGAGGCCAAGGTGAGCACGTGTGAGCAGGGCACACATGTGAGCCCAGGGGACCAAGCATCTTCCAGGGGCCGATGGAGCTTGGACAAGACACAGTCAACAAGAGAGACAGGGAGTCAAAAGCATTTTAAATGTTATGAGTAATAAAAAGCCTCATAAACAGCCAGTCGAGCCTGGGGTGGTGGTGCAGGTCTATAATCTTAGCCCTTGCAAGGTGGAGGCAGAAGGATCAAGAGTTCAAGGCCACCCTCAGTTATATACTGAGTTCAAGAGCAGCCCGAGCCCCATGGCCATGCCTCTAAATAACAACTAAATAAACAACTGTACCCACTGCAGCCCTTGCCTCCTCCCCTTGGCTTTCTGGGAAGGCACTGCTGGTCCACATAAAACTTAAGATCAGGTCCTCAGCAACCTCAATGGCCGCACATTCTCTGGATACAACTAAGAACCATGGCTGCCCAGCCAATCGAGAGGCAGGATGAAGGGTGTTTCCTTCTTGGGGTTAAGCCACTCTGAAGATGAATGTATATACCATCCCCCTCGGCTCAGCATCTAACGAGATTGGCTAACACCCAAGGGCTCCTTCCTCTGGGACTAGTCCATTCTCAGGTATGGGTCCACGGAGTCCTGTCCCCATCCCTTAGTATAAAGTAACTGTTGTCTGTCTCCCCCCAGAGAGCCCAAAGCTGCCCTTATGAATACTTTGAGGCCGCTGTGGCTACACCTGGAGCAGACAGGCTAAGGCTGAGTGCAACAGGCAGACTACAATATTGCCAAGTAAACGAGTATCCATTGGGGCGGGGTTGACACCCCAGGATGTATCATGACCAGGTACTCACCTACCAGACCTGTGACCCTGGGTGACACACAGCTGGTGGCTTTCTAACAAAAGAAAGGGTGAGCGTGAAATGGATAGATAGGAGTTCTCTCTGGTCCACCTCTCTCCCACATACCCAGAAATCTGTCATAATGGTTGATCATCCACAACAGAGCCACTTTGAGACTGCAAAGAGGGACCATTGATAACCACTGCATGCCCAGAGGTCCAGACATCTGTCACCCTGACCACAACCAGCCCATCTACACAGAAGAAGCACCTAAGAATGCATTTGTCTAACCTTACACCCCTGGTGATGGCTCACCTTGGTTGTCAACTTGATTGCATCTAGAACCAACTACGAGGTGTGCCTCTGGGTAGGTCTGTGTGGGTCTTTTCATGAAGGTGAGGTGGGTTGGCCCACCCCAAAGAGGGGAGTCCTAGTCCATGGACTGGAGTTCCGGGCTGCACAGAAAGGAGAAAGGGAGCTGTCTACCAGCCTCCGATACAGACGCTTGAGCCGATGATGCATGCTCTCATGCCCAGCCTAGCTTCCCCTGAGGACTCCGTGTCCTCTCAAAATGCGACTGTGCCCTCCCGAGTGGGTCTTCCCTGAGCTGTTTTGTCGGCACTTTGTTTCACCAACAAGTAACTACCACTTACTTACTTTGGCAATCACTGTGCTCAATCAAGCAAATTATCGTTTGTTGTTGTTGCTTTTTTGTTTGTTTGTTTGTTTGATGTATTTAATCACTTTACAGCCTGATCCCAGCCCCCTCCCTCCTCTCCTCCAAGTCCCACCCCCACCCACCCCTTTCCAAATCCCCCCTCTGCTTTTCCTCAGAGAAAGGGAGGCCCCTGAAGTGGTACCAACACACCCTGGCACCGAAGTCACAGCAAGGCTAAGTGCTTCCTCTCCTCTCCCATTGAGACCTGACAAGGCATCCCAGCTAGGGGAAAGGAATCCAGAGGCAGGCCATAGAGATAAAGACAACCCCTGCCCTCCCATTGATAGAGGACCCGCATGCTGACCAAGCTGCACATCTGCTACATATGTGTAGGGGCCTAGGTCCAGCCCATCCTTGGTTGGTGGTTCCATCTCTGTGAATTCCCAAGGGCCTGGCTTAGTTGACTCTGTAGGTCTTCTAGTGTCCTTGACACCTCCGGCTCCCTCTATCCTTCCTCCCACTCTTTCATAAAACCCACCCTGCATAAAACTCAAGTCCAAGTCTACTAAAGACCTCAACATAAAACTGGACACACCAAATCTAATAGAAGAGAAAGTGGGGAATAGCCTTTAAACATTGGCACAGGAGACAACTTTCTGAACAGAACACCAACAGCTCAGGCTCTAAGATCAACAGTTAATAAATGGAACCTCAAGAAACTGAAAAGCTTCTGTAAGGCAAAGGACACCATCAACAGGACAAAATGGCAGCCTCCAAAATGGGAAAAGATCTTCACCAACCCTACATTTGACAGAGGGCTAAAATCCAAAATATATAAAGAGCTAAAGAAATTAAACACCAGCACACAAATAATCCAATTAAAAAATGGAGCTAAACTGAAGAATCTTGAACGGCTGAAAAGCACTTAAAGAAATGTTCATCGTCCTTAGTCATCAAGGAAATGCACATCAACACTACTCTGAGATTCCATCTAAGAATGATTAGAATGGCTAAGATCAAACTCTCAAGTGACAACATATGCTGGCGAGGATGTGGAGAAAGGAGAACACTCCTCCATTGCTGGTTGGAGTGTTAAATTTGTAAAACCACCGTGAAAATCAATCTGGCTTTTTCTCAGAAAATTGGTAATAGTTACACCAATAGTTAAGACCCAGTTATACCACTACTCCTGAGCATATACCCAAAGATACCCTACCATACAACAAGGACATTTGCTCAGCTATGTTCATAGCAGCTTCATTTTTAATAGGCAGAAACTGGAAACAACGGAGATGTCCCTCAACTGGAGAATGGATGAAGAAATTGTGGTACATTTACACAATGGAATACTATTCAGCTCTTGAAAACAAAGATATTATGCAATTTGCAGGCAAATGGATGGAAGGAAAGATCATCTTGAGCGAGGTAAGACACTCATGGTGAGTGCTCACTTACAATTGGATATTAGCCATAAAGTACAGGATGACCATGGATAACCATCTATGGATCCAAAGAAGCTAAGTGACAAGGAGGACCAAGGGAGGATGTGTGAATCTCATTGAGAAGGGGAAATAAAATAGGCATTTCAAGCAGATGGAGGGAGGGGGCTGGGTGGGAGCTGGGGAGGACAGCAAGGGTAGGGATCAGGTATGGGGGATCAGGCAGTGGGGAGGACCAGGAGGGAGAACTGAAATCTGTGGGGGGGGGTCGTCTCTGGCACAGGGAGGCTCCTGGGCGCCTATGGGAGTGACCCTAACTCAAACTCCTGGCAGCAGGGGATACAGAGGAAGAAGTCGCCACCTCCTGTAGCCAGGTGGGATTTCCAGTGGAGGGAGGGACCACCAATCCACCCTTAAAACCTTCAACCTCAAGTTTGCCTTGTCTAAAAGAAGTGTTCCGGTTAAGATGTAGCAGAGATTGAGGGAATGGCAAATCAGTGGCTGGCCTTGAGACCCACCTCATGGGAGAGAGCCAACCCCTGTCACTATGAATGACACTCTCTCTGCTCTGCTTGCACACAGGAGCCTAGCACAGCTGTCTTCCGAGAGGCTTTTTCAAGAAGCTGATGGAAACAGATGCAGAGACCCACAGCAGGCAGAAAATTATTTTCAAAACATAAATAAGAGTTCTGATCCTAGCACCCCAGAGAGCCCTTCTCTCCCTCTCTTCACCCTTAACAATCTCTGCAATCTCACCTGTGCCCACAAGAGGGCACACGAGGCCACCAAATCTCTTCTCTGAAACCTATGATCTCTTTCAACAACATTGAAAAAAGAAAAAAATCTGTAACTTTAGTGGCATTACCCATAATCCTTTTCAATATGAAATAAAATTCCATTATTTCCAATCCATGGCTGGAAAGTCACAGTAATTGTATACAATACACTCTCTGGCATGATGGGCCAGTTTCTGTGATTTTAAAGGGCTATACAAACAAAATCAAGAAGAAGGATGATAGAAACATTTTTTTCTTTCCTGTCCAGATGAGCTGTGTGGTTTTGTATTTGCCTTTCCCAGCTGCAGGCAACTGAGGCATTTTTAATTACATGAGCAGCTTATTTTCTGCAGGCTAAAAGAATGTGTGGCAGTATAGGGAGTTCTGGGTACGTGTTGTGAGGGGACTCCTCCAGAGAATACACGGACTCTTAAAGCCAATAGAAAGTCTTCCTTTCCCAGCGGGTGAAACTGACCCAAACTGTTTAGCCCTGGTTCTCATGGTTCTTTGTCTTTTGTGCACACGCGCACACACACACACACACACACACACACACACAAAATCACATCCTGGTTGGTATAATTTGTTGCAAGAAAACTACAGATGCCAAAAAGCAAGGCTGGTGAATTTAGGGATTTTCCTAGATCCTGGAACTGTGGACTAGAATAGGTCCTTGATGAACTGGGTCTTTGTTCCCATTTTGGCAAGTGTTGGGCCTATGTGCTGGGTTTTAAGGTCAGGATGGGGTCTCTAACATGGTGTCGGATATGCCAAGGTCTCAGGGTCTACTAAAGTTGGGGGGTCTGTTACAGTAAGAGGTGATGTACAAAGAGCCAGGACTGGCTTGTCATTCCCAAATGGGTCCCAAAGTCACTTCCATCTGGGATGTCCCCAGTGCTGTCCTATAAACAGTGTCCCTTGCTATGATCTACTCTGATATGGAAGGGGAGCTTTGTACGCACTATAAAATCCGTTCAGCACCCAGAATCTGACGTGAGTTTGTCCTGAGCCTTAGGACGGCAGGCTGGAAGGCTGTGGGGTGTGGAGTCATGTGCGCTGTGGAGGTTCACCTAACTACATTGAGAGCCCACCACGGGTCAAGTGTGAGGCCAGCAGAGCTCTCACACTGGAACAGCCGAGCTACACATGAACCTGCAGCTGGGACTCATTAACGAATTCTAGAAACACAGGCCTCCAAAGCCTCTGTAGACATGTGAAAGAATACCGTGCCATCCCTGGCAACACACATACACTCCGGGTTCTGGGAATGGGAAACGTCGGGGATATGAATTCCTCTTTGCTGCCTTGAGGACATCAGTGCTCTCGTTGGCCCAAGCCTCTGTGGGGTCATCGTAGGAATGTCATGATGAATGCGGATGAATTCGGGTGAGCTCAAGCCTGCTGTTAAGATTCAACTAGACCTACCTGTGACATCGTGGTGATGTAGGCTGTTTGGGAGGCTTGGCTCCTACTGCTCATTTCTCGTTGACAGTCAGTGAAGTTGGCTGGGTCACTAGATTTCCCCAGAGGCAGAACTCTGTGTTGACATAGTTGCCGCACAGCTGTTAGCAGTACTCAAATACTAATACATCTTAATCTTTCCATTGCTCATGTGGCGTGTTCATAAAATCTACTTATCTCTCTACTGTGGGCCTCGTAGAAACACAGAAAGACAAGGTGCTTCTAAAGATGGAAAGGGACCACCCATTGCTGCTGCTGCTGTGGAAACTAACCCACACAGAGCACCCCACCTGCAGCTCCTGGGACCCAAATCTACCAGGTTTAGCCTCCAGGAAACCCGCAGAGACGTGTCTCTGCCTCATTGGACCAAGGAGTGAGCAAATCCTTAACTTTTCCCACGTCCTGCTGCACCTGGGCTCTGTGCCTATGGCTTAAAGGATGGTTGTCATTTGCAAACACAGCTACCATGAGGAAAGGATGCAGAAATACACCAGTGGCAAGCTCTTGACCTCAGTGATAACCAGAGAGAGAGAAGGACAGAAAGACAGATACATACACACAGACGCACAGACACACACATATGTAACTAAAATAAAACGTACCTAAAATATTCTGAAAGGATGCAGAGATGGCTTATTGAATAAATTGCTTGTTGCCACCTAGTTTGAGGGTCTGAGTTCCAATTCCCTAAACTTGCCTAAGCCGGGCATGGCAACATAGGTTTGCAATTCAAGTGTTCCTGTGGATGGGAGTCAGAAATAAGAGAATCCCTGAAAGCTTTCAGCCAACCAAGCTGTCATATACAGAACGAAAAACAACGGCAAAAAAAGAGGCCCTGTCTCAAACAGGGAGGAAGATAAGAAGCGAAACCTTGAGGGTACCCCATCAACTTCACGTGCACACTGAGGCCCCATGCCCCACACTCACACTCACATGTGCTCACTCTCTCTCTCTCTCTCTCTCTCACGCACACACGAAGCACATACAGATTGAAAATATGGCATTATACTTTTCATTTAATCTCAGTAACTTTGTTGCTACTCAACAAACATACTTACTTTCTCTCTGTTTATACCCTGAACAGTCTTCTCGCGCCCAACAGGTGCAGTGTGCTGCAGTGGCCTGTAGGTGGGGGTGTTGGACTTGGAGCAGCAGCTCACAGGCCTTGCACCAGGATTGCTTAGGGCTGTGGGAAATCTACAGCCCATTGCTAGAGCCTTACAGAGCCATTTGTGAGCGTCTGATGCCACCTGCCAGCTTTACAGTAAGAATAAAACAAATAAATAAATAGATAAATAAATAAACAAACAAACAACCGGCAGAGCCATTCTGACCAGGTCTCAAACTCCTTACACGATGGAAATGAACAAGAGTTCTGGGCAGTACATCTGTGTCCCCAAAGCCAGGGACAGATCACTGGGGTTCACTCAGCTGTGTGGACGCCGGAATATGTGTGCCGTGTTGAATACCCTGAGTCCATCTGAGAGGCTGGGAATGAGTAGAGAGAGCACAGCCCCATACGGCACACGGGGAGAAGCTGTAGAAGAGAGGTTCTTGCCAGGTTAGTGCCAAGCCACGTTTTTCACCCATGGCTCTCGGACCCATGGAGTAGACACTGGCGGAGGCTCCCACTGCTTTGTGGCAGTGTGGAGTGGTATGGGCACTGCCTAGTCGAACATTTAAACGAGACACAACCCTCTGCATGCTCATCAAGGGGCTCATCTCACCATTCCTTCCTGAGATTTTGCACCCATAGCCTGTGTCAGGAGATCCTATGGCTGCTCTTCTCTTCCGCAGCAGCGTGCAGAACAAACCTCGGAATGGCTCCTTCTCTGCCACAGCCGTGGACTTCCACAGTCTTCACCCCTCTGCGATGCAAACGGTGGGTGCTGTGCTACCCACCACATGCCCAGGTGGAGCCATGAGACAAACCACCCAGGCTACAGCGTCACTCCTGAGGGCTGGTGCCTGCCATGGAGCTGCTGTGGTTTGGACATGGAGTGTGGAAGGCTTTGTGTCTAGTGGGTAAGTCAAGTCAGGAGAGGAGATTCCAGGCTGCAGCCTTGGCTTGCTTGGAGCACTGGATTCCTAAAGTAAAGTGTGTAAGCAATAAAGTGTTGTTGGTCGGCTCAGCGTTGGTGCGTTTTCTAACAGCTGTTTCAAATATTAAATTGAGAATGTATAAACTACTAGATGCATATAGAATGGTTGGGAGCTGTGATCGTGTCGCAAAGGCAAACGCCAAGGAGATGCTTAGATATGCCCTGACGGGTTGGGAAGGCAAGCAGGCCATATCCATGGGAGACAGGGTATCCTCAGAGGTAGGACTGTGGCAGTTTCCTGAGGGGGACAAAACCTTGTTAATTGCCTCAGTGAAACAGGCCAAGAGTCTGAGTGGCAGCTCCCACTCCCTAGGAGAGGAGGTGTGGAGTTTAAATCAAAAAGGAAGAGCCATGGCCACTCTTGGTACCCAAGAGTGAAACCCCCTGCTTCTCTTAGCCTGTTCTCCTCCATCTTCAGCTTCCTGGCAGCAGAGGTTAGGGTATTATGGGGTGGGATATCAGTGACGGCAAGGAAGATGAAGGCCAAGGAGCAGTTAGAGACCCTGAGCAGAGGGGCCAGCAGTTAAACACAGTCTGCCAGACACAGCATCAGGACATGGACGTGCCAGCGGTCTGATGGGCAGCAAGCACCGCAGAGGAAGGCTGTGGGATGCTACGCTGTGCTCTACTGCCAGCAAAGGGTGAGAAGGATCCAAACCAGTCAGGGCTGCAGCCCAGGCCTTGAGAAGAGGTAGGAGGCAATGTATCAGGAACCGTGGCTCTGATCTTCAAAGGGGTGGTAGATTTCGGAAGTGGAAGCTATAAAAGATTGGGAGACTATGGGGCCCATGACCCAGGGTTCCTGAGGCCCGGGGCAGTGGGAGGTTAAATTTCCTGGCCTCTTCTCTGTGGCTATTGGAGAGAAGCAAGTCCTCTGCACCTGCAGGACCTCAGGGGGACAGAGACAGCACGTCTAGGAAGAGTCAGATGGTCGGCTTCTGGTCCTTGACCTCCTCACAGCAGCTGCTCAAGCCGCGATTCCTACCTCAGTCACTACCACTCCAGGCACCTTGAACACTATGGTCCAGGCCAGGCATGCCTCCATGAACTTCAGATGACCCCGCTCACCCTTTGCCTCTTCTTATACAGGCAGAGGGAGCAGCTCACGGGAGACTCAGCTGAAGTGCCTGTTGTTGGTGAAGTGCCAGGCTTGTGATTGGTCCTAAAGTGAGTGTTTGTTTGTGCTTGCTTTGCCAGGGTTTCTCTCTGTAACAGCCCTGGCTGTCCTGGAACTCACTTTATAGACCAGGCTGGCCTCAAACTCACAGAGCTCCTGAGTGCTGGGAGTAAAGGTGTGTGCCGCCACCTCCCAGCTCTTACATGATCCTTTTTAGTTTTTATTTCTATTCACTTTACATCCAGATGGTAGCCCCCTCTCTCCTCTCCACCTGGTCCCACCCTCCTTCCCTTCCCCCATACCCTGTCCCCTACTACTCAGAGAAGGAGATGAGGAGCCCCCATCACCAGCACCAACCCATCTCACAATATCAAATCTCATCAGGACTAAGCTGTTGTGGACATGAACATGTTTTGTTTTAATGCCAGGTATGGGGTATGGGACGGATTCAGACCGTCCACTGCAGCAAACTATTTGCCTCGTGTGGGCTCTGAGAGGAGCTCTTCGCCAGCTGCAGATAGTTTGAATTTGAGGACTCTGGAAGAGAATAAATGCCAGAGCCCAGAGAGTGTTGGGGAGCTTTGAGAAAGAACAAGGCTGCTGCTGCTGCTCCCCACTGTGGCTCCTGGTTGCTGCTGATGCAGTGAGACAAGAAGTTGGAGCTCTCCAGAAACAAGGATTAGACTGACTCCAAGGAACCTGGAGACAATGACCCTAAGCAGCAGGAAGCAGCTATGAAAGAGAACTACGCCTCCTCTCCCACTAATCTTTTTTCTCTCCTACCTAGTGTTGGGGTGTTGGAAGGTTTTGTGGTGGAGTAGGGAGAAAGATATATAAGAAATGTAAATAAGGGCTGGAGAGATGACTCAGAGGCTAGGAACACTGGCTGTCTTCCCAAATGTCCTGAGTTCAATTCCCAGCATAAGCATCTGTAGTGTGATCTGGTGCCCTCTTCTGGTGGGAAGGTACACATGCAGGCAGAATGCTGTATAAATACTAAATGAATAAATCTTTTTAAAAATGTAAATAAAAGAGTTTTAAAAAGCATGCCAACACTAAGCACATCCTCTCCCACTGAGGACAGGCAAGGCATCTTGGCCAGAGGGAAGTGATGGAAAAGCAGGCAACAGAGTCCATGTCAGAGACAGTCCCCACTTCCTTTCTTAGGGGAGGTGTAAATAAAAGCCAGGCACATGAAAGTCTGAGGCTGGTGGAATTGCAGCTAAGCAGAATTTTGCTGTCCCCTTTCTTAGATACAGGAGCAGACTATTTCTCACTCTTGATGGGTTAATCTAGGGGGCTTCTCCCATGTATTCCTACGCCCATGTCATAATGTCAGGCTCAGCCCAGGCCTTTTCTGAGTGGTCCGCTGTTACCTGCTTGTCTCTATCACAGGTGGAGTAGGCTGAGCTGGTGACACTAAGGACAGGTGAAGTTCTGGTGCCAGTCCCAGGTACCCAGAAACCACAGCTAGAAGGCAGCTGAGGAGGAGAGAATCCTGAGGTTGTAAGGCCTCGGTTCACCCCTCCCTCAGCTGAAGACTTCCAGAGAGAGCCAAGAGCAGGGACTGTAGAGTCTACAGTAGGAGGTTTGCACACAAAGGAGTGGAAGAACTGCACACAGCCTGTGATGAGAGGAGCTCCAGCGAGCTCCTAAGGGAGGAGGACCAAGCGTCTAACACAGAAGTCTGGGGGCAGGAACGCACGGCTAAGAGCAGAGGGTCCTGGCACCCAAAGCTGGTGAACAGCGTGCCATCATAGAAAACCTGCTAAAGCTTGCCCTGGCCTGAGCACCGAGCACTGACAGCCCCCAGCTTGGAAACCTCGGAGCTGGAACGTAGTGCTGAGCAATTAGTGTCATGAGCCTCTGACGGTTGCCACCCCCTCGCCTGCGAGCTTCTGGCACGTGGGAGCTCCTCCAGCCTACTGCCTCTGAACAGATGGACCCAGCTGTCTCAGGCTGGGTGGGCCTCTATGCGGACACGGTCCGCTAGCCCCGGCTACTCTCCCATCTGCATCCTGGGTCTCCTCCTCTCCCACTGATGTAAATCATGGCTTGCCTTGTTGCTTTTACATGATCCATCCAACACAGAACCCGAACCTCTGACCTGAACCTCTAATTTGAATTAGAAATTATTAGTAACAGAATGAGAAACTAGGAGAGAGAGTTTAAAGAGGGTCAAGGACCACCAGAGAGATACAGAGATAAAGACAGAGCATAGTGGAGCTGTCGAGACACACCTAGTTCTCAAGGAGAGGTCAGGAAAGACCTAAGGATCTGGTTACAGACTGTTAGCCTTGGCCTTCTCCAAAAGCCTCCTAACAGGGTTGCTGGAGACAGTATAGATCACTATCACGAAGACCGCTCCACAAGGGCCTTCTGGAGCAACAAAAGCCACTAAGACTCTCAATCTGCTCCCAATGACATCCGGCAGAGCAGGGGGAAGCAGAGGAAATCCGATTGGCGGGCCGGGCATAGAAAGAGCATTTGTCCAACCAGCAGCCTTCACTGCCCTCCCCACAGCACAGGACAATGGATACTTCTCTGCTGATGTCTGTTCTCAGTTGGACAGAGGGTAAACTGTGACACACAAGACCTACCAAAGAAAGTGGCCTGTGTACAGAGTGAGCCCGGGGCTGGGTGATGTCATGCTAACCCCTGGAAGGCAAGGGAACTAGGAACACGGACAGGCTTGGCAGTGGGAGTTGGGGCGGGGGCGGGATCGGTGGGGCAGGGGTGGGAGTTGGGGGAGGGATTGGGGAAGGGGGAGGGATTGGTGAAGCAGGGGTGGGGGCGGGGCGGGGCGGCCCGGGCAGCAGGAAAAGTACAGAGGATGCAGGTTTCCACAAACTGAACCGTTTTCCTGTCAGAGGTCCTGAACCAGCTGCCACTCCAGGATGTTGAGGCCTGTAGTGACATGCACACACCTGGCTTGCTGCTGCAGCCACCCACGAGGCGGATTCCTGAACAGGGTTCCAGAGCGCTGGTGGGGAGTTGGGTGTAAAACAGGGTCAGCACTAAGGGAAGCTGGCCTGAAAGCCGGGTGTGGTGGTGCATGCCTTTAATCCCAGCAGCTGTGAGGTAGAGGCAGAGGTCAGTGGATACAAAGCAAGTTCCAGGACAGCTTGGGCTACACAGAGAAACCTGTCTCAAGTAGGGTTGCAGGAGCTGACAGGGGATTCTTTCCTGTGAGACTCAAAGGTCAAGCAGCATTTTAAATGTAAATATTCCAGCAGCAGAGAAATGACTGTTTGGCTCTTGACCTCACAGTTCCCAGGGAATCCTTTGAAAGAAACGGTAGTATTTTTTGTTTTAGATTTCTTTTTTAAGTTTACAGACTTACTGCTCCATAGTTTAGAAAACATGAAAGCAGGCTAGAACAACCGGGCAAGGCTGTACAACCAAGGATAGTATGTAATTTACAGGCAAACAGATGTAACTCCACCGTGCAACTTGTTGCCAGGGTGCTGCAGAATAGTTACAAATGCAGCTCACCACACACTGGTCAGCTTACTAAAAAGATGCTCTCCCCCCCCCCCCTTAAGTCTCTATTTATAACATTTGTTACTTTATTATTATTCCTTTTGCCTGTGTGTGGTGATGGCACAGTAGCAGTTCGAGGGCAAAGTTATGGAGTTGGTTCTCTCCTTTATGTGGGTTCCAGAGACTGAATTGGTTCGCCAGGCTTTCCTCACAGAGGGGCAAGTGCTTTAGCCGGAGTCACTTCCCCACCTTATTTTTTGAGGCACCTCGAGAGACCAGATTAGCTGTGCAGGCTGCCAGCAAGCTCTGGGATCCTCCCGCTGCTCCCTCCCCAGCCCTGTGATGGCAGACACACACCACCACAGCTGACTTTTACATGGGTGCTAGGGGTTCAAGTTCACACCTTCATTGCTTGCACGGTGAGTGCTTTATTGGCTGCGCTAACTCTCTAGCCCATAATTAGCTTTTATAACTCGATGGTGCAGTTCTTGAGTGCATACTTTGAGGGTGACAGTCTATCACACTGTCAGAAGGTTGGGCACACCCAAGAGTTCATCTCACTGATCTCAGTTTTCCCTACATGAGCTACTCACTCTGCTACAAGGTTTCCCCAGCTTTGAGGTGTCTACACCCGTCCAGCCTTCATCTGGAGCCAGAGGAGACCCAGAGGTCTTGACAAGAGCAACGAGCTTGAAGGTGAAATAAATGAGAGGGTTAGGGACCTGCTTTGAGCGGTGGCAAAGTCCAAGAATCTCTGCGACAATTCTTTACAGGAATACTTCCCGTAGACTTGGTCAGTCAGCACATAATAGTTATGTGTGTAATTTTGTCCTAGGCTACCATCCCCCTAAGCTGTTTTAGAATGGAGGCTCTGTCCTCCCACTGCCCGGGAGAGGCGCCCTTACTATCTGTGCACAGCTCACGCCGCGGCTGGCGGCTGGGGCGTCTGTGCAGGAGCTGGCACTCCCTGGTCATCATCACTTGTGTGTTGAACTAGGTGTGAGTCTGACCTGGCCACCTGCATCTCCGATGTCATCTCCTCTGCTCGGTCCATGCCCTTGGGTCTGAGCTTCCTTCACTATAGCTTCTTTGGGTCATTTACTGAGACATGGTTGTTACACACGCCTGCTTCTATTAAAAGAGCACGTGGGTGGTGAGATGGCTCAGCTGGTAAGGGCACCCGCCGCCAAGCCTGACCACCTGAGTCTAATCCCTTGGTACTCACGTGGTGGGAGAAGAGAACCAGATCTCCCAAGCTGTCCTCTGACCCCGTGTGCACAGCATGGCACATATCCTCATCTCACACAGGAGATAAAAAGCAATTTAGTTTTTAAAAGAACACATTTAGAAGCTTCTTATACAAAATGCATTATTTACTTTTACAAGAGATCTTACAGTACATGAGGAGTTTATATAGCCCTGCCTCCACCATCCCCAAGTGTCTGACAGATTTTCTCAGGGGGGGGGGCAGGTAATCAATGCCTCTCCTTCAAAGTTCTTTTAACAAATATTACATATTTCATATAAATCAGAAACTCTCAGGGGAGGGCTGAAGAGATTTGATGATGAAGAGAAGAACTAGTGGGGGCTGGAGAGATAGCTCAATGGTTAAGAGCTCTGGTTGCTCTTCCAGGGGGCCTGAACTTGATTCCCAGCACCCACAGGCAGGTTGAAACCATCTGTAATTCTGGTTCAAAAAGACCCTATGACATCTCGGGCCTCCATGGGCACCAGTCATACACAGTGTATATGGTGCAAAACATACATGCAGGCAGAACACTCACATGCACAAAAAAAAAAAAAAAAAAAAAAAAAAAAAAAAAA